>NC_079148.1:75590944-75911752 GCF_945859685.1 Eupeodes corollae
AGTTACTTACAACTCTCAACAATTCCTGTGTGTTAGTAATGTTGAAAGAGATTGAAGGGACCTACAGTTTATATGCCTATTCCGAACGGCTGATTTGATTTGTCAATTCTTCGCGAGGTCTGAAACTTCTATCCCAGTTCCCTCAGATTTTTATAATTGGTTTTTAGATTCCCATCCCTGTTCTTCGGATGTGGGCTACAAACCGCAGCGTATGATTAGGTTCGAATCATGCACTGTCCAATGGGGAATCAAAAACCGTGTAAAATTTAGTGCTTCGACAACTTAATGCTATTTATTTCCCAAAACGTTCCAGGTAATCTGTTCCAAGTAATCTACAAAGCTTTTATGCTTCCAAAACTCAAATATAATTCTCTTATTCTGATGGTGCCCCAATAACGTACTTGAGTCTTTTGGATAGAGTTGAAAAGAGATCTCTAAAAATGATAGGAAATCGTTCTTTGACATTCCGTTCTTGACCAATAATAAATAATGAATATCATTCTTTTGTCGATATTGTTACCAACAAAACTCTAGTAAATTATTCAGTTGCATTCCTCTCCATCATTTTGGACCTCTTCGGTTCTATACCAAAGTACATATACTACACTATTCCAAAACCACAATTTGGAAAAAACTTCCAGGTATCCGTTCCATTCAGAGATGAATGGAAAGAGAAAAAACTCCTGGATGACAAAAGCATTTATTTTTATACAGATGGATCCAATACAATTGAGGGAGTTGGTAGTGGTGTGTACTCAGAAAAGCTTAATCTAAGAATCTCCGCCTCCCTAATAATTGTAACATCTTCCAAGCGGAAATTTATGCGATCGAAGAGGTCCTCTCCTGGCAAAGAGAAAACGTGAGATCAACTTTTGATATCCGCATCTTCTCTGACAGTCAGGCTGCTATTAAATCTCTTAACGGTGTCTCAACCAAATCTCAAACGGCCCTCGATTGTCGATCGTCTCTTATGGAGATAACGCAGCAATTTAACATTCACCTCTGTTGGGTGCCGGGCCAAACAGATATTACAGGAAATTGTAGAGCCGATGACCTCGCTCAAAATGTAACCGTCATACCTATTTCACCTGAAAGGGAGAAGATAGGTATACCGTTAGCTACTTCTGCTAAAAGAAACAGCTATTACGATAACAAACACTAGGTGGAACAATTTACCAACGTGCGCAGCCAAAAAACTCATATGGCCCTCACTAGACCTAAAGTGCTCCAAAGACTTGTTATCTCAAAGCAGACATCATATTAGCTCCCCAATAGGTGTCCTTACGGAACACTATCTTATAGGCAGACACACAATACGACTTTGGTGTAGTCTCAAATGATTTTTGCAGGAGCTGTATAGGCGGGGAAGAAGAGGAAACAATCTCTCAACTTCTCTGCACTTGCCCTGCTCTTTCACTAAGACGCAGACTTCATCTGGGAGACTACCTTTTTGACAATCCCAGTGAACTAGCTAATAAAGATATCAAATTATCTTCTTCGCTTTATAAAAAGCTAAAAATGGTTCGACTAGTAAGAAGTAATTCTCTAGATTCATGTGATGGGTTCTTTTAGCCTAAGTGTGTGAATTCTGTATCCGCAGCCACTTTAATCTAACCTTACCTAGTTGCATAAGCAAAGATTTCGTCTACAGTATTGTTAGTAATTTACGGATTTCCCCAAAAAAAAAAGAAATTTGTTTGTCAAAAATAATTTATAAATTTGTTATAATATTAAAAGTTTTCACAAAATATAAAAATTTTAGAAAAACTTAAGTAATTCCTTTGATAAGATCATTTCTAAAAAAAAGAGCATGGTTAGGTTAGGTTAAAGTGGCTGTCCGTGATGGAGTGGCCCATTGTGATACCGCATGAATCTTGAGGCTTTCTACTAAGCTCAATGAAACCAGATTGTGTTCCTTACGAAACGAAAAGGCTGATCATGTTTGTATGGTTTAGATTGTTTAGATCTTAATAGAAGACTTCTCCTAGGTAATTCTTCCATTTTTGAACTAGAGCAGGGCATGTACAGAGAAGGTGAAGAACTGTTTTCTCATCCATACAGCTTCTGCAAAAGCCATTTAAGAATAAGCCTAGCTACGTTACGTGCTTTCCTCTTAGACAGTGCCCGCTTATGACACAGATTATCAAGCTTATATGTGACTACAGCAAAAATCTCAATAACGAACATTAAGACTTCCAAAGAAAAAATATCAGACGAAACCAAAGCTCTTATATCAAGAAGAGAACATTTAAGAACAAAAACACAACTACTCAACCAAGAAAAAACAGAACTAAGTGAACTCAGGAAAACAATAAAATCTAAAATAACGAATGATATTCGTGCATATAATGCAAAAATTATAAAAGATACACTAAGCCAAACAAAATCAATAAACAAAGCAAAACGATATTTGAATAATAAACAAGAATGGATAGTAAATATGAAGGATCAAAATGCAGTTAATATTTCAAACCGAAGAGACATAAATGAAAACGCTACATTATTTTTTGAAAAACTGTTCACCTCGACTTAAATCAACACAGAAGAAAAAACAATAAAGAACAGTGATTCAATATCGACACAAACCCATATATTCAGCAAAGAAACTATCGAAAGGACCATAACCGATCTGAAGAGAGATAAATGCTGGAAATGACGGAATATCAACAGAAATGTTAATATACGCAAAAAACTCAGTATCCAACATTCATACAAACATATTCAACGAAATCGTTGTAACAAAACAAATCCCTGAACAATGAAAAGAAACAACAATAACATTAAAACATACAAAAGGAAATAAGGACGATATCAACGACTATAGACCAATAAGTAACATTTCGACAATTTACAAGCTGTTCTCCAAAGCACTTTACAGGACCATAAAGGACGATTTCAATAACATACAACCAAGAGAACAGGCTCTATTTAGAGAAGGATTCTCCAGAACAGACCACCTACAGACAATGAATCAGTTAATAGAAAAGTGCAACGAATTTAAACAACCTGTTAGTAAAGTTTTTGACTCCGTTGAGGAGTCATACAAGGAGATCCACTTTCACCACCTCTATTTAATGCTGTCCTGGAAGACATTTTTCAAAAAATTAACTGGAAGAACTATGGAATAACGATATGTGGACAGGTCCTTAACAATTTAAGATTTACAGACGATATAGTTCTTATTTCTACAAAATCTTTACATATTCAAAAAAAGGTTGACGGAACTAACTAGCTTGTGCAGAAATTATGGACTACAAATAAACAAATCAAAAACTAAAGTCATGACAAATCACACTAAAGATGATATAACTTTGAACAGAGAAAAAATCGAGTACATAAAAGATTATATATATTTGGGACAAATAAAATCATTCAAAGACCAAGAAAATAAAGAAATAAATACAGACGCATCACGAACAGCTGGAGACAATTCTGGAGCCTGAAAGAAATCTTACAATTGGACCAAAGTGCAGACACAAGGAAAAATATGTTCGACTCGGCTATTCTGCAGATTCTAACTTATGAATTACAAACAATGAGCTTGACTACGAAAACACTTGACCAGCTTAGAATATGCCAAACCAAAATGAAAAGGAAAATTCTAAACATACGAAAGAAACCTTGAATGAGAGAAATCTGGTGAGAAACCAGCATTTTGTAGTTTCTTAACAAAAACTAAAGTAGCCTTGAAATTTCTTACTCAAATAAAAATATTTTATCAAAATGTTTTTTCTTTTAAAACTGATCATGTATTAAAATTCCAACTTTTACGGTCTTAATAAATTGACGAGATCTACATTTTGAAGTGAATTTGATTTGATCAAGAATATACATAAATGTCTCAAAAGCAGCAAAAGTGACACTTTCGTTAAACTAATGGCTAATTCAAAAACATAATGAACATTTCACATCTATTGATTTTATATACAAACTTTGAATTTTTTGAGCGTTGATGGAAGAAGAGATTATGCCTCGTGTATTTTTTGAGTGCCACACCATAGTTTTTTTTCCTTAGTTTGTTTGTTTTAAATTTAAAGAGACATTATGTACCTTAATTCAAAAAAAAAAAAAAACAATTTTCTCTCCTTTTAAGTTTTTGTATTTTTTTGTTTGTGAAAGTTTCAGCAAAACAATAGTAAGCTGACTGAAAATGATAGTAATAATTGGCTCCCGGAAATTCTTCATATTAAATTCTGCTTTACTTTCCTAGAAAAAGAAGATAACATTTGTCTTTCAATCTTTCTCAAAACCTGTAGCGTTCTTCGCTTTAATAGAAATTTCAACAAGATCATAATAAATTATTTTTGGAAAAATCTGCGTTTCAACAAAATTGCTAACATTTCTGCACGAAACGCATCCAAAACCCCTTAAGACTATTGTATTTTAGCTCTTAAGTAGGGAATATTATGAAAACGGTAGAAATCTTGGAATACTTTTATATGTAGGGAATAGTCCAAATTAAATAGTTAAGCCATACCTTGCTGCAAAACAGTGTTTTACGAAAATCTAATAACTAAAACTGTCACTTTAGCCACTATTGTTCAGGAATTCTTCCTTGATTCAACAAAAATAATGGATTTTAAAACAATGAATTTTAATGTCCGAAATTTAAAGAACCAACATTTTTAGTTGTGTTTGGCAGCCCTCCACCAATTAATGGTTTATTACAAGATGCGTTGTAATCAGCTCGTAAAAGTGAATTGCAGTTGAAGCTATTATACCCCCGATCGATATGTATGGATATAGGTATGCATAATGTATTTTATTGGAAACGGCAACCTGATGATGACAATTTAGTTGGAGAACATGGACTATACGAAGAACCCTTAAATTTCTGGTCACAATGTGCAAACTGCAAGCGCAAATGGCAAATGCATGTCTTCCCTCTTTTAGTGTCCGGTTTCGATGGTTTTCCACAACAGTGTATATACCTTCACCTTAAAACACTTTCAACGGGCAATTTACAAGGCACTAATGGGTGACCGAATCACATATGTGAATCAATTTTATTTCTTCGACTTAAGACTCGATCGGATAAGCTGAATTCTTGAAGTGCGCTCTTAATGGCATTTGTATATACAAGTAAGAAATTATAATAATACACTTTGACACTTGGTTGACTTGTAAATGTGATTCACCGGAATGAACCTCGTTAAGAGATAGATACGATTTTAATGGAAATTGTATGTTGTAAAATCCCCGACTCATATGCGGATAACTTTCAATTAACAAATTTGTGTGGGCGATTGGTAATAAATGGTACGTGGACAATTTGTGGTCCAAATTATTTTTTGTTGATAATTTTATTTGATCATCCTGGGATGAAATAATATTTTATTAACACTTGTAGAATATGCGCACATGTTCTCTCCGATAAGTGCAATTTTTCTTGCTGAGCCACAATTTGGTCTCGTCCAAAAAGATGATTTTTGGCTAAGTATTGGATCTCACGGGATCTCCTGACAAACTTTTTCGATGCCGAACTAAGGAAAGGACCTCTCTTATGTCAGCACAATTTGTGCGGCTGTAAGAATAACAAGGTATACAACTTTTAGTAATACAAGTTTTCTAATAAAAATAATTATATTAAAATGTGGTAAGTAAATACTGAAGGAAGACCGGGTTAAGAAGGCATGCATTGCCTTTTACGACCGTAGACAAACTTTTAGTAAAAAATGGAGCCTTCAATCGAAGATGATTTCCTGGACGTACACATCCATTCTACGTCCTATGTTGTCTTATGGATCAATAAATGCAACCAAGGAAGGTTCAAAGAATAGCTAGATTCGGCACTTTAGGGGCCCTTCGATCATGCCAAACAGATGCACCTCCTATTAGTAGCCTACACATAAATATTTAGTATCGTTCAGCCAGCTAAGACTCACAGAATCAAACTGTTGGTTTTCCAGAACCTATGGGTTCTACTACACTAACGAACTGAGTCTAGCTTATATTTTTGCGTCACACACCGACTTCTGGACCCCTGCCTTGAACGATAGTAAAGATTTATAAGGATTGGAAGGATGGCATGGTTACTAAAGACTTCGATACCACTATCTTTACTAATGGGTCAAAGATGGAGTGTGCAGTTGGGTTGGGGATCTTCTCTGAGTCCTTAAATGTCTCTAAGTAAGCGGAATTACTAGCAATTACAGAAGCATGCAAAGTACTTAAATCAAAATTCAGAAACACGGCAATCTGGAATGACAGCCAGGCGGCTATTATGGCTGCCAATTCGGCCACAAAATCCTCTGTATTGGTCCAACAATTTCGGGATGAACTATTCAGCCTGAATTTCAACCTCCGTGTCACTCTAACAATATCCAGAAACATATGGCTTACCTATAACAAAAACAGGTCTATCGAACTTTTATGTATACCCAGGCTTGATACAGCCAGGGTCACTGCAATATGTACCGGACTGTACTGGGTATCCCTCACAATACTCACTGTCGTAGCTGCCGAGATGAAAATCATTTCCTACGAGATGATGGTATGATGAATGCCATCTTTAATACTTACTTACTTAAGGTGGCGCTACAGTCCTGGGGTGGACCTGGACCTCAACCAACATGCGTCTCCAGCCAGCTCGGTCCCGAGTTAGCTGTCTCCAGCTTCGCACGCCAAGTTGGTTGAGGTCTTTAATCACCTGCGTTCGCAACCTGAGTCGCAGTCTTCCTCTACTGCGTCGTCCTTTGGGATTGGATTCCAAGACCTTCCGGGCTGGAGCGTTGATTTCCATTCGTTCTATATGATCTAGCCATTTAAGCTGTTGGACTTTAATTCTATTAACTAGGTCAGTGTCGCTGTACAGCCCGTACAGTTCGTCGTTATATGTTCTCCTCCATTCTTAATCTTTGTATGCATACGGGACCAAAAATCACCCGAAGAATTTTTCTCTCGAAGCATCCTAATACGCTCTCATCTTTCTTTGACAGGGTCCAGGCCTCAGCGCCATAAATGAGAACCGGGATGATGAGTGTCTTATAGATGGTGATTTTAGATGCTCGAGGGAGGACTTTACTCAATTGCCTCTAAGTCCAAAGAAGCAGCGATTTGCAAGAGCTATTCTTCGTTTGATTTCAGCGCTGGTGTCGTTTTCTGTGTTTATAGCGGTGCCTATAGATAGACAAAGTCCTTAACTACCTCAAAGTTATAGCTGTTAATGTTGACGTTTTTTCCAAGACGTCGTTGTTAAATGTCCTTTTTTGATGACAGCATATACTTGGTCCTGCCCTCATTGACTTAGTGGTCAACCCATCTTCTTCGCTTCCGTCGCAATGCTCAAAAACGCTCCACTGACATCACATCATGATGTCAATATCGTCGGCGTTTCCGAGTAATTGGATGGACCTTTGGAAGATTGTGCCTCTAGTGTTGATGGTTGAGTTTTCCACAATTCTTTCCAGAACGATATTGTATAAGTCGCATGACAGTGCATAAACTTGTCTTAAACCTTTTTTGACATCAAATGCATCGGTGAGATCTATTTCTTGATAAAGCAGCGTGCATTCTCCATTGTCATTCTGCACCAACAGATAAGTTTGACAGGGATGCCAAAACTTGACATTGCCCTCTTCCATATGGATGCTCTCATACGCGGCTTTAAAATCGTTAAAGAGGTAGTGGGTGTCGCTTTGAAGCTTCTGGGGTTTATATAGACTCCTTAACTCTACAAATGACAATCTCAAATGTTATTTTTAAGTTAGTTTTCAAGTTAATACTGTTAACTTAACGTAAGCATTTAACGTCTTTAATAAATACAGAATATTCTCAAGTCATTTCAAATTCAATTAATAATTTCCGAATCAACATTTTTAGATTCCTTTTTAATATTTAATATTTCGTGCGAATTGCTTGAAGTCCAACAGTACACTTAAAGAACACGGTAAGTGCGACAAATTGTCATTTCGGTGAGCTATCCGCAAGCAAATAACGACTTACAATAAAATGGAAAACTTAACTGAATATTATGACACTTAAATGTCATTGACAGTTTTGACAGCTTCCGAAATATAGTAATAACAAATTAAAATCAATGAAAAATCCTGTAATTTCGTAAATATTTGCGTACCGAAAATATATTCACGCTTTGTATCTGTGCTTTGTTTAGCCTATAGCGAGCTCATCTCATTTTTGCCTGAATATCTACATATATTTGTTATCTAATAACAAAACAAAAACTAATTTCAGTCCAGCAGATATATTCGTCCTGATGTTATTCTTCCAAACAATAAAAGATGTAACCTATTCATAGTCAAGTTACGAAGATTTTTCCTCTTCATATCTTTTACTCACCTTTTTTGATGTAATCGATACTTATTTCTAAATTTATTAAGTTTGTAATTTCAATTTGTTTGTATGACTGTAGTTCAGATGCGTATCAAAAAAAGTAACATATCCAAGGGGAAAACCAAGTCTCTAAATCACTAAAATAAATAAAACAACTCAACCTTATTTCTATTACCCCTTACTGATGTATGTTTATATCAACTAGAAGTCTTATTGAGAAAAAGGATTGCGCTAAAGTGCTCTTATAATGCCACCTTCCTCAAGCTCCACACCTGCTGTCTTCCTCGTAAACATTGCTTCCTTGAACATTTAAACAGGTACGAGTTTAACGATTTTTTTTTGTATTAAAATGAAAGATAATACCAAATGAGCCAACAAAAAAAAAAACAACAAAAGGATCAACGACATTCATTGCATTTTAAAAATAAATAAAGAAGAAAAGATACGTAATCGATACGCTCGTGTGTTTCCAAAAATGAAGGTAGAAAAGAAGGCTACGGTACGAACATAGGTACGTACAAAGGAACGTTGTTCATATAATAATTATTTTCACTCAGCATTTTCTGCGATAAAAATCTTCAAAACAAACAAAGACAGTAAAATTTCAAAAAAAAACAAGCAACCAAATAGAAAATACATATACAAAAACTGTATAAACGACAACATTTATACGATCCATGAGGTCCCATGAAAATAATTTATTGGTCTTAAATCGATGAAGATGCATCTTATCGTTCTTATGTACGTTTTTTGACCTAACTTTTAAGATAATTTCTGGAAAACTGTTCTTTTTTATTTCCATCTCTTGTGTCACGAAATACCATCACATTAAATGTTGATTTAGAGGAAGAAATGCTTAGTTTTAATAAATATTAAATGTACCTAATAGTTTGTATTTATAATATAATATCGATCATACGATATTATATTATTAACTGAAACTTGGTTAACAGAAAATCAAGTAACATCCGAATTATTTAACTCAGATTATACTGTATCCAGAAAAGATAGATCATACTTAATTACTGAGAAGGTACGATATTGATCAATTGATTGTAATTTTAAATTTATATGAAAATATTGAATTATTTATTATTATTAATTATATTCCTCCAAGGAGTCCTTGTGAATGTCATAATATATTTTTACATAATTGTAAATCTATTTTTGAAAACTTAAATCCATCGCAACATGTTATTTGTATTGGTGACTTTAGTTTAGGAAATATTAAGTGGTTATTGGACTCAGATGATAATTTGTTGGTTCCATTTGAAGTTACTTCTGAAATTGAGACTAATTTAATAGACTTTTTTAGTCTGTTTGACTTGATACAAATAAATCATATTTCTAATAGCGTAGGTCGGATACTTGACCTTATTTTTGTAGATAAAGAGTTTAATATTTATGTTGAAAAATCTGATACTCCAATTGTGAATAATTCTGTTCATCAAATTGCAATTGAAGGTAACGTATGTTTTTACATTTTTATGAAAATAGTTTTAAATAATAATACTTTTATACCTAATTATAATAAGGCTAACTTTGATGCAATGAATGAGTATTTTTTATCTATTCCTAAATAATGCTAATGATACTCTTGTATATATTGTCAATGAATCTGTACATAGATTTGTTCCAAATAAAAAAGCCAAATCTAGAAATAATCCTGCATGGTTCTGAGTTACTTTAAACTAATCGTCATGATCCAAATTTTAGATCTAAGCATATGTCTATTCAAAAAGAATTCCATACGGTTAATAAATTTTTATATCGGCCTTATTTGTTTTTTATTGAGTCAAATCTTAATATATATAATTCTTCTGTGAGTGTGTATGTCACTGAACTTCTCTTAAACGACTGGACCGATTTTGATGAACTTTTTTGTGTGTGTTCAAGGGGATCTGAGAATGGTTTAGATTCACAATTTTGTCCGTTGGACAATGTTTTTTTGAAGATAATGGTATTCTCCGATGCAGACAGCTATTCCATCAGTACATTGTCGATATGTATGTATGTATGTAAAAATCGAAAGTGAGAGATTACGATACATACAATTTAATCAAGCAAAACTTCGTGCTGAGGAGTACATTCATTTACGTGACGCCGTAATCGGCAACGTAGATGCAACGAATGACATCAACAATATTGGTACCGCATATATTCTCCCATCATCATACACTGGTAGCTCGCGTCATATGCAGGAATATATTCAAGATGCCATGACTTACGTACATACATACGGCCGACCTGATCTTTTTATCACATTTACGTGTAATCTAAACTGGGATGAAATCAAAAGTTGGACGGTTATCCATCTTATCGACGTAGAGACGCAGACAATGGTGGTCAATCATATGAATTGCGTCTGTCAAATGGTGTGAGAGTAGATATTGATAATCGCTGGGTAGTTCCATATTCGCCATTGCTGTGCAAAACCTACAAAGCGCACATAAACGTTGAACTATGCAGTTCGGTGAAGTATATCAAATACATTTGTAAGTATGTTCACAAGGGTAGTGATCAAGCTATATTTGCTGTTCAAAATGTTAACGACAATGACGAAATAACACGTTATCAAATGGGTCGATACATAAGTAGCAACGAAGCTATTTGGCGCATTTTTACGTTCCCTATACATGAAAGGGAACCTGCTGTTATACATTTGGCTGTGCATCTTGAAAACGGACAACGTGTTTACTTTACAGAAGAAACTGCACTACAACAGGCTTCGACGGCTCCAAAAACAACTCTTACTCAATTTTTTAACCTTTGTAGTCGACAAGATGCTGTTAGTCAATTCGCAAGGACGTTGATGTACACTGATGTTCCTAATTTTTTACATGGAATAAACAATCAAAGAATTGGGAACCGCGGAAACGAGGCATTCCAGTACCAGGATTCGCTGATATATTTATGACAAAAACTTTAGGTCGATTATATACAGTTCATCCTAAGCAACGCGAATGTTTTTTTTTTGCGTTTATTACTGGTTAACGTCCCTGGACCGACGACGTCCTTCCAATATTTACGAAAAGTCAATGGTACTTCATACGACTCTTTCTTCGATGCGTGTAGTGAGTTACATTTATTATAGGATGATAACCATTGGGATCTCACACTTGCAGATGCAGCACTGAGCTCATCTCCACAACAAATTCGTCAATTATTTTCAATAATATTGCCAACGTGTTTTCCGTCTGATGCATCTGCTCTGTGGAACAAATATAAAGACTCAATGAGTAAGGATATTTTGCATCGGACTAGAATTACTAATCAAAATCTTAATATGGAATTCTCCGCCGAAATATACAACGAGTCAATAATAATGATTGAGGATATTTGTATGCTTATTTCAAACATGCCGCTTATCCATTTTGGAATGCCAGCGCCGAATCGCCCAGCAGTAGACATAATCAACAGCGATGTTCAACGTGAACACCAGTTCGATAAGACTTCTTTGGCTACTTTTGTTGCGGAAAATGTACAATTGCTTACTGCTGAACAACGAAATGTATATGATCAAATTAACGTTTCAATTGCAGCACAACAAGGTGAATTCTTTTTTATATACGCGGTAGCCTATGTGGATGATTTGGTGCTATTGATGTCAGGAAAGTACACCTCTGTGATAAGTGAAATAACGGAGTTAGCTTTGAAGAAAGTTAGCAGCTGGGCCAGTTGGAGTTGTATACTAGGAGTTAACCAAAGTAAAACTGAACTGTTGCTCGTTACCACCAAAACTAAAGAACCGCCGTCCACGCTACCTCGACTCAACGGTCAAATCCTATCATTGTCTTCCAGTGCAAAATATTTGGGAGCTATACTCGACCCTGAACTAAACTGTAAACTAAATATTGAAGTACGGGTTAAGAAGGCCTGTGTTGCCTTCTACGCCTGCAACAAAACTTTCGGCAAAAAGTGGGGACTTCAGTCGAAAATGATTTTATGGACGTACACAGCCGTAGTACGTCCAATCTCGGTTCGATTGTGTGGTGACCTGCTCTTACCAAAGCCTATAATATTGATAAGCTAAAGATGGTTCTGAGAACAGCTTGCGTGGGCACCACAGGGGCCATGAGTACTTGCCCAATGGACGCCTTAAACGTTATTTTGGATCTTCTACCAATCCACCTTTTTATTAAATACATAGTTTTCTGCAACGCTATTAGGCTGAAGGAATCAAACAGCTGGTTGTCAAAACCTTATGGTCACAGAAACACAACGAAATTGATTCCCTCAGATATTATATCGTTAGACACTGACTATTGCACTCCTACTTTGAGCCTTAGTAAGGGTTTTAAGGTTATTTTCCCATCCAAAGAAGATTGGAAGGATGACAACGTGTCGATAGGATTCGACACAACCATCTTTACTAACGATTCAAAGATGGAGTGCGGAGCTGGTTCTGGGATCTTTTCTGAATCCCTAAATGTAGCTAAATTCTTTAGGCTTCCTGACTTTGCTAGCGTTTTTCAGGCTGAACTGCTGGCAATAAGGGAGGCATATAAGATACTCAAACAAAGCCCAAACCAAAACCTAATGCGGCTATCTTTACAGACAGTCAGGCAGCTGTCAAAGCCATTAACTCGGCCACATCCTCATATAAATTGGTCCAGCAATGTCGTGATGAGCTTGCGAGCCTGAATATTAACCTTGGTGTCACCCTAATCTGGGTTCCGGGCCATATCGGTGGTATCGTGGGAAATGAACGGTATGACGAGCTAGCCAGGCAAGGATCGGCCAACAAGGATCTCTTATAACACCTTTTGCAGTAGCTGTAGTGACCAAAGATAAAGTGAAATCATAATCTATTTCCTCTGCAAATGTCCTGCTTTGGCAAACACCAGAATGAAATGCTTTGGAAAAGCATTCTTTCAAGAACTCGATGAGCTATCTGAGACAAAGATTAGAGACCTAACCTTTTTTCTCAATGCGACAAAATGGCTCTAACATAATCGCTATGAAGCTTCTCTATCAATCTATACCTTTCAATCAAAGGTCAAACGAGTTTTTGGTATCAAAACGGCGCACTACAGCGCCAATTGGATCTCAGGCTAGGTTGCCTTGAGATCGCCATTTCTGCCTGCCTACCTATGGTTCTGACGGTTACTGAAGTAGAATCAGCCTTATTAGGTTTAGATAAACAAAAATGCAGGCCCTAATGGGAGACCACAAAAATTATTGCTTAAATGTGCCTCATCTTTAGCTATTCTATTGACCGCTCTCGAAAAGTGAATTTTTAGAATGTTAGAAACTGTCTTATATTACACCAATTTTTAAATCTGGATCTAAAAAAGAAATTACAAATTATAGACCAATCGGCAAAATATCTACTCTTCCTAAGTTATTTGAGAAATTAATCTGTGACAAGCTCACTTTTCAATTAAAAGATTTTTAACACGGCTTTATATCTAGAAGATCTTCAACCACTAATCTTACATTAATGGCTAACCATATATTTAATAATTTTGAATCTTATAGCCAAACTGATATACTTTTTACTGATTTTGCTAAAGCATTTGACCGCGTTAATCATCATATTCTTTTACACAAACTTTTGAAACTAGGATTTCATTCTAAGTTTCTGGATTGTTTGAAATCTTATTTAACATCGAGAGTTCAAGTCGTTAAGATTGACGAGTATCACTCTAATCAAATATTGGTTCCATCTGGTGTCCCTCAGGGTAGCCACTTAGGCCCTTTAATTTTCCTGTTTTGTAAATGATATTCCCAACATTTTTCAAAATTCGCAGTGTCTTCTTTTTGGGGACGATCTTAAACTATTATGTAGTATGTATTAAATGTTGTGATGATTGTGTTTATTAAATGATTGGTGTAATATCATCTCCTTATATGTTAATATTTCAAAAAGCCAAGTTATGTCTTGTTTTCGTACGATTTCCCCAATTTTTTACGAGTATCCTTTGTTATCCTTGATATTAAGCTTTCTTTTCTTCCTCATAATGAGTATCTATATCATAAATAAATCTAACCAAATGTGTGGATTCATCAAAAGAAATAGTAAGGAATTCACAGATCCGTATACCATAAAAACTCTTTATATTTCTCTCGTTCGATCTTTGCTTGCGTACTCCAACACATTTTAGAACCCTTTGCTATAATAACTCAATTGTAAGAATCGAAAAAACCCGGACAAATATTTCAAGGTTTATGTATCTATCTATCTATGTAAATCGGCGTGCGTACTTTGCGATAATGTTAATTAGAGATGTACTTTATAATCATATTAAATGTGCTCAACTTCTTTCAATTCCTAGATCTAACTTTGGTCGTAATGAACCGATTTCTCGTTGCAGCAGAGAAGCAAATTCAGTTTGTAATAGTTTGGACTTTTTTAGAATTTGCACTAGAGATACCTTTAAAATGTATGTTTTAAATATACTTAGATCTACTTGACGTTTGTATATATTTATATATTCTTGTTATTTTTATTTTTGTATATATTATTGCAGTTATATTGAAATATTGTTATGATGAATAAATAAATAAAATAAAATAAAATATAAAATAAATGTTTGCTGGGTAATTCAAAACATCACATTTGGTGTTTTAAAAAAAATATGATCCATAGGTCCATGTTAGATGAATGTTTTTCTTCAATTTGTAGGCATTGTACAAATTGATTGTCTACTTTATTTTCATAAGAAAAAAAAGGAAACAACAATGGTGGGCCTCAGAGATGAACTCGCTCGGAAGAGAATGTAGGAAACTCTTTAACCGAACCAAAGCCACAAGACTTGCCAGTGGGATTCTTTCAAACGATCCCTAAGACGTTATAAGAAGGCACTAATGAAATGTAAGCGATCTTCCTGGCGGTCCTTCTGTGCCACGACAAAAGTAACTTCTGACGCCTTCAGTCTACTCCCCCCTGGGAGTTTGCTAAAAGTACTACTTGTAACTGAGGACTGGAGCAAGAACATGATATTGTAGAATACCAGAGTTATGAAAGAAGATGTACAGAGATTAAATAAAACGACCCGCTAAGTAAAGTTCAAGTGCATCACTAGGCTTATACAGTTAAGTTGTATTATTAAATATTTCGTCTAAATATTTGTTTTTTTTTTAACGACATTTACCAAAAAGTGGTTTGATGTTAAAAACAACTAAAATTTTTATTTTATGCAAATTAGAATTTGGAAAAACGTTCGTAATGCTTTAAATTATTTCCATAAACTTTATTTTTCCTAAGAAAAAGAGAACATATATAGGTTCTTAAAAAGAATAAGAGATCGTCAATTTTATATTAAGTTGCTAATATTCCTGAAACTCGCCTTCAATTACGTCTTATTTTTTTGACACACATAAATAGTGAACATTGAGGTGATTTTTTAAAATTCAAACTCGAGCTTTTAATCAGGCATGACATTGTGATGGTAGAAAAGTCGAAAAAAGTGGGTCCTCCGATTCCGTCAGTCAGTCTTTCGTGATCACTACATCTCAAACCTTTGTGTCGATTGAGTTCAAACCGATTAGAGCAAGGCATTTTTTTTTCATTTTTTTAATACGAAAAATAACAGCAGTTCCAATACACCAATTTGTTGGTTTATAATCAAAAATTCGATTTTTTTTTTCCAGATATTAACTGATACATTTTTTAAAACTTTCCAATTTTTAAGTTTGTTGACTCCTTTAAGACCAAAATATTTTCTAGCATCTTTGTACGAGTAAGCAGCAGTTCGAAAAACCTACGTCCAGGGCCCTATTTCATAAATAGTGACAGGTGCGACTGGTGACAATTTGTAAATTACAAACCTAACAATTGTCAAAATTTTATACCATAGAAAATTGGAAATTTTGTTAAATAGTCGAGGAATTTGAAAGAATTGTCAAGATTTCGGATCATAAAAAAATGACACTGATGCCAAAACTAGACGTCGATCTGTAAAGTTCTTTCCTATAAATCCTGATTCGAAGTTCCTGGGTTTTTTCATAGATCTTCCATAATGTGCTTAAGGCACCAGATAAAAATAAAATAATAAATTAGGTGGCGCAACCGTCCATGAAGAACCAGCGCCTAGTGACTTACAACTCTCAACCATTCCTGTGTGCAGGAAATGTTGTCAGGGACCTACAGTTTATATGCTGAATCCGAACGGCTAACTTTGAGAAAGCACTTTTCATGACAACAATTACTCTTATAGGATTTGTCAATTCCTCGCAAGTGGCAGTACCTGTGAAAACTTTTTTAATTAAGGTGGCATACGTAGGGACTGAACCCAAGACCCCCTGCATGACAGTCCAACGCACTTTTTTTTTTTTTTTTAATTTTTTTTTAATTCATTTTTATTAATTCATTCTTAAACCTATCTTAAAGCTAACTAACTTAATGGTCCCATACGGACACTCTTAGTTAAACTATAACACTTAAAACTAATGCCTTTCGGCCCTAAGATCTATTTTACTTCATTTTAATTTTATTTATTTTTGTATTTATTAGAAATATTTAAAAAAAAAAACTAAAATCAATATCCCTTTTTTATTTTTACTTACAAACTACTTAAAATTAGGTCCTTAAATAAAACTTAAAACTAACTTAAACTACCTATTCTACCTATAAACTACTTAAAACTAGAACAACCACAGCAGCACATCTAACTATCTAACATTTTTATTTTTCATATTTTGTTGCTTTTTTTTATTTTGTATTTTTTTTATTTTTTAATGTTTTCTTAATGTTTTTTTTTTTTTTTGGTATTTTTTATTTTTTGTTTTTTTTTTTTTGTATTTTTTTTCGTGCCACCATGCCTATTCTACTTAAAACTAAACCCTAATACTATTAAACAAGTATGTAAGCTGGCCAAGGCTTAAAACCCAATCCCGACTACCCACTATCAAGTGCCGATTGAAGCCACCAAAACTGGTTCTCCTGCTTCACCCTATCATTTCGGTCCCGTTCGGACACAGCCCTACTGAACCGAAGGAGCTCTGCTCCGCCTTGTGCCATGCCCGATTGTACCGGAGTCGCCTATCCACGGTTCGTCGTCTCACGTGGTAGATTAACGGAACTGCCAATCTATCCTGTATCAGACCGCATCTATCTAAAAAGAGGAATGCCTCTGGTGGAATGAAGCCGCTCAAGCGTGCACTCTCAAAATACTCGTCGTTCGGATAGAACACCCGGAAAATTAAATTGTTGGTCGAAGACATAGCATTACAATGTGACCTCGAACGAGTTTTATCGCGAAATTGTCAATTCTGTTGGAATAGTAATGCACATAAGAAGATTCGGCTGTTCGATATAAGCCGCTCGAACACCCGAAATGTCTCCATCTGGGAAGGGGCAACGTTGAACCGCACAGGACAACCATAAACGATCATTGGCCGTATGAGGGCCATGTAGCAAATTACCTTCACTCTGGGGTCAAGCCGACTGCTAAAAAACAGCCGTTTCGTCAGAGCGAAGGCTCCTTGGCCCTGGTCAGAGCAGCATTTATATGTCTGTCGAAATATAAATACTGATCTAACCAGATACCGAGGTACTTCACTACACTTTTGCTCGCTAATGGCTGCCCATGAAGATCAACGATGACCATCTTGCGCCAATTCTTGCACGTATCTCTCGTGGCCCTAGCCAACGGAGTCCGGAACAGAATTGTCTCCGACTTCTGGACATTTATTTTCAGTTTCCAGTCGTCGCAATATCGCTGAATCTTGTCGAAATCACGCTGCAAGAGAATCCTAATAATCTCAACCTTTCGGGCCGTTCTGTACGCAATTAGATCGTCGGCGTACGCAATTGCCTTTGTAAGACTACCTATCAGATCGCTGGTGTAAATGCTGAAGAGAATCGGCGAATTCACCGCTCCCTGTTGAAGACCATTTTTAATTGTGAATGTTGTGGTAGAAGTAACATTGCCACTTTTGACAACAAACTTTCTACCGTTAAGCATATCATAAAGTATGTACAACAATGGCTTGCTTATGGCAAGCCTGCCCAGTTTTAGGTAAAGACCCTCTAACCATACGGTGTCAAAGGCCTTTTCCAAATCAACCAGAACAGCACCTGTTCATTGTTGTTTCGATGTATTCCATTGGATATCAGAAACGAGTTTAGACGTAGCATGAATTGTGTCATGACCCGCCTTGAACCCGAACTGTTTATCCGGAATTATTTTGTTGTCCGCAGCCCACTTAGTCAGAGCCCTATTAATGATTTTTTCGAAAACTTTGCTGATGCTCGGAAGAAGACTTATCGACCGAAGATTTGACGGGTTGCAGTTGTCTTTTCCCTTTTTCGGGAGAGGATGAACCACAGCGGTCTTCAAATGCACTGGATAATATGCATTATTCAGTGCATTATTGAAGAGCGTGGTGTAAATGTCAATTGCTTCCGTCGGTAAATGTCTTAGCACAACGTTGGATATACCATCGACGCCTGCTGACTTTTTGTTTTTTATTGAATTGAAGATGAGCTGAAGCTCAACCTTCGTCACTAACAAGGGACTTAGTCCCGTTTGCCTGGCGATTATGGCATTTGCCAAGGAATCGTCATTGAACCGCATGAAACCGCGGTTCTCAGATCGCCATTGTGTCATATCATTTCGAAGGTAAAAGCGTTTAAGTAGGGCTCTGTTTTCCAGGTCGTGGTTGGAGCGAATGCTATCATTTACCTTGCTGGAAAGCAGCTCCCACCGCCTCCACTTTTTCCTTCGGATCTTCAATTATATAAAAGTCATCGTCAAAGATAGCTTCCTCTTGATCTATTTGCTCTGTCATGAGTACGTCTCTGTTCTCTTCAGTTCTTTGGAATTTAAGACACGGAAGGTCATTGTCGTTTTTTTTCCTGAATATCTTGTTGATTTTGGGGAACATACTAGGGTCACTCGAATTAACTGACCGGATCTTGCGGTCCCAGTACTTGTTATCTGATAGCCTGTAGTTCTCCTTAATCAACAGATTGACATTTTTTATTGACGACTTCAGTGTCCTAACCTCCAAGTCGTGTGGGTCTGTAAGTCGTCTGTACAAGTTTTTGAGTCTTGTCAGTAAGCCACTCTTGTGCCTACGTAGTGCGTCAATTGTCGCGTTTCTGTAAGCGTCTATTTGGTCCCGTTTTTTGTACTTTGGAATTGTCCGTTCCATCGTTCGTTTTATTGTTTCGTTCATCTGTTGTAAATGTTGGTCAATTTCTGTATTTGTCAGGTTTCTGTTGTTTGGTGAGGCTATGTCACTCGAAAATTCCAACGCACTAACTATCACGCTACGGGTACTACTAGGCTCCAGAGATTGGAATAAAAATGTATTGATTTTCTTTGTTCATTTCATTTGAAACCATCAGAGGGAGGTTCCTGTGTTTTAGTGGGAGATAATAGAACTTTCGCTATTTACATTGAATTTGGTTTTATTGCTTTTGGAAGCTAAGCAACCCAGAATTTCATAAAAGAAATAAACACATAGAGATGAAGTTTAATTTTATTTGTTTATTTGAACTGTTTTCCGACAACATTTTTGCAATAAAATCTTTTTTTGAAAAGAAATTGGAATAATAACTATAAAGTTAATCATTTTTCCAATGATGTGTACAAAATATCTTTTATTTTTTTATTAATTGATAATAACATTTTTATAAAAATAAAAGGGGATCTTAAGATTTTTTGGTAATTTATAAAAATCATTCAATTATCTTTGACTCATTGTACTCTCCACTTTGTTAATAACTCACTTGTTTACTATTCACTATTTAACATATATGCTTTTATTTTTTTACTTTTTCAATGCTTTCTTATATTTGTTCTGTTTGTCTTCAAAACTATTCGCTACTAAAGACATTACTAAAGCATGTTCAGCCCAGCTTCCAGTTCTCGAAAATATCGGATGGCTTACTCCATTTTCTTCACCCTCTTTCAATGGCATGCCCTCAAAATTAAATATTTTTCTAACAATAGGTCTTGCATAAGGTTTCAAACGCTCTATCATGTTTGTAGCTCGCAACATTTGTTCTGCTGATAGTTCACTAAAATCTTCCCCCGAAGTAATATCTTCCAATTTTTTTGTAAGTTCACATGCTTCGGTTCGATGTTTTTCACCATCAATAATTATTTGTTTGAATAAAGCTTCGACACCATCGAGGGCAGCTGTGAAATCTTTAATTTCAGCAATAATTTTTAGAAATGGATCAAACCCAATTTTTGAATAGGACTTCGAAATAGCTTTTCCTAATAAATCACCGAAAAAATTTGGATCGAATTCGATTACTTTTTCGGCAAATCGCATGTCAATTGTTCCGGTGAGGTCAAGGCAGCCATTTATTATATAAGTGGAGAAAGATTCAATTTCACTTTTCAAAAATGACCTTATCTTTTCAACGTCTTCACTTATTGACGTAGTAGGAATGTCCAGCAGGGACTCCATGTTTGATTTTTCAAGTCTTCGATGAAGATTAATTAAATCTAAAATACGATCTGTTCGATTGCGAAACATTTTTCTCCAAACAATACCTGAAAAAGAAAAAAGAACGTAATTAAATTAAATTTCTGAAATAGAAAACATTCGTGCACGCCGGCGGCGATGGGTTAATAATTATAATTACTTTCTAATATTATCTCTCTTAAAAATCATGAAACACTTAGAGATCAGAAATCTTCTATGACTAGCAAATGTCCACCTTCTTTTCTTCCGTGGACCTTAAACTTACTATGTACCTCATAACTTTAAGAAAACTACGTACCTTTAAAAAACATAATTACAAAAATAAAGTTTTAATATTCTCTTTAATTTGTTACCAACCCTAAGAAAGTATTTGCGTTGTTGTTGTTAAAGGGTTCTGATGCATACTTTGAAAAAAAGGAAAGCATAAGATTAAAAACGTAAGCAAAGCTGCAAACAATTTTAAATGAGAAATGGTAAGCCATAATTCACACTAAACTTTATATAAAGTTAATATTATTATGAACATTGCATATTTTGAGTAATTTTAACTATTGACAAAATTACTGTAAGGTCTGTGGTAAAAATGCACACATGGAGAAACTCAAAAATCAAAAAACAAAACGTACCTCGAAAACCATAAAACCAACTAAAAACACCAGATAATATTTTGGTTGAAGGTTAAATTTATTTTTTTGAAAATTTCACAAATCCATAATCTATTTCACCTTCGGCTTCATCGCCGATATATTTTAATTGTGATTTCCTTAGTGTTATTGTTTGTTTTGCATAAGTTCTCAAATAACTCAAAACAATTTCAACTCGTTGTTTTTGATCGTTCGGTATTTCACTAAATTCTTCCATTGTCATCATTTCCTCAAGTCGCTTCATTAATTCAAGTGATTCAGTTCTATTTCTAGAAGTTGCAATTTTTAATTGGTCACAAATAGCTTCATATCCAATTATAGCTTGAAGGAAATATTTACAGCCACGTACTATTACTAATGTTGTTTGAAAACCAATTACTTTATAACAGCTACTTATGGTTTTCTTCAAGATCTCTTCGAATAAAATTCGATCGAATTCATAAATACGATCGATAAATTGATAATCAATTAATTTACTTTCGAACATAATTTGCATTATTTTTAATGCAAAAGTTTCTATTTGAGTTTTGAAAGCTTTTCGAACATTTTCAACTTGTGTTTCAATGGAAAATGGAAATTTATAACAGTTGATTGTTGAAGTTTGATCGAAATTTTGTTCTAGTTCGATTAAATCACATAGTTCTTCGTAGCGTGTGCGTAACATTTTGTGGTTGAAAATATCTGAAAAACAAAATATAACATTCGAAAATGATATTGCCAGTTTACAAAAAATGTATGTATTTTCAGAAATGAATGTAAGAGATATTTTCACACTAAAAAAGTATACCACAATGTTTCTTTTACGGGTTATTAGTATTCAGATACAAATTATCTTATCCATATCTTCAATTTTGTGTACGTCCACTTTATATTAAATAAAATAAAACAACTTGCTCCTGTATTCAAAAAGTTTTTTAAAAAATTGTATCTATATTTAAAGACTCAAAAATTTGCCTGCAGAGAATTTTGCCTGTAAGAATTTAAATGCTATTTAATTAATCACAAAAACCTTGAATTATATTTTTTTTTAAGAAAATCGTTAATTTGACCTTAAAAATATTTTTCATATCAAGAAACAGTCTAGTTTCAAAATCTAGTTTTGTTATATAGATTTTTAGTCGAAAACAAATTTTTGCGAATTTGTATAAATTGGATGAATGAAATTAAATTCAGATACATCCAGAACAGAACATCAATTTTTAACAAATTTGCGTACCTTTTTTGTAGATTTTATTTTTTTAATAAAAAAACGGACTGTTGGATTTCTTAAAAAAACTACTAAATATCGGAAACAATATTTTCTGTGAAATAAAAAAAGTTTGAAGACAATATTTTTAAATTTTTGAAAAGCTATTTGAGTAGAGAGTTAATTTTTAACAAGTTTTAGTATTGTTCTTTTTTAGGTTTTTAATTTTGTAAAAAAAAACCGTCAATTCGATTTTTCTCAAAATATTTTCGAATGTTGAAAACAATATTTCTTGTGAGTTAAAATTAGTTCGAAGCCATAATTTCACATTTATAAGATATTTGTGTCGAAATTCAATTTTTACGAACTTTTGTTAAATTATCTTTTAAGTTTTAATTTTTTGTAAAAAAAACTGTAAATTAGATTTTTTTCAAAATTTTATCAGATGTCAAAAACATTATTCTTCGTTGCAAAAAATTGTGTTTGGGTATGAAATCATATTTAAGTATTAATATATTTTATATTTATTTTTTATTAATATAAAAAAAACCTGTGATTCATCCCATGACACAACTCATCCTAGGATAACTCATCCCGGAAATGAAAAATACTTGAAAGCATACTTAACAAGATCAATTTTTTGTGTATTCAACTAGTTCGTTCAAAGCTTTTTCCTTTGGATAGCTTTATTTTAATTTCATATTAGAAGGACCAGGATGGAAAGTAAATTATCTGAAGATAAGAAAGAGGAAGAACATGTATGTTTAAATTGTAAAGCGATCGCCTATTGGTTGTGTAGTTAGGCAGGTGTCTAAAACGAATAAAGAATAGTTCATTGGTGTGTTTAGCCATGTTTATGTTGATAATGAAGGGATCTTAGTAGTAGGTAGAAGGTACTTACTACAATCCAATCACATTCCATCTTCCCTACAAGTTTTTAGGGAAAACATGGAGTTATTACGTTCAGTTTAATTTTTTGTTAAATTTTAAAAGAAACAAGCGTACGAACAAGTACAAGCAATTGCTATTCATGTGTTGTTTACAGTCAGGCTCTTGTTCGTTTTGGATTTTGGTTATGAAGTGACTCGTAAGCAATAGTTGTAGAGGTTGTAAGTAACATATATATACAGGTATAATGTTTATACAAACGTTGGAAAAGTGATTGTAATAGAAAATACATATACCTACTCTTTCTGGTCCGTTTCTTAAGTTTGTACTAAGTATTTATTCTTTTATATAGGCAAAGGCAAGTAAAATATGTGTGAAACAACGTCATTCGTAAAGAAAAATATTTTATTTTATATATTAAATATTTCATATAAATATGTACCAAATGCATTAATTTGGATGAAAGACAGTAATGTTATTACAATTTTGTCAAAATAATGCGATCTTTCGGCCTCAATAATTAAAAACAAAAATATTTTAAGATTCAAAATTTTACCCGAAAAATAAGTTTGTCTTGAAAAATTTAAGTACCATTTTATAAATCAAAAAACCCTTGATTTTTCAAATTTTTTGTTTAAAAATCGTTAGAGCGGTTTTTTTTTAATTAATCATACTAATATTATAAATGCGAATGTAAGTTTGTTTGTTACGCTTTCACGCAAAAACTACTTAACCGATCATCATGAAACTTTGCACATACACTCTTAAAGGTTTTTATTAAAAAAAAATAAAAAAAATTTACGAAAAATAAGAAAATTGTTTGTCAAAATATCGTCAAATTTAGCTACTTCAACGCCATCTAGCATCATAGTAATGAAGTTTCAACCCTGAATACTGTAATATCAACCCACTGTATCACCGACGGTGACGACAATATCTAATTCAATTGAATATAGTTTCAACTGTTTCTACTTTTTCTATATTTACCGTACATGTTACGAATGTCTGCGCATGTTGTTGCATCATGTTAGAGGTCCAATTAGTTTTACAGAACTTAAAATTGTCAATGGTCAGGAATGTCAAACCTACCGAGAAGCATGTGAAGCGACTGTTAGAAAATAACAATCATTGGGATGAAACTATGGAGGAAGCTGTACAATGCCGATCGCCAGATAGAATCAGGGAACTTTACGCTACGATTTTATCTTCTTGCGGTCTTTCTAACCCTCAAACTCTTTGGAATAAGTACAAATAATACATGGCTGAAGATATTTTACATCAACTGTAGCAAGTACACACAGACATTACTTTCAATGAACATGTCTACAATAAAACGCTAATTATAATCGAAAACAAGGTTTTTACGATGGTTGGAAAAAAATTAGATGATTTTGGAATGTCCAGCCCTCGAAGAGACAATGTGGATGATTTTAATAATGAAATTGCACGAGAGCTAGAATATGATTTCATAGCACATCAAGTGGCAGAATTAGTCCCTCAATTACATCCAGAGCAAAATCATGTTTTCCATCAAGCTTTACGTAAAATAGACTCCGGCAGTGGTGAACTCTTCTTTCTCGACGCACCAGGAGGAACTGGAAAAACGTTTTTGCTTAATTTATTATTAATGTCCGTCAGAAAAGACCAAAAAATAGCAGTTGCTGTAGCTTCGTCAGGTATTGCCGCGACGCTATTAAAGGGTGGTCGTGCGGTACATTCCGTTTTAAAATAACCATTGAATTTGGCACAGGAAGATTCGCCCATCTGTAATTTTAGTCAAAATAGTTTACGAGGTAGGATGCTGCGAGAATGCAAGCTTTTAGTGTGGGATGAAAGTACAATGTCTCTCAAGAAGGCTATAGAACCTTTAAACCGGACCCTCCAGGACTTGCCAGATAGTACAGATGTAATAGGAGGCATGGTAGTTTTATTGGCTGGTGATTTCCGTCAAACCCTCCCAGTTATTCAAAGGGGAACACCAGCAGATGAAATTCAAGCGTGCATTAAATCATCAAGCTTATGGCCGACAGTTGAAAAACTCCGCCTGAAAACGAATATGAGAGTGCATCTTCATAATGACGTGGATTCAGGACTTTAGGCAGAAATTTTGTTGAAAATTGGTGATTGTTGTTTAGACGTTGACGCTGAAGGCTACATATCACTGTCAAGAGAATTTTGTAATTTAGTAGAAAGTGATGTGGATCTCATTGCTAATGTTTTTTCCGGAATTGCAACAAAATTTGTGTAGTGATCAGTGGTTGTGTGCAAGAGCAATATTAGCACCAAGAAATGAAATTGTAAATAGGATCAACACTGACATTTAAACGAGGTTCAAGGAGAAATGAAGGAATATTTGGCAATAGATACAATTATGGATACGGAACTAAGTACTTCATATCCTGTGGAGTTTTTAAATTCACTTGAACTATCGGGTGTACCTTCACATAAACTTCAATTGAAACTAAATGTACCTACCAGTAATGCTTATGCGAAATCTAGATGCTCCTCGGCTATGTAATGGAACAAAGCTTCGGATAACAAAATTGGGACAGAACATACTTGGTGCTACTATTTTAACAGGTGTCGGTAAGGGAAATAGTGTTATAATACCTCGCATACCAATTATTCCAACTGACCTTCCATTCCAATTTAAAAGGGTTCAGTTTCCCGTCAAGCTTAGCTTTGCTGTTACTATAAACAAGGCACAAGGACAAACATTACAGGTAGCAGGAGTGCATTTAGAAAACCCATGCTTCTCTCATGGTCAACTTTATGTAGCCTGTTTACGTGTATCTAATGCCCGGAATTTACACATACATATTTGCAACCGACGGGAAAACTTATAAAATTGTCTATAAAAATATCTTAAATTAATACTTTGTATTTTATTTTTTTAAATTGTTAGAATTCAGAATTACTTATTTTTGTTAGTGTGAAATATATTTTAACATTTGTTGTTGCATTTCATTAAGCATATATTAAGGTGTTGAAACTTCATTGTCTGTAGTAATTTTTAAAAATTGTTGATCTCAACCAAGCAATAAAATTTAGTTATTATATTGACTTATTTCTATTATTATACCCTTACCCTTTATCTCTCATACTTATTAAATTTCTCCACTGCGGGCGTAGCCGCGGGTAAAAAGCTAGTTTTTATATATAAAATTTGGCTCCCGGAAATTACGCCAGAATTTTTTTTGGAAAAAACGCCAGAAAATTCTGGCTTTTTTTCCTTGGAAAAAATCCCAAATTTTTCTGGCAAAATTTCGGAATTTTAGGCATTTTTTCCTTAAAATATTCTGGCGTTTTTTCCATTTATAGAAATGGAAAAAAGGCAAAAAATAACCTGAAATAAAATTTCTGGCGTTTTTTCCTTTTCATGTTCCCTCCCCCGCGGGTGCATGTCAGGGGCTGTTTTTCCTGTTGTGATAAAATGTCTACAATATTGACCAAGTAGCGACTTTTAAAATGCAAACCATTTTCTGGCTTTTTTCCAAATTGATATTACAAAATTAGGCCAGAATATATCAATTGGTTTAATGGCCTAATTTCCATTTTGGTTTCTGTTTTTTTTCCATTTCTGCCTGGCACAATTTCCAATGTTTCTGGCTTATTTTCCACAAACAATTCTGCTTCTTTTTCCAATTTGAAGCAGAAAACATTTTCTGGGATTTTTTCCAAAAAAAAAAAATCTGGCGTAATTTCCGGGAGCCTAAAATTTTTCAATTTTGTTCTAAAAATATTTTAGGTATGTAGTTATTTAGTGATTGTAAATAAACGCTTTACATTTCAATTTCGTAAAAAACTGTTGACCCGTTTTTAAGATGTATAATATTGAAAAACAAAAATTCAATATTTTTTTTAAAACCCAAACAATAAAAAATTGCATTTTTGATAATTAAATATTGTTAAGAGATTATTCAGAAAATGTATTGAAATTAGTTCATAAGTTGCTGAGAAAATTAAAAAACAAAACGGTACTATGAGCGGTACCTTTCCTGAGCAATACAAAAATAAGTTTTTCTTACTTAAAGAAGCCAAGTTAAACAATAAAATTTTAAAGAAAATTAAAAAAAAATCTATCGGTTTTTTTTGACAAAGAATTTTCTATTTTTGACCAAAAAAGATTTTATGGAGGCTACTGTTAGTTTTGGTCTTAAAAAAAAAAATGAAAAAAACGCCGAACGCTAATCTGCTCGAAACCTTAACTTCCATGTTTGAACTCAATCGACCCAATGGTTTAGGCTGTAGGAGTGTGGACAGACAGACAAAACCAACCGGACAGAATCGCGGGACCCACTTTTTTCGACTTCTCTACCATCGTAATATCATGTTTCATTAAAATCTCGAGTTCGAAATTTTGCACGAATGCAAAACTTGCCATATAGTTCCTATATGTCGTAAGTAAAAAAACCACCACGCAAATTCCTTGAGAGCCCTTTCTGCATCTTACTGCCTTATTATCTGTATAAAAAAATGTATTTGAAGTCGATATCTCTTCTGGTTCTTGAGCTATGGACGACGAAAAAAACTTCGTACGTACACACGCACAGACATCTTTCTAAAAATGTCTTATGGCGACTCTAGGGACCTTGAAACGTCGAGAAATGTCAAAATTTTCAATTTGACAAATCGGACCCATTACAATAACTTCCAAGTTAATATAATCAGTTAAGAAAAAAAAATTAGGAAAAATTGAATAAAAGTCTATCGAGACGTCGTTGTTCAGACAAATCTAATTTTCGATTTTTGCCCAAAAATAACGATGAACAAAATTTGAAAAATGCTGGTTAAAACCTTAAATTCTTAATTTGAACTAAATACACCCAATGGCTTAGACTTAAGTGCCGACTCTCTTACATCGTAATGTCACCTTTAGTTAAAATATCGAGTTCGAATATTTTTACGAATTCAAAACTTGCTTCGAAAATATTGTTATTGGCGGTAAAATAACTTTTTTTTAATAAAAGTGCAATAAACCTTCAGCGTTGAAAATTTTCTTTGGATTCACTAAAAAATGTATTTATCATAAAAAGTCTACTATTATTTTAAAATATTTTATTCAACGGCAAAATAATGAATTCATAAAAATTCCGTACTAAATATGCTCGTAAATTCAATCTGTTATTTCTCAATTTCATATAAATTCACTTCCGTGAAAAAGGCTAGAAAACCATCCAAACTGATAACTTCCCATCCCGTCTGTTGATATATTTTGCTTAAAACTTATCAAAATTTTCTCAACAATATTTTGTGTGAGATAAATAATTTGAAGTCCATATTTTTCTTTGTACTCTTAATACTTGAGTCTAAAACCATTCCTTATCAGTTCTTTTGTTGTTTTTGTAGGTTTTCGTGCCTTGTTTAAAAATTGTCGGTTGAATTTTTTTAGAAATTAACTAAAAATTACTATTAATATTTTGCAAGTGATGAAACAGATTGATTTTAAAATCTATTTTTGTTATCGAGATTCTTAGTCGAATACCAATTTTTATCAATTTGAGTAGCATTTCTTGAGTTTTTATTTCTTATGTATACAAATACAGATTGGATTATAGTAAAAAAGTTAAGAATAGAATGAAATCATTTTGAAGTCAATACCTACATTTATTCACGATACATCGGGAATCGAAGTTTTTTTAGATTTTAATTTTTATGAAAAAACCGAATATCGAAAACAAAGTTTTCTATAACATGAAATTAGCTTGAAGCCAATATCTTAAATTTTTGGAAAGATATTTAAGTCGGAAATCATTTTTACCAACTTTTAGTAAAGTTTTATTATTTAGATTGTTATTTTTTTGTAAAAAAAACTGTCGATACGATTTTTCTCAAAATTTTATCAGAGATGAAAAACGTTATTCTTTAATGCATACAATTATTTTGGAGATGGAATCGTTTTTGTTCGTAAAATATTTGAGGTGACAATTTTTTACTTGCGACATATAGGAACTATATGGCAAGTTTTCCATTCGTGCAAAATTTCGAACTCGAGATTTCAATCAAACACGATATTACGATGGTAGAGAAGTCGAAAAAAGTGGGTCGCGCGATTCCGTCCGGTCTGTTTTGTCTGTGTGTCCACGCTCCTACAACCTAAGCCATTGGGTCGATTGAGTTCAAACTTGCAAGTTAAGGTTTTGAGCAGATTTGCGTTAGGCGTTTTTTTCATTTAAATTTTTTTGAGTTTTCTCAAAAACAAAACGATAGATTTTTTTTAAATTTTCTCTAAAATTTTATTTTGTAACTTGGCTTCTTTTAATAAGAAAAATATATTTTTGTATTGCCCTGGAAAGGTAGCGCTCATAGAACCGTTATTTTGTTTTTTATTTTCTCAGCAACCTGTGAACCGATTTTAATAATTTTAGTTTTGAATAAGCTCTTATATTGCCTTAACAATATTTAATTATCAAAAGTACATTTTTTTATTTTTTGGATTTTTAAAAAATATTGAATTTTTTTTCTTCAAAATTCTATATCTCAATAATGGTTCAATATTTTTTTACGAAGTTCAAATTTTGAACATATATTTACAGCCACTAAACAAATGCATACCAATAATATTTTTAGAACAAAATTTAAAAAATTTATATATAAAAAATTAATATAAAAAAAACGCTCTAACGATTTTCAAAAGAAAAATTAGAAAACTCAAGAATTTTTTGATTTATAATTTGACATTCAAATTTTTGAAGACAACCTTATTTTTCAGGTAAAATTTTGAATCTTAAAATAGTTTTTTTTTTTATTATTTTACTTGTGCATAAGCAGGAAACAGCGCATTATTTTGATAAAATTATAATTACATTCCTATCTTTTATCCAAACTAATGCATTTGGTACATATTTATGTATTTTTATAACAATAATTAATGTAAATACCAACGATGGCCGTCCGTGTAGCGCCACTGTATCGGATTAACGAATATGATCAACAATCTATTTTCAAGTGTCTTTCGAGAATATATATGATTTTTAAATATTATTCTTTACGAATAAGGTAAAAGAATAAATACTTAGTACAGGTTTAAGAAACGGGCCACTGCCGCTCATCTGAATAGGTTCACAAATATTTTCACCTCATTGTTGGCCTCTCTTCATTGTATTGAAATGACACATCTTTTTTATATATGTCATGAAAAAGCATCATTATGTGTTTGTTTTGGGAGAAAAAAATGTAACTTAAAGCTTACCTTTAATCTCCCACGGTAGTTAGACTAAATGTATTTATAAAAACAAGCATTTTTTGGCTCATCTGAATAGGTTCAACAGCAGAAATTGCAGTTTGTGTTGAGTTGCGTGTTAATTGCAACCGAAATTTTATCTGTCAATAAAGTTAGTGTGTTTTTCCTATAAACGGTGAAAAATTGTCGAGAACAATTTTCAAGCGAGGAGGAAAAAGGCAAAATAAAAGCAGGACTAAGCCAATGACTTGTAGCGAAGAAATTCAAAAGAAGACAAAATTTGGTAGGCAGTTACTTGCGATATGTCCAAAATTATGGGAAAAACATGAAAGGAGGAACTTATACGGCCTTATCAATGGCTGATAGACGTGCTAACATCAGAACAGCTTCTAATTCTTATGATTCCGCGACAAAAATAAAAATAAAAACCGGTGTCAATTGCACTTTAGCTACGGTAAAACGCGTTATTAAAAGTGCTTCTCATTTAAAAAGAAAAAAATCAGAAAAAACCACCATTTAACGAATCTAGGAAAGAAAATCGTCTCCAATTCGTTCTCCAAAAAAAGTTATTTTTTCAGACGAAAAAAAAAGTTAAATTTAGAGGGCCCTGATGCCTCTAATTATTACTTTTATGACCTTCGAAAAGGGGAGCATTATTTAAGCCGGCTGCATAGCTGTGAAGGCAGTGTTATGGTGTGGAGAGCTATTTTCTTCTACGGAGCCTTAAAGCTCCAATTTGTTACACCGAGAATGAATGCAAATTCTTATAAAGGTGTGCTAGAAAAGGCCTTCCCATAGATTTCTGATCTCTTTGGACCAATATCGTGGACATTCCAACATGATAATGCTCCTATCCATACAGCGAGGACAGTAAGGCAGTGGAAAGAGAGCCAAAATGTGGAGATGCTGGTGTGGCCCCATACTTCCCTGACCTTAACATAATAGAGAATGTGTGGGGTAAAGTATCAGAGTCAGGGAGGCAGTTTAAAAACAAAAAGTCATTAATCGCAGCCATTAAAAAAGCCTGGTCAGAAATTTCGCTTCAAACTGGAAAAATTGTAGAGTTCTATTCCGAATCGAATCTACGAGAATTTATATTAAAAATAGGTGGCAACACTCATTATTAACTATCATGGAGTTCAAATAATTTTTATTGTTTTATTCCATTTCATTCGTTGAACCTATTCAGATGAGCCAAACAAAAATGCTTGTTTTTATGATTACATTTAGTCTAGCTCCCGTGGGAGAATAACGGTAAGATTTAAGACAAATTTATTTCTCCCAAAACAAGCACATAATGATGCTCTTTCTTTATAGGTATAAAAAAGATGTGTCATTGCAATACATATGAAGATAGGCCAACAGTGAGGTGAAAATAATTGTGAACCTATTCTGATGAGCGGCAGTGTATGTATTTTCTATTAGAATCACTTTTTCGACGTATACACATTATACCTACTTATTACGTACAACCTCTACAACTACTGCTTACGTGTCACTTCATAACTAAAATCCAAAACGCATAAGAGCCTGACTGTAACGTACGCTTGTTTCTTTTAAAATTTAACAAAAAAATAAACTGAACTTATTAACTCCATGTTTGCGCTACAAACTTGTAGAAAAGAAGGAATGTGTTTGGATTGTAGTAAGTACCTTCTCCGTCTACCTACTAATAACATTGCCTCATTATCATCATAAACATGGTTGAGCACTCCAATGAACTATTCTTTATTCGTTTTAGACACCTGTCTAACAGCACAACCAATAGGCGATCGCTTTACAATTTAAACATACATGTTCTTCCTCTTTCTTTTCTTCAGATAATTTACTTTCCATCCTGGTCCTTCTAATATGAAATTAAAATAAAGCTATCCAAAGGAAAAAGCTTTGAACGAACTAGTTAAATACACAAACAATTTTTTTCGTTAAGTATGCTTACAAGTATTTTTTATTTCCGGAATCAGTTGGGTCTTGGGACGAATCGCTCGGTTTTATTGACAAGTCAAATGGCATTTATATCTTTAAAGACAAACTTATTTAATAGGTATATTTTTACATCTTATATAGGTACTTTAAACAAACTCTTTCGTGCATTTTATTTTTTTTCAGTTTTTGTATTCATAATTGTATTAGTTTGGTATGTAATATAATATTCAATTTAAGTCGCTAACGGAACTGGTTCATGCGATATTTTGTTTTAAACAAACGAATTTTTTTTAAATTGCTGTGGTGAAATCTATTTGAAGAAATGAGGCTGCAATGCGACCCACACTGATAACTTCCCATCCCGTCTATCGATTTGTGTTGCTTAAAAGTTTGTCTATATGTACTCCTATCAATTTTTACCAAATTTGCGTACTATTTTTTGTAAATTTTATTTTTTATGAAAAAAAGGACTGTTGGATTTTTATATAAAAAAATGACTAAATATCGAAAACAATATTTTCTGTGAAATAAAATAAGTTTGAAACCAATATTTTTAATTTTTGAAAAGCTATTTGAGTAGAAAGTAAATTTTCACCAAGTTTCGGTATTGTTTTTTTTTTAGAGTTTTATTTTTTGTAAATTTTATCGAATGTTGAAAATAATATTTCTTATAAGAAAAAATTAGTTTGAAGCCAATATTTCAAATTTTTGAAAAGATATTTAGTCGAAAATCAATTTTTAACAACTTGTATACGTTTTTTTTTAGGTTTTTATTTTTTGTAAAAAAACTTTCAATTCGATTTTTCTCAAAATTTGTCCTAATATTAAAAACATTATTTCTTATAAGTAAAAATTCGGTAGAAGCTATTATATCAACGTTTTGAAAAGATATATGAGTCGAAAATCATTTTTTACCAACTTTTGTCATTTTTTTTCGGTTTTTAATTTTTTGTAAAAAAAACTATCAATTAGATTGTTTGCAAAATTTTACTGAATATTGACAACAATATTTTTTGAAAGATTAAAGTAAATTAAAGCCAATATCTCAAAGTTTTATAAAGATATTTGAGTCGAAAATCAATTTTTACCAACTTTTATTAATTTTTTTTTAGGTTTTTATTTTTTGTTAAAAAACTGTCAATTCGATTTTTCTCAACATTTTTCAGAATGTCAAAAACAATATTTCTTATAAGATAAAATAAGTTTTATAAACAAAACTGTCAATTAGATGTCAAAAACATTAAGGCCCAACTAAAATAGGCATAAGTAAACATAAGCTTATGTCAAAAACACAACGAAAATTCACTTAAGTTTGCGAAATTACTGCATAGCCATAATGCAAATTTTGCTCACGTATCTACATGTCAGATTTTACTTATGCGGCGAGCGACTGGGATCGCTCTTGCTTAAGTGTGCTTAAGTTAACGAAACTGAGAAAAATTGAACGAAACGTAGCTAGACTCCATTATGTTCACTCGTATTGAGAATCTTTGTATTCGCACGTTTACTTATGCGCGCATATGCTAGCTTATGCCTATTATAGTTGGGCCTTTATTCTTTGTTGCACAAAATTGTTTTGGAGATGAAATCATATAAAAAAAACCGTTGAACGTTTGAATTGTTTTCAAAAAATACACTTCTTTGATATCACGTTACAATATATATACAATTTAATTCAAGTCTCTAGCGTTTTTAGTTCGTAAGATATTTAGGGTTAACCAAAATGTTCACCTTTTTTTCAAACTGCTATGGTAAAAAAACCACCCACGCAATTTTCTTGAGAGCCCTTTCTGCATCTTTTTACCTTATTATCTGTATAACAAAATTTATTTGAAATCGATATCTCTTCTGGTTCTTGAGCTATAGACGACGAAAAAAACGTCGCGAACGTACGGACGTACGAACGTACGTACACACGCGCGCACAGGAATCTTTCTAAAAATCTTTTATTTCGACTCTAGGGACCTTGGAACGTAGAGAAATGTAAAAAATTTCAATTTGACAAATCGGACCCATTGCAATAACTTCCTATGGGAAGTTAATAATATCTCTACTGGTTCTTGATATATGAACAACGAAAAAAGATGTGGACGTACGAACGCACGCACAGACATCTCTCTAAAATTCTTTTATTTCGACTCTAGGGACCCGAAACGTCGAGAAATGTCAACATTTTCAATTCGACAAAACAAATGAGAATTTAAAAAATAAAATTCAAATTAATATTAAATTCTCATTCTCTCGTTTTTTTTTAAAACGACAGCACTGGTTGGAGAATTCGCAGATTAAAAAAGCTCTTATATATTAGCAAAAAACTGCAATTCCAAATGAAAATAAATAAACGTGAATCAGACAAAGAAACAGATACAAACAAAACGAAACTCAATAGAAATACTGTGTGAATGTTTTTGTTCTTGAATATAATACATGATTCGAAATATCAAATTCAAATACCTTTGAGTTTTCTAAGAATTCAAAAATAACAAAATTATTCTCAAATTATTGTGTCAACGGGCAAAGCAACAAGTTTCGCCCAAATAAAAATAAACGCCACTGACATGACACTTGGGTGCTGGCAAAGACTAACACTTGAACACTCAAGACTCAACACTGGAGACTGGACTGGCTTTTGCAGTATTACACTAATGCTTGGAGCAGGGTTGTCAGTTGTTTTGTAAAAAAACGGAATCATTGGAATGTAATCGCCTGAAAAGCTCAATATTTTAAAATTTTAAACATTTCGATTTAGACTAAGAATGTTTCTAAAAATCACCAAAAATGTCTTTTTCGGAGTTAATCGCCAAATCAATTTCTGTATAGACAAACAAATCTTCAAATGGCTGATTTGTCAACAAATCCTCATATCTGATATCCCTGTGTCATAAATATCTATCCGATAAGATAAAAACATAATTTATTCATTCATTTTAATAATCTTTTTTTTAGTTTTAAGAGTAATAGAATTTCCAGGACTCTAGCTAAAATGTGTATGTAGGTTTATTTAAAACGAATGTAGTCTAAACTTGGTTTAAAGTCCAAACTTTGAGTAAGTGGCTATAACTGTTATCATTGAAATATATCCGGAAAAATGTTTGAATCGATATTTGACCATGTTTCCCTTCGATTAGAAATGAAAATTGTATACCTACTGATCGATCGGAAATCACCAAAGTGTAATTGCGCATTTGTTTTTCTCAAAAATGTAATTTTCTATTTTCCGGACAGATATTCATTTTCCTAAACAGCTGATACTTTTATGTTCATAAGTGGCAGATTTCTGTCAGTAAAAGTTTTTCGTTGGATTTCAATTAGGAATTTTTTTTCAATGAATGAAACTTTTAATGATAGCTCTAAACGACTTATCAAGACAATTCCAATGTGTGTTTTCAATGATGAAAATCAATAATAGCTTTAACTGGCACCTAAATATTGCAACGTTAACACGTTAGCAAAGAGAAACTATTTTACAAGCTTTGAATGTAAATAAATTAAAACACTTTGTACTCAAGATTAGTTAAGAAGAGAGTAAATATCCAAGTCACATTTTTTAAGAACTTAGCTAAGATATTTTTTGGACTATTCTGTCATCGCTTTTATGGAAAATTCTATTAAAAATACTTATAATTGGTGCAGAATGAATGTGTTATAATGAAATTTCGTGAAAAATTCATAATAAAATAAAGATGTTCTTGAAATGCGTTTTGATTTAAATTGTTGTGGTGTTCAAAATTTGTTTAACTTTTTTTAGTTAGAAAAAAGCTTATATGTATTATGAAATTATTTCATTCTTTATTATTAAATTTTCAACGTTTCATGTTTTTTATATTGGTCCGAAAAAATCTATACAAGTATTCAAAACGTTCAATCAAAGTAATATCTAGTATTTTCAATTTAAAGTCAGTAATAAAATTATTTATTAACACCTCTGATATTTAAGTCCAAAAGCTTTAAAACAAAAACAAACTAGCTTTTTATTTTTGAGATTGAAAGCTTTCTCGTAAAACTAATATCTATCTATATAGTGTATTTGACGTTTAAAATAAATCTTATTATTTGATTTGTTTTTCGAATACGATCGTAGAATTGAACTGAGATAATTTTGTGTTGATATAAAACTGTGGATCGTGACATAAATTTTTAGTTCGTCTAATGTGTTCATTTTTGTATTACTAGTTTATTTAGCATTGTACTCCAATATTTGCATAGGTGAGTGCATTTTTTGTCAACATTTTATATCAATGTTTCTTGTGTTTATATTTCAATGTACCTACGTTTTGTAGATGCAGGGTGGGTCAAAAGTCACTTCCTAAATAAAATAAAAACTTTTACAGATTCAAACTCATAGTTTGATCCTGTCTAACAGCTAAATCACAAATTCGGTTGTGCCGAATTTGACACATTGTATATAAAAATAATTGACTCTTATGAGGCAATCTAAAATGTTACCTTAAGCTTTGTGCTAACTTTGAATCGTGAATATCGTAAGTTTAAGCTCAACGACCGAATGCATCTACTCGTATGTTCTATTAAGGTTATGCTTTGACAGCTGCCAACGGCATAGTTGTTGTAATTGTTTTTGTTTTCTTCCCAAATATTTAACTATGTAATATGTTAATAACAAAAAAAATAAAAGAAATAAAAGAAATAAACACATACGTTAAAAAAGTGTAGACAAACTTTCTTCTAAGCGTCCTATGTTTGAAGCTTCATAACGTTTTGTAAATTCTTAGGTGTCGCGTTTTATGACACATGATATCGTAAAATATCTTAAAATCGATAAGAAGACTGTCAAAAGCCCGACAAACCCAATGCTTTGTTGTGGTTTACCCATAATTGAATAAGCATATAAGCTTACTTTAAGCGCGATGAATGTACCTTTAAAAATCTACGTTCTTTTTTATGAAAAAAGTATTTTTTCATTTTACAAGAATTATTTTAACTAAACAAATTTAATTTAATTTTTTTTTAAGTAGGTAAACAAACAAATAAAGGGTCCGCGAAATAACTTTTTTTTTAAATGCTATAATATCGAATGTAGCTTCGACTGTGTGGTGTGGCATGTAGCGCCGTTCTTATAAAACCACAACCTCTTCAATTTTTATGAGCGAAAATTCGTTCAACATAGCCCGATAACTCCTTGCTCACTTTCCAAGAATAGTGGCCCAATTATCTACAGTGACTCATTTTCGGTGTACCTAATTTTCAATGGGTTTTCTGTGCCCCAAAAGCGACAATTTTGCTTGTTTACATCCCCCAAGACCAAAATAAGCTTCACCTGAAGAGAAGATTTTTTTGGCAAAATCGACATCTTCTCTTAGCGTTGTTCCCATTGTCGTGCAAACGTATACACCTCCATATTCGTTCAGGGGAAGATAAAACTAATTATCTGTTAAATGAGACATGAGGTAAGTGTTACCATTCACGAAATAAGAACTAGTTAAAAAACAAACGTTAGATGGCGGACCCTATATTTTCGAATTAAGGAAACTCCAAAATTTGTTGAAAGCCAAACTAAATAACCACAGGTTGCAATTTTTACTAACTTTCCATAGGAAGTTGTTGTAATCGGTCTGATTTGTATGTGTGCATGTGCATTGTGCACGTACATTCGGTATACCATTTTTCGTCCTTAAATCTCAAAAACCATTAGAGATATTCAGTGTTGGATTTACGGGCGGCATAATTTGAGGGGCGTCAAAATATTTGAAATGCCAAAATTTAAAGGCGAAAAACAGTAAAGAGACAATCAATTTTAAAAATTGGTTTAGTTTAGTTTTTATAAGAAAATGTTAATAGAATATAAATATTATAATTAAATTCATTAATTTACTTCTTAATCTGTATGGGCAAGATGTCAATTTCTTAATAGATCAATATATAGGCTTTATTGAGCAATGATCTTTACTTTCTGTTCCTTTAGTGAGATTAATCTCACGGGTATGAAGCATTTTGAAATTACTAAAGCTGAATAACTTCTCAATTCACTTTAAAAATACCTTAGATTTGCATGTATTGAATATCATTTTGATATTCATTCAAAAGTACATTTCCCGTCTTTTTTCATATTGAATTCTTTTAATCATAAAAAAAATTGGTAAAAAAAATTAAATTTTTATCTGTAATAGAAAAAATCATTCGATATTCCACATATTTACAAAAACCTTGAATTACATCTACAAATGTCAATCATTTCTGAAAATGCAAGTGCAAGAATTTCGAATTTTTTTTTTTAAATAAAGTATGTGAACTGATATATGTATATTAAAATCGTCGACTTATGATACAATTACATTTATGTGCTTATTATGTATACATATAAAAAAAAGTTTTAAGAATTTTATTTATTATCCGATTGTTTTATTTATGTGATCGTGATCTCAATAACTTGAGTGAAGTGTAACAGAAGCAGTCGACTTCTTTTCTACTTTGCAAGAACTATGAAATTTGTTTACTAATCTACACATCGTTGGGAGATTTTAGTGCAGCGTACAAATTTGAGAGTTAAGAGTCTTTCTCAATCTCGTTGGTCTGCTCGACATGATGCATGTTATGCATTAGAAAAAGAGTGGTCTGCAGTAAGCAGATCGTTATGATACTCATCGCAAAAAAACCAGAAGAATTCAGCCAGATGAGTCACGGGTAAATGAAAGAACACCTTTTTCTGGACAAGAAAATTTTCGCACAAATGTTTGTTACCCTATTCTAGACACTCTGAGTGTACAATTGGCCGGGCGTAAAAGTGCATATGAAAAGCTTTACGAAAATTTTAATTTTTTTGATGATTTATCCGAAATAGATACAAATGAATTGAAAAATCTTGCCAATAAACTAGTCAGTAAGTATCCTGACGATTTGGAAGAGACGTTAGGCAATGAATGTATACATTTGCATTTTCAACTGAAAGATTCCTTAGCAAATACGGAAGATGTACGCTCTGCACAAAAAATATGCAATGTAATGCATTCACGGAGTCTTCGAGATGTTTATCCGAATGTGGACATTGCTCTCCGTATTTTTTTGAGTATTCAGGCTACAAATTGTTCAGGAGAAAAATCTTTTTCCACTCTAAAACGCGTAAAAACCTATTTACGCGCAAGCATGGGCCAAGATAGACTTAATGCTCTTGCATTAGTGTCAATTGAAGCTCAACTAGTCCAAGAAATTAATTATCACGATATAATCGACGTTTTTGCGCGGACCAAAGCCAGGAAAAAGAATTTTTAAAATTAATTAATATTGAAAAAAATATTTATGATTTCTCTGTTTAAAGTTTATAACTTATTTATCTGTCATGTTTATTATTTATATTTAAAAAAATATATCTCAATAAATAAAGTTATTTTAAAATAAAAATATTGGATAAAAATTAATGAAATTCAATTTGTCAAAGAGGGCGGCGCATCGAACGGGGCCTAGGGCGGCAGCAAGCCTAAATCCATGCATAGTTTTTCGTAAAAGAGAGCGCTTACGAGAGATTAAAATATTTCCACAACCTACGAATTTTAGCCCAAGAAATTTATTTGGGCTGATTTGTGAAAATTTTCAAATTTGATAGAAATTCAAATAAATTAAATAAATTGCTCGCTTTTGTCAATTATAAAATTTAAAAACAAATTTTCAAAGAACAGCAAAAAGACAGGAACATTGTGTGAACAATTTTTTGTTTACCCGTCCGCTTACTTTCTTGTAGTTTTTTTTTTTTGTGAGAGAATTTACCCCCCTTTTTAAAATATCTCTTTTTACGAATTTTAGTGCAGAAAGTACGTGAACGGACCTATTATATAATGTGGCGTGATGCCAAATCAGCATAATTTTGAAAACAAAATTAATTAACAGTTTTTTTTTAAACCCACAAAAACTGAAAAAAAAAATATATTTCTCCTGAAATATTTTCCGAACCAAAACAGATAACGTTTTTGACTTCTGGTCAAATTTCAAGGAAAATTGAAATAAGGGTGTTCTTACAAAAAAAAAGTACTAAAAGTTGGTAAAAATTTATTTTCCACTCGAATATCAATATTATTTTATCTTATAAAAAACACTGTTTTTAACATTTATTAAAATTTTGTATCCAACAATCAGTTTTTGTATTTATAAAAAAACAAGAATTTACCAAAAATAGTTTACAAAATTGGTAAAAATTGATGTCCAAATAGAATATTTCGAGAATAGATGAAGCCTTTGACTCCAAAATTATTTCATTTTATGCAAAACTTTAAGTATTTTTTTAGAAAAATTAAATTGACAATTTTTTTACAAAACACAAATCAACAAAAACGACACAAAAATGATATAAAATGGTTTTCGACTCAAGCGTTATGAAAAAAAGAAAGATTTTGCCTCCAAACTTGTTTATCTTACACAAAACGTTGTTATTAATATTTTGGTAAACTTTCAGCAACATCGAAAGACGGACACGGATGGGAAGTAATTATTTTTTATTCAAATTGTTTTTATTTTGCATTAAGATAGTTTTGTAATAATAAATGCAATAAAAAATACATTCTTACAACCCTGGGCAATATCGAAAGAATGCCTTACTTATTCACTTATTTAAGCTTATCCATACGATTAGAATTTTAAAAAATATGATTTAATCCTAAATACTAATCATTCTCCTGCCTTATTACAATTTCAGGTTGCTTAATAGTTTACTAAAAATGTTCCGTGATCGAATTGAAAAACTTAGTCATCTTATTGAGCTCTATCACAGAAGTTCTACTACAGTTGATGAAGTGAAAGAAAAACTACATGAACCCAACTTTAAAGAAAAAGCAGAAACTTTGCTCATTGAAATTGATACTTTCTCAATTGTTATAATAAATCACACAATAAAAAACCAACAGCTTGATTTGCAATTTTCTAACAAACTTTATGAATTCAATCCAAAATTATTCTTGAAAATTTTTAATACTGCCATTGAAAAATTCTATTCACAAATAGGCTTCACTAAAATACTTCGAATAGTTGATGGAGTTACGTATTTTGCTCAAGCCATAGAAGGCTACAAAACGATTTATGATCAAATTAAAGACAATTTATCAGATATCCCCGAAAAATCGTATACACTACGTGAAAAACTTGAGAAAATGACATTGATGAAAGATTTTCCGAAACTAACAGAAACTGAAAGATGTTGCATAAATGATATGATGGAAAGCTTAGAACCTTATGCAATACTTCCGAAGCCAGATAAAATAGTACGAAGTGGTAATTGGGCTGAACACTATTTTCATTTGGGATGTGTTGAAAAAGAATTTATTGATGAAAAAAACAAATTTTATTCTTTGTTCCGTACTGAAAACTGAAAATAAAACTTATATTCTCAAAATTTATAATGTGTGTATTTTAAAATATTTGGCAGAAGAAACCACTAATCTTATATTTTAAAGGCGATGAAATGAAGAAGTATTGAACGAAGAATACATTTTACATTTATTTTGGTATTTAAAAATCTTGAAATTTATTTCCACAACATAAGAGACATAAACGTATTTAAAAATATATATTTATATAGATTTTATTAATTAAGAGGACTTTTAGCGTTATAGCTCGTTCGGCAAAAATTAGTTCTAGTGGTTAAATTCTTTGTTAAGCTAGCCTGACTCAGATAGAAATACAATAGACAAGGAATAGATGGCCATGAAATCGTTCCATTCGATTCAAGACACCAATTTTAAAGCAGATATGTTAATACTCTCTGTGACCAGAAAAAGATTTGAGATTCACAAGGGAAGTTTTAGAGTACATGGAGGTAAAAAGTCTTTCAAGCCATTGCAATTTGAAAAAAAAACAAGACATATGGATCGTGGAACTCTCGGGAAAATCTTTTGAGGACACCTGCATTAGTTTTGAAACTATAGTACAACAGAAAAACTAGATTCATTATTTAAACTTGACGAATTAAAAATATTGTAATAATTTCTTAGAAGACGTGTTGCGTGTAAAACACATTCTCTTACATTTGTCAATATTTAAAACCAAACAATTTTTATTATACAATTCCCAAGGAGTTAATATTTCGAAAAATTTTAACATCATCTGAATAGATTAGCGATATAGAATTGTTTAAAACAGAAGGTAAATCCTTAACAAATAAAACTAACAGCAACGGACCATGGTGACTCACTTGAGGTACACCACTTTAAATTGACTCCTGAACTCCGCAATGAAATAATTTTGGCAAATGCTTCGCTAAAGTGTGTTTAGATTGTTGTTTTCAAATGCATCCAAGCAAAAAGTAAAGAATTTTTATAAATTAGTAACACACGAACAATTAAAAGAAATTATGCAAGGGATTCAAACAATTAAGGAACCTTTTTATGGATATTTCCAAAGATCTTGGAACTTAAAACATTTCAGAGACTAGTTGAAAAGACACATATTTTAACATTCATCAAGCTCCATCGTTCCTTTGTCAAATAACATAATATCAAGACCAATCAGAGACTTAGCGGGGAATTTGAAAGCTTCTTTACTTTTACGAATAAAAGTCACAAAATTTTGCGCTACAAACGGATGAATCAACGGATGTTGCAGGGTTGGCTATTTTAATAGTATTTGTGCTTTTCCAATATCTACAGTCCTTTCAAGAAGGTCAGCTTTTCTGCAAGCTATTGCCAACTACTAAAAAAAATTACAGTATCTCTAAAGACGTGTTGGACGACAGCGTGAAAATAATCAACTTTATACGTCTTTACTTCTTCGCTTGAAAGTAAGGTGGCTTTCTCGCGGAAAAACACTGACGCGGCTTATTGAAATGAGAGCTGAAGTGTTGACGACAGCTTTATTTTGGGGGACATGTTGTGTAATGAGCGTTGCGTTGGTTATTGAAATTGGAAATAGAAGCATTTAAAAATAAAATCCAGTTTTGGGCTGAATCAAAGAATTTAAAGGAGAAATAGATTTGGACATTCGATGATATTTTAAATTAATGTCAATTGGGTAATAAACCCGTACTCTGCCGCGTTGGAAAAACCACCTTCCCTCACATCGCTGCAGTTTGAGTGCTTGATTGACCTGACATCAGATTCTACAATAACTTCCAAGTTAATATAATCAGTTAAGAAAAAAAAAATTAGGAAAAATTGAATAAAAGTCTATCGAGACGTCGTTGTTCAGACAAATCTAATTTTCGATTTTTGCCCAAAAATAACGATGAACAAAATTTGAAAAATGCTGGTTAAAACCTTAATTTCTTAATTTGAACTAAATACACCCAATGGCTTAGACTTAAGTGCCGACTCTCTTACATCGTAATGTCACCTTTAGTTAAAATATCGAGTTCGAATTTTTTTACGAATTCAAAACTTGCCTCGAAAATATTGTTATTGGCGGTAAAATAACTTTTTTTTTTAATAAAAGTGCAATAAAAATGTATTTATCATAAGAAGTCTACTATTATTTTGAAATATTTTATTCAACGGCAAAATAATGAATTCATAAAAATTCCGTACTAAATATGCTCGTAAATTCAATCTGTTATTTCTCAATTTCATATCAATTCACTTCCGTGAAAAAAAAGGCTAGGAAACCACCCAAACTGATAACTTCCCATCCCGTCTGTCGATATATTTTTCTTAAAACTTATTAAAATGTTCGCAACAATATTTTGTGTGAGATAAGTAATTTGAAGTCCATATTTTTCTTTGTTCTCTTAATACTTGAGTCGAAAACCACTTCTTATCAGTTTTTTTGTTGTTTTTGTAGATCTTCGTGTTTTGTTTAAAAAGTTGTCGGTTGATTTTTTTTAGAAATTAACTAAAAATTACTATTAATATTTTGCAAGTGATGAAACAGATTGATTTTAAAATCTATTTTTGTTATCGAGATTCTTAGTCGAATACCAATTTTTATCAAATTGAGTAGCATTTCTTGAGTTTTTATTTCTTATGTATACAAATACAGATTGGATTATAGTAAAAAAGTTAAGAATAGAATGAAATCATTTTGAAGTCAATACCTTCATTTATTCACGATACATCGAGAATCGATAATTACAAATTTTGCGTACTAGTTTTTATAGATTTTGTTTTTATGAAAAAACTTACTGTCAGATATTTTTTTTAAATTATACCGAATGTTGAAAACAATTCTTTCTATAAGATGAAATTAGCTTAAAGCAAATATCTTAAATTTTTGGAAAGATATTTAAGTCGGAAATCAATTTTTACCAATTTTTAGTAAAGTTTTATTTTTGTTATTTTTTTCGTTTTTGTTCGTAAAATATTTGAGGTGACAATTTTGTTTGTCATTTTTTGTATTCATAATTGTATTAGTTTGGTATATAATATAATATTTAATTCAAGTCGCTATCGGAACTGGTTCGTGAGATATTTTGTTTTAACCAAATGAATTAAATTGCTGTGGTGAAGTCTATTTAAAGATAATATCTCCACTGGTTCTTGAGATATGAACAACGAAAAAAGCTGTGGACATACGGACGTACGAACGCACGCACACACATCTCTCTAAGGACCTCGAAACTTCGAGAAATGTCAACATTTTTAATTCGACAAAACAAATGAGAATTTAAAAAAAAATTCAAATTAATATTAAATTCTCATTCTCTCGGTTTTTTAAAACGACAGCACTGGTTGGAGAATTCGCAGATTAAAAAAGCTCTTATATATTAGCAAAAAATTGCAATTCCAAATGAAAATAAATAAACGTGAATCAGACAAAGAAATAGATACAAACAAAACGAAACTCAATAGAAATACTGTGTGGATGTTTTTGTTCTTGAATATAATACATGATTCGAAATATCAAATTCAAATACCTTTGAGTTTTCTAAGAATTCAAAAATAACAAAATTATTCTCAAATTATTGGGTCAACGGACCAAGCAACAAGTTTCGCCAAATAAAAATAAACGCCACTGACACTTGGGTGCTGGCAAAGACTAACACTTGAACACTCAAGACTCAACACTGGAGACTGGACTGGCTTTTGCAGTATTGCACTAATGCTTGGAGCAGGGTTGTCAGTTGTTTTGTAAAAAAACGGAATCATTGGAATGTGATCGCCTGAGAAGCTCAAAATTTTAAAATTTTAAACATTTCGATTTAGACTAAGAATGTTTCTAAAAATCACCAAAAAAGTCTTTTTCGGAGTTAATCGCCAAATCAATTTCTGTATAGACAAACAAATCTTCAAATGGCTGATTAGTCAACAAATCCTCATATCTGATATCCCTGTGTCATAAATATCTATCCGATAAGATAAAAACATAATTTATTCATTCATTTTAATAATCTTTTTTCTAGTTTTAAGAGTAATAGAATTTCCAAGACTCTAGCTAAAATGTGTACGTAGGTTTATTTAAAACGAATGTAGTCTAAACTTGGTTTAAAGTCCAAACTTTGAGTAAGGGGCTATAACTGTTATCATTGAAATCAATCCGGAAAAATGTTTGAATCGATATTTGACCGTGTTTCCCTTTGATTAGAAATGAAAATTTTATATCTACTGATCGATCGGAAATCACCAAAGTGTAATTGCGCATTTGTTTTTCTCAAAAATGTAATTTTCTATTTTCCGGACAGATATTCATTTTCCTAAACAGCTGATACTTTTATGTTCATAAGTGGCAGATTTCTGTCAGTAAAAGTTTTTCGTTGGATTTCAATTAGGAATTTTTTTTCAATGAATGAAACTTTTAATGATAGCTCTAAACGACTTATCAAGACAATTCCAATGTGTGTTTTCAATGATGAAAATCAATAATAGCTTTAACTGGCACCTAAATATTGCAACGTTAACACGTTAGCAAAGAGAAACTATTTTACAAGCTTTGAATGTAAATAAATTAAAACACTTTGTACTCAAGATTAGTTAAGAAGAGAGTAAATATCCAAGTCACATTTTTTAAGAACTTAGCTAAGATATTTTTTGGACTATTCTGTCATCGCTTTTATGGAAAATTCTATTAAAAATACTTATAATTGGTGCAGAATGAATGTGTTATAATGAAATTTCGTGAAAAATTCATAATAAAATAAAGATGTTCTTGAAATGCGTTTTGATTTAAATTGTTGTGGTGTTCAAAATTTGTTTAACTTTTTTTAGTTAGAAAAAAGCTTATATGTATTATGAAATTATTTCATTCTTTATTATTAAATTTTCAACGTTTCATGTTTTTTATATTGGTCCGAAAAAATCTATACAAGTATTCAAAACGTTCAATCAAAGTAATATCTAGTATTTTCAATTTAAAGTCAGTAATAAAATTATTTATTAACACCTCTGATATTTAAGTCCAAAAGCTTTAAAACAAAAACAAACTAGCTTTTTATTTTTGAGATTGAAAGCTTTCTCGTAAAACTAATATCTATCTATATAGTGTATTTGACGTTTAAAATAAATCTTATTATTTGATTTGTTTTTCGAATACGATCGTAGAATTGAACTGAGATAATTTTGTGTTGATATAAAACTGTGGATCGTGACATAAATTTTTAGTTCGTCTAATGTGTTCATTTTTGTATTACTAGTTTATTTAGCATTGTACTCCAATATTTGCATAGGTGAGTGCATTTTTTGTCAACATTTTATATCAATGTTTCTTGTGTTTATATTTCAATGTACCTACGTTTTGTAGATGCAGGGTGGGTCAAAAGTCACTTCCTAAATAAAATAAAAACTTTTACAGATTCAAACTCATAGTTTGATCCTGTCTAACAGCTAAATCACAAATTCGGTTGTGCCGAATTTGACACATTGTATATAAAAATAATTGACTCTTATGAGGCAATCTAAAATGTTACCTTAAGCTTTGTGCTAACTTTGAATCGTGAATATCGTAAGTTTAAGCTCAACGACCGAATGCATCTACTCGTATGTTCTATTAAGGTTATGCTTTGACAGCTGCCAACGGCATAGTTGTTGTAATTGTTTTTGTTTTCTTCCCAAATATTTAACTATGTAATATGTTAATAACAAAAAAAATAAAAGAAATAAAAGAAATAAACACATACGTTAAAAAAGTGTAGACAAACTTTCTTCTAAGCGTCCTATGTTTGAAGCTTCATAACGTTTTGTAAATTCTTAGGTGTCGCGTTTTATGACACATGATATCGTAAAATATCTTAAAATCGATAAGAAGACTGTCAAAAGCCCGACAAACCCAATGCTTTGTTGTGGTTTACCCATAATTGAATAAGCATATAAGCTTACTTTAAGCGCGATGAATGTACCTTTAAAAATCTACGTTCTTTTTTATGAAAAAAGTATTTTTTCATTTTACAAGAATTATTTTAACTAAACAAATTTAATTTAATTTTTTTTTAAGTAGGTAAACAAACAAATAAAGGGTCCGCGAAATAACTTTTTTTTTAAATGCTATAATATCGAATGTAGCTTCGACTGTGTGGTGTGGCATGTAGCGCCGTTCTTATAAAACCACAACCTCTTCAATTTTTATGAGCGAAAATTCGTTCAACATAGCCCGATAACTCCTTGCTCACTTTCCAAGAATAGTGGCCCAATTATCTACAGTGACTCATTTTCGGTGTACCTAATTTTCAATGGGTTTTCTGTGCCCCAAAAGCGACAATTTTGCTTGTTTACATCCCCCAAGACCAAAATAAGCTTCACCTGAAGAGAAGATTTTTTTGGCAAAATCGACATCTTCTCTTAGCGTTGTTCCCATTGTCGTGCAAACGTATACACCTCCATATTCGTTCAGGGGAAGATAAAACTAATTATCTGTTAAATGAGACATGAGGTAAGTGTTACCATTCACGAAATAAGAACTAGTTAAAAAACAAACGTTAGATGGCGGACCCTATATTTTCGAATTAAGGAAACTCCAAAATTTGTTGAAAGCCAAACTAAATAACCACAGGTTGCAATTTTTACTAACTTTCCATAGGAAGTTGTTGTAATCGGTCTGATTTGTATGTGTGCATGTGCATTGTGCACGTACATTCGGTATACCATTTTTCGTCCTTAAATCTCAAAAACCATTAGAGATATTCAGTGTTGGATTTACGGGCGGCATAATTTGAGGGGCGTCAAAATATTTGAAATGCCAAAATTTAAAGGCGAAAAACAGTAAAGAGACAATCAATTTTAAAAATTGGTTTAGTTTAGTTTTTATAAGAAAATGTTAATAGAATATAAATATTATAATTAAATTCATTAATTTACTTCTTAATCTGTATGGGCAAGATGTCAATTTCTTAATAGATCAATATATAGGCTTTATTGAGCAATGATCTTTACTTTCTGTTCCTTTAGTGAGATTAATCTCACGGGTATGAAGCATTTTGAAATTACTAAAGCTGAATAACTTCTCAATTCACTTTAAAAATACCTTAGATTTGCATGTATTGAATATCATTTTGATATTCATTCAAAAGTACATTTCCCGTCTTTTTTCATATTGAATTCTTTTAATCATAAAAAAAAATTGGTAAAAAAAATTAAATTTTTATCTGTAATAGAAAAAATCATTCGATATTCCACATATTTACAAAAACCTTGAATTACATCTACAAATGTCAATCATTTCTGAAAATGCAAGTGCAAGAATTTCGAATTTTTTTTTTTAAATAAAGTATGTGAACTGATATATGTATATTAAAATCGTCGACTTATGATACAATTACATTTATGTGCTTATTATGTATACATATAAAAAAAAGTTTTAAGAATTTTATTTATTATCCGATTGTTTTATTTATGTGATCGTGATCTCAATAACTTGAGTGAAGTGTAACAGAAGCAGTCGACTTCTTTTCTACTTTGCAAGAACTATGAAATTTGTTTACTAATCTACACATCGTTGGGAGATTTTAGTGCAGCGTACAAATTTGAGAGTTAAGAGTCTTTCTCAATCTCGTTGGTCTGCTCGACATGATGCATGTTATGCATTAGAAAAAGAGTGGTCTGCAGTAAGCAGATCGTTATGATACTCATCGCAAAAAAACCAGAAGAATTCAGCCAGATGAGTCACGGGTAAATGAAAGAACACCTTTTTCTGGACAAGAAAATTTTCGCACAAATGTTTGTTACCCTATTCTAGACACTCTGAGTGTACAATTGGCCGGGCGTAAAAGTGCATATGAAAAGCTTTACGAAAATTTTAATTTTTTTGATGATTTATCCGAAATAGATACAAATGAATTGAAAAATCTTGCCAATAAACTAGTCAGTAAGTATCCTGACGATTTGGAAGAGACGTTAGGCAATGAATGTATACATTTGCATTTTCAACTGAAAGATTCCTTAGCAAATACGGAAGATGTACGCTCTGCACAAAAAATATGCAATGTAATGCATTCACGGAGTCTTCGAGATGTTTATCCGAATGTGGACATTGCTCTCCGTATTTTTTTGAGTATTCAGGCTACAAATTGTTCAGGAGAAAAATCTTTTTCCACTCTAAAACGCGTAAAAACCTATTTACGCGCAAGCATGGGCCAAGATAGACTTAATGCTCTTGCATTAGTGTCAATTGAAGCTCAACTAGTCCAAGAAATTAATTATCACGATATAATCGACGTTTTTGCGCGGACCAAAGCCAGGAAAAAGAATTTTTAAAATTAATTAATATTGAAAAAAATATTTATGATTTCTCTGTTTAAAGTTTATAACTTATTTATCTGTCATGTTTATTATTTATATTTAAAAAAATATATCTCAATAAATAAAGTTATTTTAAAATAAAAATATTGGATAAAAATTAATGAAATTCAATTTGTCAAAGAGGGCGGCGCATCGAACGGGGCCTAGGGCGGCAGCAAGCCTAAATCCATGCATAGTTTTTCGTAAAAGAGAGCGCTTACGAGAGATTAAAATATTTCCACAACCTACGAATTTTAGCCCAAGAAATTTATTTGGGCTGATTTGTGAAAATTTTCAAATTTGATAGAAATTCAAATAAATTAAATAAATTGCTCGCTTTTGTCAATTATAAAATTTAAAAACAAATTTTCAAAGAACAGCAAAAAGACAGGAACATTGTGTGAACAATTTTTTGTTTACCCGTCCGCTTACTTTCTTGTAGTTTTTTTTTTTTGTGAGAGAATTTACCCCCCTTTTTAAAATATCTCTTTTTACGAATTTTAGTGCAGAAAGTACGTGAACGGACCTATTATATAATGTGGCGTGATGCCAAATCAGCATAATTTTGAAAACAAAATTAATTAACAGTTTTTTTTTAAACCCACAAAAACTGAAAAAAAAAATATATTTCTCCTGAAATATTTTCCGAACCAAAACAGATAACGTTTTTGACTTCTGGTCAAATTTCAAGGAAAATTGAAATAAGGGTGTTCTTACAAAAAAAAAGTACTAAAAGTTGGTAAAAATTTATTTTCCACTCGAATATCAATATTATTTTATCTTATAAAAAACACTGTTTTTAACATTTATTAAAATTTTGTATCCAACAATCAGTTTTTGTATTTATAAAAAAACAAGAATTTACCAAAAATAGTTTACAAAATTGGTAAAAATTGATGTCCAAATAGAATATTTCGAGAATAGATGAAGCCTTTGACTCCAAAATTATTTCATTTTATGCAAAACTTTAAGTATTTTTTTAGAAAAATTAAATTGACAAATTTTTTACAAAACACAAATCAACAAAAACGACACAAAAATGATATAAAATGGTTTTCGACTCAAGCGTTATGAAAAAAAGAAAGATTTTGCCTCCAAACTTGTTTATCTTACACAAAACGTTGTTATTAATATTTTGGTAAACTTTCAGCAACATCGAAAGACGGACACGGATGGGAAGTAATTATTTTTTATTCAAATTGTTTTTATTTTGCATTAAGATAGTTTTGTAATAATAAATGCAATAAAAAATACATTCTTACAACCCTGGGCAATATCGAAAGAATGCCTTACTTATTCACTTATTTAAGCTTATCCATACGATTAGAATTTTAAAAAATATGATTTAATCCTAAATACTAATCATTCTCCTGCCTTATTACAATTTCAGGTTGCTTAATAGTTTACTAAAAATGTTCCGTGATCGAATTGAAAAACTTAGTCATCTTATTGAGCTCTATCACAGAAGTTCTACTACAGTTGATGAAGTGAAAGAAAAACTACATGAACCCAACTTTAAAGAAAAAGCAGAAACTTTGCTCATTGAAATTGATACTTTCTCAATTGTTATAATAAATCACACAATAAAAAACCAACAGCTTGATTTGCAATTTTCTAACAAACTTTATGAATTCAATCCAAAATTATTCTTGAAAATTTTTAATACTGCCATTGAAAAATTCTATTCACAAATAGGCTTCACTAAAATACTTCGAATAGTTGATGGAGTTACGTATTTTGCTCAAGCCATAGAAGGCTACAAAACGATTTATGATCAAATTAAAGACAATTTATCAGATATCCCCGAAAAATCGTATACACTACGTGAAAAACTTGAGAAAATGACATTGATGAAAGATTTTCCGAAACTAACAGAAACTGAAAGATGTTGCATAAATGATATGATGGAAAGCTTAGAACCTTATGCAATACTTCCGAAGCCAGATAAAATAGTACGAAGTGGTAATTGGGCTGAACACTATTTTCATTTGGGATGTGTTGAAAAAGAATTTATTGATGAAAAAAAACAAATTTTATTCTTTGTTCCGTACTGAAAACTGAAAATAAAACTTATATTCTCAAAATTTATAATGTGTGTATTTTAAAATATTTGGCAGAAGAAACCACTAATCTTATATTTTAAAGGCGATGAAATGAAGAAGTATTGAACGAAGAATACATTTTACATTTATTTTGGTATTTAAAAATCTTGAAATTTATTTCCACAACATAAGAGACATAAACGTATTTAAAAATATATATTTATATAGATTTTATTAATTAAGAGGACTTTTAGCGTTATAGCTCGTTCGGCAAAAATTAGTTCTAGTGGTTAAATTCTTTGTTAAGCTAGCCTGACTCAGATAGAAATACAATAGACAAGGAATAGATGGCCATGAAATCGTTCCATTCGATTCAAGACACCAATTTTAAAGCAGATATGTTAATACTCTCTGTGACCAGAAAAAGATTTGAGATTCACAAGGGAAGTTTTAGAGTACATGGAGGTAAAAAGTCTTTCAAGCCATTGCAATTTGAAAAAAAAACAAGACATATGGATCGTGGAACTCTCGGGAAAATCTTTTGAGGACACCTGCATTAGTTTTGAAACTATAGTACAACAGAAAAACTAGATTCATTATTTAAACTTGACGAATTAAAAATATTGTAATAATTTCTTAGAAGACGTGTTGCGTGTAAAACACATTCTCTTACATTTGTCAATATTTAAAACCAAACAATTTTTATTATACAATTCCCAAGGAGTTAATATTTCGAAAAATTTTAACATCATCTGAATAGATTAGCGATATAGAATTGTTTAAAACAGAAGGTAAATCCTTAACAAATAAAACTAACAGCAACGGACCATGGTGACTCACTTGAGGTACACCACTTTAAATTGACTCCTGAACTCCGCAATGAAATAATTTTGGCAAATGCTTCGCTAAAGTGTGTTTAGATTGTTGTTTTCAAATGCATCCAAGCAAAAAGTAAAGAATTTTTATAAATTAGTAACACACGAACAATTAAAAGAAATTATGCAAGGGATTCAAACAATTAAGGAACCTTTTTATGGATATTTCCAAAGATCTTGGAACTTAAAACATTTCAGAGACTAGTTGAAAAGACACATATTTTAACATTCATCAAGCTCCATCGTTCCTTTGTCAAATAACATAATATCAAGACCAATCAGAGACTTAGCGGGGAATTTGAAAGCTTCTTTACTTTTACGAATAAAAGTCACAAAATTTTGCGCTACAAACGGATGAATCAACGGATGTTGCAGGGTTGGCTATTTTAATAGTATTTGTGCTTTTCCAATATCTACAGTCCTTTCAAGAAGGTCAGCTTTTCTGCAAGCTATTGCCAACTACTAAAAAAAATTACAGTATCTCTAAAGACGTGTTGGACGACAGCGTGAAAATAATCAACTTTATACGTCTTTACTTCTTCGCTTGAAAGTAAGGTGGCTTTCTCGCGGAAAAACACTGACGCGGCTTATTGAAATGAGAGCTGAAGTGTTGACGACAGCTTTATTTTGGGGGACATGTTGTGTAATGAGCGTTGCGTTGGTTATTGAAATTGGAAATAGAAGCATTTAAAAATAAAATCCAGTTTTGGGCTGAATCAAAGAATTTAAAGGAGAAATAGATTTGGACATTCGATGATATTTTAAATTAATGTCAATTGGGTAATAAACCCGTACTCTGCCGCGTTGGAAAAACCACCTTCCCTCACATCGCTGCAGTTTGAGTGCTTGATTGACCTGACATCAGATTCTTCGATAAAAGAACTTTTCACAACAAAGAAGTCTTTATTAGAATTCTGGGGTATGTTGAAAGACGAGTTCAGTTTACTGTCAGAGAAAGCAAAAATAATTCTTCTGCCGTTTGCAACAACACACATGTTCTCTGCATATGTTGGAACCAAAGCAAAATATAGATCCCGTCTCGATGCAGAGCCTTATATAGGTATAGTTATAGTTGTCCAAATTCAACCATATATTTCAGCTTTATGCAAAAGGAAAAGGAACATTATTCCCACTAAAAAGACACTCCATATAATTATAATGCATATAATAAACATTGTTCTTGTGTTTTTCGTAGTAGAAACTACTTCCTGAATTCAATAAAATAAACGAAATTTGAAAAAAAAAATGTAATTTAATTTGCTACATGTAACTACGAGAAATGGCATATGCGCATCGAAGTGCTCCGCGTCACATTTTCCAACGCAAAAAGTGCTCCGCGACTAAAACAAATTGGTAACCGCTGCTCTAGAATATTTTCATTGCAATTTGCATACGAGAACTTGTAATTCAGCGCGACATCAACTGAAAAAATATCCCTGAGAATACGAAAACCAATAAGTTTATGTTCTTAATCACTAATGAAGATTGTTGATTTTGCAAAAAAAAAATTTTCTTGAATCTCTACATGATTGCTTGAAAATGGAAAGTAAATAAACTACAAATTGCCGCAAAAACAGTTTCAAATTACGACTCAAAAGTTGTATTTAAAGATAACTAAGTATCAAAACTGTGACTGTCATTTGCAAACTGCAGAATAACCTGTTTCAAATTACAACTCAATAGTTGCAATTTAAAAAACTTAAGTATCAAATCTTTAGTTGTCATTTGCAAACTAATGTATTTGGTCGCAGTCAAAGAAAATTTGGGTTGAAATTTACCACTTGTGTTTGTAGATTTAAAAAACGATTCATAATCTACAAGAAAACAATTTCAATCTACAAACTTCTGCTGAAATTTACGATAGAAACAAACATTTAATTGATCCAAATTATTGTCAGATTGCAATTCGCTGTTTGCAATATTTGTTTTCCTCGATCGAATTTTTGCTACTCAAATGTAGTGAAATGTGATTTTTCAGTGTCAATATCTTCATTTTGCTCATTTAATGAAATTGCAAACAAAAAGTAGCAATTTCATTATTTCGTGATTTGTAGCTTATTTTTCTTGATCTGATCTAAGAATTCTTTCCGTGAAAAGCGTAACTTAAATGGAATATTAAATGAATTTAACTCTCGTTCTGCATCTGAGCAAATTGTATGGATTGGTGATTTCGATTTTATGGATGAAACTTTAAAGGACCGCTAAATTAACGATCGAGGTAGAATTATTTTGGATTTTGCGAGAGCTTTTGACATTTTTTTATAGTTATTAAAACCGACACAAGAGATAAGAAAGCAAAACTCACATTCACTCTTTTATTGACTATACCTTCACATCTACTAATTTTTTTTTCACAGGAGGAAATCTTCAAACGACACTTGTCAGTATTCGACACCAAGTAGTGTGGGACTCTTAACCACTAAAACCACCTCATCACTACCAATCTTGAAGGATCGACTTCCGATTTTTCATTCTTAATTTTGTACAATCCCTTTTGGGGAAGTTTAAACTTTTAATACTTTCCCATGTTTTTTTACACCATAAGCTCATGAGGCTTGGTTCTTCTTAATCTCCGAACATGGTTTCTTATATTCAAGACGGACTCCATTTCAGAATTAGTATGACTTTGCAGTCTCTGGTTGTGCGATACAGCTTTTTTTTAACAACTTCTGTAACCATTTCTATTTGTAAGTCACGATGTAGATCGGTATTTCTTATGTACCAAGGTGCATTAACTATTCCACGAAGGACTTTGTTTTGGAATTTTTGGATGATTTCGGTATTTGTTGTCTTTGTACAGCCCTATAATTGGATTCCATAGGTCCAAACAGGCTTTAGTACTTGATTATACAGCATTATTTTGTTTTGGATTGATAAATCAGAGTTGTTACCAAGCAACCAGTACATTTTTCTATATTTCAAGTTTAGTTCTTCTCTTTTCTTTTTGATGTACTCTTTCCACTTAAGTTTTACATCCAAAGTCATTCCGAGGTATTTGGCCGTATTGGCGTAAGGTACAGCTTGATTATTAATGATTATTGGAATATTGTTTATCTTTTTATTTCTAAAGTTTATATGTGAAGATTTTGTTTCATTGAGTTTGATACGCCATTTTTGGGTCCAAGCTCTCACTGTGTCGACGGCATTTTGTAGTTTTACTGCTGCCTTAGAGACACATTTGTCGGGTACCAAAATTGCGGTATCATCTGCAAAAGTAGCCATTATGGTGTGATTACCAACTGGAATATCCCTTGTGTATAGTAAATGCAGGGCAGGACCTAGGACACTTCCTTGTGGTACACCGGCTTCTATTTTCTTCAATTCCGAGTATTCTTGATCGTACCTTACTCTAAACAATCGGTCTGAGATGTACGATTTTAATATTTCAAAGTACTGCCTGGGAAGATCCCTTTGCAGTTTGTATTCAAGTCCCTCATGCCAAACCTTGTCAAAAGCTTGAGCAACATCTAAGAAAATAGCTGATCATACTTGTTTTTCTTCTAATGCTTTTTCTATTACATCCGATATTTTAAGAACTTGGTCTATCGTGGAATGTTTATTTCTAAAGCCAAACTGATGGTTTGGGATTAAACTTCTTTCTTCTATGATTTTGCTAAGTCTCTTCAGAAGAAGCTTTTCAAAAACTTTTGCCATAATTGGTATAAGCGATATTGGTCTGTAAGCCGTCACTTCTGTAGGTGGTTTACCTTGCTTTGGTATGACAATTACTTCAGCAATTTTCCAATGGTGCGGGACATACCGGTGCTTAGGCATGCATTTATTATATATTGGAGTTTTATGAAGGCTTTCAATGACATTTCTTTCATAACCTGAGCAGTAATTAGATCGTAACCTGGTGATTTTTTATTTGGTAGTTGATGTAAACACATACTTTTTATTTCTTTAAGTCTTACAATTGGTATTTCACTTTCATCTATCTTATCAACAAACTGTAAGTTATTTTCAGCCGCGTTTGATGAGTATGGCTTAAAAACGTTCGCAAGATGTTCAGCGAAAAGGTTAGCTTTTTCTTTCGGTTTACCGATCCATTTCCCATCTTGAGATTTCAAGGGCGAGTTTTATAACTGCAGTCTTTTCAGGCGCTTGGCTGCTTTCCATAGCGAAAAATCGGTTGAAGCATCAGTCGTTAAATTCCTTAGGAATGTACTCAGTGAATCATTTTTGAATTTGTAAATTTGTTTTTTAAGATTTTTGCTTATACGGTTAAACATTGTTTTATCATCTGGAAATCTACTATTTTGCCATTTTCTTCGAGCTCTTCTTTTCTCTATTATCAACTCTCTTATCTCTAAAGGATATTTTATTTCATTTTGTCTTCTATTAGAAAATGTTTGAGTACTTTCTTCAGCGGCCTGTTGCACATCAGCAATAAATTGTTACATTTCATGGTCAATTTGCTCGATTGTATCCATGGGAGATCTTAATTTATAAAACTTAAAAGCCTTTCTCTAAAATCATTCCAGTTTGTTTTCTTATTAACAAGCTTTGGATTACTTTTTTCTTGTGCTTCCGATTCACTTAGTGATAGAATCACTGGAGTATGATCTGATGACAGGTCATAATTACCTTCTACACTAATTTCATTTGATTCCTTTAGCTACGAAAAAGTCAATAAGGTCTGGTATTTTGTTAGTATCGGAAGGCCAGAAAGTTGGCGACCTGGAGGAATATAATTCGCAATTGTATTTACGGCCTGCTTGGAAAAGTCTTTTGCATTTTGTTGATATAAGTCTTGAACCCTAATGGGTGTGTTTCGCATTGAAGTCTCAACCAACAAAAAAGTTATGCCCAAGAAGATTAAATAGATATGTATAGTCATCTTCTGTCGGGGAGCGCCTTGGTGGGCGGTATATAGCTGCTATCTTAAACTCTTTCTTTTTCATACCAATACTAATAGTTGTTACTTGCATATTTTTACTAGTAAACTTGGCTACTTCATAATGTTTTAAGCTTTCTTTTATAAGAATCGCCGATCCACCTCTTGCCTTGTCAGCTGGATGTGGAGCGTGGTAACATGAATAGTTTCCTATTACATTATCTAGACTTTGCCCATTGGAGAAATGAGTTTCGGACACCAGGCAAATATCGATATGTTCTAGATCTAAAAAGATTTTTAATTCGGATGAATGTTGTATAAGACCGTTTACATTCCATGTAGCGATTTTAAGTGTTCTGTGCATCATTGTTTTTTAAGAGCGACTTTTTCGCTTAGCAGTTTGATATTCAAATCCATTTTTTAAAAATAAGTTGTAGCACTTCTTTTATGGAAGTCTCTTCATTCTTCCGCACATTTTTAACAATCTGAGAATAGGCTTTCTTTTCATCTACTAAATCTACTAAATTAAAAAATGTATTCCTAAACTTCGAAGTTAGCAATTAATTAAACTCCGATCATTATGCCTCTAATAGCATCAATGGTCACAATTAATTACTAAAAGTGTATAGTTTTTTAAAGCTAAAGAAGTACAACTTAAGAATAAAAATAAATAAATGTCATCAGTTCGCAGTTTTCATCGCTTATTGCCTCGAACGACCAACAGTCCTTAGTTGATTGCATTTTAATTGTTACGTTCGGAAATTGTTGTGTACAAGGAAATTTAAATCAACAAGCTGTCCTAGTTTGTTTCATTTATTTTTATATTTCAGCATCTGAAAGAGTATAATATTATGATGACGATGAGCGACTCTGTTCGGAACGGTCGCGTTCGGTGCGATTGGCGTTGTGGAGTGTGGCGTGCGCCACAGCTCCACAGACAACAATATTCAATTTGTGTCCATCCAACCCATATATAGCTTCCAGGCGCGAATTGTGTGTAAAACACAACAATCAACGGACAGCTTGAAATGATGAACGATGAGACTACGCTGTTGTGGGTCTTCGACAGAGGACTACATTGTACCTGCCGATACTGATTCTTCCATGAGACTTTCAGTTTAAAAAATACAGCTCTTGCATATGTAGGTTAACACTTCGGTCACTATTTACCTTTTTTATGGTGGTTTGGGTCTGTTGGAATATTTTTTTGAAGGACGATCCTGTCCGCCCATTGTTGGCAAAAATTCACTTTATTTTTGTAAATAAATATTAAACATGCTTATTTGTTTTCATAATTTAGTACGCCCTGCCCGCTGTATCCTTAAGTAATGGTTGTTGGTCCCTTGCCACAAGTTAAAATAAAATGCATATTGTAGGCATGCTGCATGCAGTTGATGTTGATGTCGGAGACCACCCCTTTAATGAGCGTCTAATTACAGTTCTTAAGTGGCACCCGATTTCGCGAAGGCTCGCGTCTAGTAATACTTTGGCATTTTTAAACCCAATCTGTAAAAGAAGAGCTGTGACCATATCGTTGCCAATGAATTTTCAAAACAGGAAATATTTCGAGAATATAATTCTCTAAAGTAAGTATTTCTCCAGAAAGTTTGTTGTCTTATTTAAAAAAATCACTGTGCTGTTAATTTTGTGTGCTCGTTCTGTTGATAATAATAAAGCACGTTATTCTTTATTAAGCATCGAACTTCAGCGTTCTATCGGTCTGAGACATTAATACAATCTAAACTCATTATGAAATTGTCTGGAGCTTGAAACTTTAACAGCGTACAAATTGTGAGTATGAATTTCTTAGAATTGAATTCTTGCTGTTAAATTAAATGCATCTTTAAAGATAAAGAATCGAAGAAAACAATTCACTAGAAATTGTAAAGTTTTGTTTGTCAAACAATAGTTGAAAACAATTCTTTGGAAATTGAAATTAATGATTTGACTTTTAAGGATAAGAGTATATTTGAAACTTAGTGGCATATTATTATTGTGTGACACTTTGGAACATAACTGAGCACCAACCGATACCGAGACAATATTTAATTTTTGTGATTTTAACGAAAGGACTTTCAGACGCAGCTACTAACGAAGATCATTGAATTAGAGTGGGTTTAACTGATTTTCGAGTTTAGTTATCAATATGATCGTAACAATTCAACAAAGAATTTAGAATAAAAACAAAAAATATGCCTCAGTTGTATTCTTTCTTAACATGTCAAAACTACATTGAGGCGTATACGTACCTTTCAGTAAATAAAAAAATGTGTGCACATAGAATTCTAATAAAATTCGCACTACTTTTTGAAATAAGAAGTTTTACATAAACTTAGATTTAATGGTGATGTTCAAATGGGAGACATGTGCATTCAAGAGGACACAAGCGTCCACAGGTTTTTCTCAAAACCCACCTCTGTCTATCAACTCCTACTCTCACCTCCCCGCGGTGAACATCGGGTGCCTAGTACCTCAACTGGAGATTGGGTTCCAACCCCAGTGGAAAGTTGTTGGGGGCAGCAAACGAGAGAGGGGGGGAGAGGTGTTTCCACTAAGGCACCTCTCCTTATCCAGGCGGTAGCGGACGAATTCTCGAGATGGAATCAACGGTGGCGTCTACAGTTCCAGTAAGGTTGAACTACTTAGTGAACACCTTATAGGGCTTCTTCGACATATTCGGAGCCCAGGCCTGTAAGGAGCGGTTTATCCGGCTCCCCTTCCTTGGAGTTATACTTAGGATCTGGCCCTCTAGGTTGGGGGTTGTGCCGTCGGGGTGACTTCCTGGCCACGTAAAAATACCTTAAGTTTCGAAGCACCAACAAGCCTCGGATACGGACGGATTCACTGTTGACAACCCACGCAAACGAAATAAGGACAACGAACTTCGGATATGTACGTGGAATGTAAGGTCTCTTAACAGACCACGTGCAGCCGAACAATTATCGGAAGCCCTAAACTGCTGCAAGGCAGATATTACAGCCATCCAAGAAGTGCGATGGAATGGACCGGGCAAACGCAAACTAAAAGACTGCGATATCTACTACGGCGACTGCTACCGAGAACAAAGACAGCGTCTATTTGGGTGTAGATTTGTTGTTGGAACTAGGCTCAGGCAAAAAGTCTTGAGTTTCAACAGTGTGAGCGAGCGCATCACGACAATCCGCATCAAGGCTAAATTCGCCAACATAAGCCTAATATGCGCGCATGCCCCAACAGAGGAGAAAGATGAAGACACCAAAGACATATTCTTCGAGCTCTTGGACAAGACATATGAGCAGTGCCCTGGCTATGACATTAAAATTGTCTTAGGAGATTTTAATGCCAAGCTAGGAAGAGAAGACATCTTTGGTGGCATATTAGGAAGATATTCGATTTCACTGCGGGGCGAGACGTTCTGTTAGCTAGTACGCAGTTCACGCATCTCAATATCCACAAGGGGACATGGAAATCTCGTGATCAATCAACCTTCAACCAGATTGACCACATTGCGATCGACGCACGACACTTCTCCAGTATCCAGGATATCCGAACATTCCGAGAGGCCAACATTGACTCGGACCACTACCTCGTTGTAGCCAAGGTACGGCTACGGATATCCCGATCCAAGCCAAAACAAGGAAGTACTGTGAGAAGATTCGAAGTTAGACGGCTACAATCGCAAGAGACTGCCATGTCCTTTTCCGATCGAGTCTCTAATAACCTCTTAAGGAGTCCTATGCTTCCTGCATTAAGCATTGAAAACCAGTGGCGAAATTATCTTGCAGCCATCAGAGATGCCGCCTCTGAAGCGCTAGGTTTCACACGGCCACCACAGTAAAACCCCTGGTTTGACGACGAATGCCGGCAAGCGCACGCAGCGTAACAAGAGGCATACAAAACGGCGCTGCACAAAAGGACTAGAGCTGCTCGCGAGCTCTACGATCAGAAGAGGAGAGAGGGACACCGGCTTCTTAGATGGAAAAAAAGAGAGCATGAGAAGCACGCGATCGAGGAGATAGAGGGATGTCACAACAGGAAATTTTACCAAAAGGTAAAAAAAACCTCCCAAGGGAGGGTACCAGCCACAAACCGAAGCCTGTAAAGACGATCAGGGGAACATCGTAGTAGAACCGCAGTCGATGCTGAGAATATAGAAAGATCACTTCTCCAAATTATATAACGGCGATGAACCGAATTCCGCTATAAGGGAGATAGAACCACTCAACCTCGGTGACGCAGATCAACAATTCCGCCTACCCGGCCTTGACGAAGTGAAGATAGCTATATCTAAACTTAAGTCAAACAAAGCTGTTGGAGCTGACGGCATCGGTGCCGAACTATTCAAAGCAGCAGGTGATGACTTGGTACGGAGCATGCACCAACTCATCTGCAAAATATGGTCGGAAGAAAGCATGCCCGATCTGTCGTATTATGTGAACGTCTGAGGCCGTTCGTCAACAACCTAATAGGTCCTTTGGCATCACTGTCAAACTTATCCGTTTGTGCAGAATGACGATGGAGAATGCACGCTGCTCTATCAAGGTCGGAAAAGATCTCACCGATGCATTTGATGTCAAAAAAGGTTTTAGACAAGGCGATGCACTGTCATGCGACTTCTTCAACATCGTTCTGGAAAGAATTGTGCAAAACTCAACCGTCAACACTAGAGGCACAATCTTCCAAAGGTCCATCCAATTACTCGGATACGCAGATGATATTGACATAATTGAAAGATCAAAGCGTGATGTCAGTGGAGCGTTTTTGAGCATTGCGACGGAAGCGAAGAAGATGGGTTTAGTGTTCAATAAGGGCAAGACCAAGTATAAGCTGTCATCAAAAAAGGACACTGAACGATGACGTCTTGGACAAAACGTCACCATGGACAGCTATAACTTTGAGGTAGTTAAGGACTTTGTCTACCTAGGCACCGCTATTAATGCAGACAACGACACCATCGCTGAAATCAAACGAAGAATAACTCTTGCAAATCGCTGCTTCTTTGGACTTAGAAGACAGTTGAGAAGTAAAGTCCTCTCTCGAGCATGTAAATTCACCATCTATAAGACACTCATCATCCCGGTTCTCATCTATGGCGCTGAGGCCTGGACCCTGTCAAACAAAGATGAGAGCGTCTTAGGATGCTTCGAGAGAAAAATTCTTCGGGTGATTTTTGGTCCCGTAAGCAGAGATGGAGAATGGAGGAGAAGATAAAACGACGAAAAGTACGGGCTGTACAGCGACACTTACCTAGTTGCAGAATTAAAGTCCAACGGCTTAGATGGCTAGGTCATGTAGAGCGGATGGACATCAACGCTCCAGCCCGGAAGGTCTTCGAATCCAATCCCTAGGGACGGCGCAGTAGAGGAAGACCACGACTCAGGTGGCTCACGCAGGTGGGAGAGGACCTCAACCAACTTGGCGTGCGAAACTGGAGACAGCTAGCTAGGGACCGAGCTGGCTGGAGACGCTTGTTGGTTGAGGTCCAGGTCCGCCCCGGACTGTAGTGCCACCTTAAGTAAGTAGTAAGTAGATTTAATGATGGAACTACGGCCACTGAGAGGCTAAATTCCTATTGAAAATACTGACAACTAGATTTAAAAAAAGGGATGATGTTTTATTTTTGGTTAAGTTTATAATTTTTAAATAGTGAAATTCACCTTTCACCAAAAAAAAGTTTTTTTGCATTATAAATATGAAATTGAAAAAAGAGATGAAAAGATTGCAGAAGAAAAAAAGCTATATGTGCAGAGAAGCGAGGTGTAGGAAGGAGACTTACGAAGTTCCTTTTGAATTGAATGAAAATGATACCTTTCAATTGATTTATCGAAGACCTAAATGGAAGCGAGGGGGTATTGGTTAAACGGCGCTGATTTAAGGTTGGTTTTTGCTCAAGGGCCCGCTACGAAACCAGAAAGATTTAAAACAACATTAAAACAAGTTAAAACAAAAATTTAAAGTCAATAAAAGAATGAATGAGTGAGTGGTGTGTGGATTTACTTGCGTTTTAAATGACTATCAGTTCATTGAATTTAGGTAAACACTCGTTGTTAAAACGTAGTACTTTTCTTAAATACGTCGACGGTATGCAAATGTATACATAAAAGAATATTATGTAAAATAGTAAATACAAAACGCAAATAGCTCTTTCGCTGTAATGGAAAACATCCTCTGATCAATCAGATTGTATCTTAGGTTTTGACAAACGGATGCTACCTCACGAAAATAGGTAGTTTGATAATTATTCGAAATTATGCTCTTAAGAAATAATGATCGCTTGGCAGTTGAGCTAAAACTTGCAGAAAATAAAACCCAGACAATAATGTTACACACACATACAAACAAATATGGAAAACAACATCCGCTGTATTATAACTTTTCTTCTTTTCAAATAGAGAGACATCTATCACACATTATTGTAACTTAAATTCTAAACTATTTCTCTTTGAAAAAAGGTTTGTGTATATGATAATTTCATAATTAAATTTTTGTACATAAGAAGATATTTTTAGGGCGACCACATGCCGTATTTGTCGCTAATGTCGCGAAATGGAGAAATGCAATCGGAACGAGTGGAGAATATTATTTCCACTCATAAAAAACTAGAAACCGAGTTTTTGGCAAAAAGTTATTTTACATTTACAAGTTTTCGTTTAACATTTCAAGTTTTGCAACATCGACTGTCAAATTTTGTATTGATGCAAATATTGTAAGCAAAAGTTTAGGCCCTCTCTTATTATTTGTGAAAATAAAATGACTTTTGTCGTTTAAGACCTTTGTATATGAAAACTTTGCATATGAAATCCATAGTAGTCTCATTGCGGAAGTCAAATCACATAATATTTTTCGTAGAACGTTTCGTGGAGAAATCGTTTTCAGTCGGGAGACTTACAAATCATGATAACTTGAAACTAGAAATTTCAGAGTAGATTACGTCAGGTAATCTATTTGGTAAACTACGTGTAGTTAATTGGATAAACTACACGTTTGATTTGTTTCATTTACTACCCTACATTTGTTACGTGTGCTACCTTCACAAAAAACGTTAAATTTTAAAAAGAATTTAAAAAAACGAGTGAATAAGTAACGACCAGAGATGGCAGAAATGCGATTTTTTTTTTATTTACTACATTTGCTACGTCTGCTACATAAATGAGGTAGTTAATGTAATTAAATGTAGTTAACGTAGTTAAATGTAGCAGACGTAGCGGTAGACGTCAAAACGTAGTTTGAAATGTCAATTCAATCACCAAATTGACAAATTGCATATAAAAATTAACTGTGTAAGTGTAAAAAACTAACTCTCGTCGTCGGATACATTATACTCTTAAAATAAAACAGATGATTATTAAATTTGCATTTTTCTTTCATAAAACTTCGAATTACTGGATTTAGTTAATTTACGCAAGATATTTGGTACTTATGTATAGTTCAGTGTTTTTCACTCGTTAGTCGTTACTTATGCGCTCGTTTTTTTAAATTCTTTTTGAAATTTAACGTTTTTTGTGAAGGTAGCACACGTAACAAATGTAGGGTAGTAAATAAAACAAATCAAACGTGTAGTTTATCCAATTAACTACACGTAGTTTACCGAGTAGATTACCTGACGTAATCTACTCTGCCATCTCTAGTAACGACTAATGAGTGAAAAACACTGAACTATACATAAGAACCAAATACCTTGCGTAAATGAACTAAATCCAGTAATTCGAAGTTTTTTGAAAGAAAAAAGCAAATTAAACGAGAGTTAGTTTTTCACACTTACACAGTTATCTTTTAGATGCAATTTGTCAATTTGGTGGTTGAATGGACATTTTAAACTACGTTTTGACGTCTACCGCTACGTCTGCTACATTTAACTACGTTAACTACATTTAATTACATTAACTACCTCATTTATGTAGCAGACGTAGCAAATGTAGTAAATCACAAAAAATCGCATTTCTGCCATCTCTGCTTGAAACACACGGAAATAGGGAAAGAATATGCTCTTTGTATATATAATTGAATAGTACTATCATGAAGATGAAACGCTCGACCTGACATCTTCTTACGACTTCCTAAACAATTCGTTCCACATGTTTTGCATGTGGAACGTATTGGGGTGGGAGTAAAAATGAGCGAGAATTCCAACATAAAATAATAAATTTCCAGATTATTAGAAAAAACAGAAGATAGAGAAGAATGTATACAAATTAACGAAAGTTCGAGGGAGTCAATGAAAATATATTTTTGTTATAAATTATTATTTATATTTTGTATAATTTGTTATTTTGATTGTTTGATTGGTTGATTGGCAATGAAATCATTTAAAAAACACACAGGACAAAAAATGGAAGAAAAATTAGAATACAAACATTTTGTGGTTGCCAATTAGAAAAATTAAGGTTTTCCCTTTTTTTTCTAATCATTTTCAAATGAGACAAATATTTTTAAACCATGCTAATAATAGTGCAAACATTTTTAACTTAACATAGGAAGTTATTGTAATGAGTCCGATTAGTCCAATTCAAAATTTTGACATTTCTCGACGTTCAAGGTCCCTAGAGTCGAAATAAAAGATTTTTAGAGAGTTGTCTGTGCGTGTACGTATATACATACGTTCGTGCATCCGTAAGTTTGGGAACTTTTTTCGTCATCCATTGCTCAAGAATCAGTGGAGATATCGACTTCAAATAAATATTGTTATACCGACAGATAATAATGCAGAAAGATGCAAAAAGGGCTCTCAAGAAAATTGCATGGGTGGTTTTTTTGACATAGTAATTTGAAAAAAGGGTAAATATTTTGATTAACAATAAATATCTCACGACGATACCAAAGAAATATATTTTTTGAAAAATTCCAATTAACGTTTTTTTATAAACCAAAAAAACTGAAAAACAAAATATTGTTCGCCTAGAAAATTATACGAACAAAAAATGATTTTATCTCCAAAACAATTTTATGTAACAAAAAATAATGTTTTTGACATCTGGTAAAATTATGAGAAAAATTTAATTGACAGTTTTTGTACAAAATATAAAAAAAAAAACAATACTGATACTTGGTAAAAATGTACTTTTACCTCAAATACCTTTTCAAAAATTAAAAACATTGGCTTCAAATTAGTTTTATCTCACAGAAAATATTATTTGCCACATTTAGCTAATTTTTATTAAGATTCAACAGTTAAGTAGTTAATCGGAATGGGAAGTTATCAGTGCGGGTTGCGTCCGAGCCGCTATACATTGAAAATATACTCATATTAAAATAACAGCTTTAATCACTTATTTAAAAACTCTTTTTAGTTAATTTGATGTTAGCACCGTAGAAATAAATCAATAGTAATTGAGGTGAAGATTAAAATTGACAAAGATTTTGTTGGAAATAAAAAATGTATTTAATTTTGATATGAAATTTGATGTGTATTTCTTCAATGTTAAGGTTTTTTGATCTTTATTCCTTTTCGTTAATTAAATTCCTTAAAATTAGAATGTCATTTTTGTAACTTGATTACTTAAATAATTAATTACACCTGACAAGCCAAAACCATTTGCCCTTTTTCCTAAGAACGCAAGAAGCGCAAGAAGAAGATAGTGTAGTAATCTTTAGCCATTTCCGTTCCGTTCTTTGAAGCAACCAAAATGAGGGTGAGGAAAATAGTAGTTTCCTAAACTGATTTTGTTACCTTTATGGTTTAATACATTAATTTAACAAAATTATTTCCTAGAAACTTCCTTACATTTTTATCTACGCAACAACCTACCAACCTAAGGACATACTATCGTACTTATTCATGTACCTTTTTCAACTCCAAAAGGATAAATATAGAAAAATATGTTTTAAAATAGGTAAACATGCATAAATTCTCATTTTTTCCAAATTTAACACAGTTGTTTCGCACTGCAAAGTATTAAAGAAAAAAGTCTGAAGCTACTATAAGAAGGTCAATGTAAACGGTCAACGCGTTGACTTTTTGACGTAAAAAAGGCGTCATTTGTAGATCTACAATTAAAACTACTTAATAGTTATGTAATATGCTTACACTGTACCAATTTTAACATTCTTTGACACCCTTATATGAAAAAAAAAATAAAAATAACGTTAGCTTAAATAAATATTATTTTGTCTAATCGTGTGATAGTCAACATCTTAAGCATTGACGCTGTGAACGTTGACGATGCCTGCGTTGACACAGAATATTTACATGTTTTTATGACGTCAGAGAGTCAACGCCTTGGCCTTTTAAGTTGATTGTTTAATTCTAGCCTGAGCCATGACTTAACTCCAAATACCAAACGACTTAAGTCCTTACAATTCAGCTTCATACACACCAACCTCCTTAATACTTACTTTTCTACATACTTACCCAACCCACCCACTACCCACATTACAATAAAAAAAAAAAAAAAATATAAGAAATACCTACATCGAATGTATTTGCTATGGAAAAATTCAAAATATGGCAACGTAGCATTCTATTAAAACTTAAATTTGACAACGTTGCTTTTAAATTTTCAGATTTCACAAAAATAGAAAATCTAAAATCAAATGAATACAATTTTCTGCTAACAAATCTAAAACACATACAACTAAATGTATTGTATATGCATATCTTCTATACATTGATAGGTATGAATAAAACAAATCTCAGGTAACGTTAGCAACGACTGATTTTTGTTTACATTTGAGTAATTTATTTTATTTATTTATTTCAATACTTTTATACTTCCAGTCGCTCTTAGATTCCACACTTAATTTTCGTACAGGCAGCGCCCCCATGGTCCGCCTTTCGTACCAACATTTTGTGTTTCATGATAGTACTATTCAAATTAATATACAAAGATATGCTGTTTAAACGAGAGCCGGAGTGCATAAGGAGAACACATTTGCTCCAAGACATAATATATTATTATACCGCAGCATTCATCCCATAACCAAACAAATCGGGACAGGGAACAATTTTACCTCCGTCTTTTTTAGAATCATAAGTTGTTCTTCAAAAATAACTTGATCAAGGCTATCGGTTAAAATGGGAACACGACGACCAATTAAAAGTTTTAGATTTGTTTGAATTGATATTGATACATGTGGACATATTTGTAAAAACCATCTTCTTACAAATTTAATTCCTCCCAGGTACGAAGGACCTCACCAAAAGTTTTTATCGTTTTTATGATTTATGCCATGGTCACTTTATAATTTTCTTTGAAACAATATAAAGGACAAGAAGGGCACCATCTTCACTGATGCTGCTTATCTTGTTTTCGCTTACGAAAATTTTTAATTTTACACAAAAATTCCTAACTTTTTCTGTTTGAAAAAAGACTTTGAAAACGAAAGAAAAAAGAAAAAAGAGGCTGGGACCCACACTGATAACTTCCCATCCCGTCAGTCGATTTGTCTTGCTTAAAAGTTTGTCTATATGTACTCGTATCAATTTTTACCAAATTTGAGTACTATTTTTTGTAGATTTTATTTTTTATGAAAAAACGGACTTGGATTTTTATATAAAAATTACTAAATATCGAAAATTTTTATTTTTTATTTTTGGAAAGCTATATCAGTCGAAAGTAAATTTTTACCAAGTTTAGTACTTTTTTTTTAGTTTAATTTTTTGTAAAAAAAACTGTCAATTCGATTTTTTCAAAATTCTATCGAATGTTGAAAACAATATTTCTTATAAGATAAAATTAGTTGGAAGCCAATATTTCAAATTTTTGAAAAGATATTTGGGTCGAAAATCAATTTTTACCATAACTTTTGTTAAATTTTGTTTAGGTTTTTAATTTTTTGAACAAAAACTGTCAATTGGATTTTTTTCAAAATTTTATTGAATGTTGACAAAAATATTTTTTGATAGATTAATGTAAATTAAAGCCAATATCTCAAAGATTTGAAAAGATATTTGAGTCGAAAATCAATTTTTAACAACTTTTATTAACTTTTTTTTTTTTTTTTTGGTTTTTATTTAATTTTTTTAAACTGGCAATTCGATTTTTCTCAACATATTTCAGGATATTGAAAACAACATTTCCTATAAGATAAAATAAGATTGAAGCTTAAATTTCAAGTTTTTGAAAAGATGTTTGAATCGATATTGAATTTTTACCAACTTTGAGTAATGTTTTTTTAGATTTTTATAAAAAAAACTGTCAATTCGATTTTTCTCAAAATTTTATCAGATGTAAAAAACATTATTCTTCGTTGCACAAAATTGGTTTGGAGATGAAATCATATTTTAGTCGTAAAATTTTAAGAGTTACAATTTTTTTTTAGTTTTTTTGATTTATAAAAAAAACCGTTAGATGCATTCTTTCAAAAAATATACTTCTTTGATATCACGTTACAATATATTGCATAAAATTTAATTCAAGTCTCTAGCGTTTTTAGTTCGTAAGATATTTAGGGTTAACCAAAATGTTCACCTTTTTTTAAACTAATATGGTAAAAAAAACACGTACGGACGTACGAACGTACGTACACACACGCGCACAGACATCTTTCTAAAAATCTTTTATTTCGACTCTAGGGACCTTGAAACGTCCGCGAGAAATGTCAAATTTTTCAATTTGACAACCCATTACAATAACTTCCTATGGGAAGTTAAAAATATTGCCTTGACGATTCGAACTGGAACTGGGTTTATTTGACGAATCAAAACGTGGAGTTTTGACTGATGAATAATGGACTAGATAGTTACCGAACACTAATAGGTTGCGCCTTTCATATTTCCGTATTGATCATTCTAGCCGTTAATTCAAATAATTTTTTGAATATTTCGTTAACCATGGCAAGGGATATTTATTACTTAGATTTTTTGGGAATCTAGTGTGGGACCCATGGTGGATCCAGGAGACATCAACTATCTCCCCCCCCCCCCAGTGAGATAATTTGTTTGTTTTTTTTTCGAAGGAATTCCCTTTAATTCAAAACTAATCGTATTGCGTTAAAGGACATGACTGCCATTATATTTTATATTATATTTATATTTATATATCATATAAATTTTATATTCAGCCCTATTCCAAAAACAGCACAAATTCATCAACTGTTGACCAATGGGCGATCCAAGGGGGGGTCATATGGGCCATAAAGCTCATACAGTCAAGTTGCATAAGTAAAGATTTCATTTAAAGATTTTTTAGTAATTTAACGCCATTCACAAAAAGTGGTTTGCTGTCAAAAACAACTCAAATCTTTGTTTTCACTCAATTTGGAATTTAAAAAACTTTAGTCATTATTTTCATTAAATATATTTATAAGAAAAAAAGCAAATATTCATGTTTTTAAGAAGAAACCTTGAATAAGAAATCGTCAATTTAAAAATATGTGATTTTTTTAAAACTTTCTCTTAATTTTGTTTTCTTTCTTTTGTTTTGGTTTCTTTCTTAAAGAAAAACGTATTTTGGTATTTCCCCAGAGGTCTATCCCTCATAAAACCTTAATTTGTTAAGGTTTCTCAAGCACTAATGGACCAATTTCAAAAATCTTTTTTTTTTTCTGCTCAAGCTCTTATCGATGATCAAATTGATGATAATTTTTGATGATCAAAAATGTAATTATTTTTTTTGATTTTTAAAAAAATATTAATTTTGTTTACAAAACTCAATAACGAATTTTAAAAGTAAAATTTATATCTATTTATAAGCACTGTATTTAGTGCTTACCGAAAATATTTTTAAGACAAAATTTAAAATGAAAATATGAAATGAAAATAAGTTACACTTTTAAATCTTAAAATAAAGAAAATATTTGTTAACATACTTTTTGGAAGACATTAGCATGTTCTAGCGACCGAGTCGTGCATTTTATTTATTTCAAAATCGATTTTCTGCTGAATACAAAAGATCTTAAAAAATTAAATAAATCTACTTTAGAACTGAATTTGCTTTGGATGCTCTAGAACTGAGATTTAAACATGAATTGACTCCTTTAAGGTCAAAATACTAGTACGCTGACTGAAAATTGAGCCAGAAAAAACTACGTCAAAAAAGCCCGACATTTCTTCATTTAAGACCGTCTTTCTTGAATTTTTGTAGCGTTCTTCCCATTAATATAAACGGAAACAAGAAAAATATATGTATTTTATTTTTAGAAAAAAAAAACTCGTTTCAAAACAATTTCTTATACATTTCTGCGTGAAACTATTGTGTTTTAACTTTAAAATATAACATAATTAAGAAACTGTTGGAATCTTGGAATGCTTTTATTTGTAGGGAGTCATCTAAATTAAAAAGTTAGACCAAATCTTGCTTCACAACAGTGTTTTAAAATATATGATAATGATAACTAAAATTTCCACTTTGGCAATTATTGAAATCTGTAAATGTAAGATTAAGATCCACATTATGGTTATAAATTTTGTTTGCGGTGAATAAGAACTTTTCTAAGTGTGTGAACAAACCCCCCCCCCCCTGATTTAAAGTCTGGATCCGTCCTTGTCTTGGACTGCCCCTTTGAAAAGATTTGTATTTTTTCAAATATTTTTTACCTCTGATGTCTGATTTTGTGTAGATTTTTTAATCCATCGTCATTCTTTAATAGAAATGATTTTTTTCGACGAAAAAGAGTTTTCTTTTCTTTTTAAAATTGAAAAGGGACTACAATTCAATACCCAAGGGAACATGTTTTTAAGTCCCTTGCAAGAACTTCGTGTACACTACAATGTACTATGAATAGAGCCCAATTTCACGGTGTTACATCTATGCACGGCATAAGCAAAGCAACCGTCTGCAGAGTACTTCATCGAGTATCGAATAATATCATTGATGATTTTCTCTCCAACACCATTTCCTTACCTCAAAATTGTCCAGACATAGCCTAAACAAAATATTTTATTTCGGGCCGATTATATAAGGTACACAAAGGTTTCATACAGAATTTCGTAACGTTACATGAATTAACATTAAATTGATGTTATGAATTGTATCTACATTTTATGTATATTTCAAATTATTACGAACGATGCAGACATTAAGAGGGTTCAGATAACATAAGGTTCTTCAATTTCAGCCAACTTCATCATTAGAACGTTAATTTTGACTAAGGCAGCTAGTTAGTTTTTTTTAAATGTAATACATTTCAAAGTTAGAACCATACTTCACTTACCTCTACCTTTAGTTCGTCGTACAAAAACTACTAAAAACATTATTGTCTGCAAAACACTCATCAGGCTAAAAGTCCATCAAGATAAAGAAATATTACTTATTTCTTTTCCAAATTGACAAGGAACCCTTGACTAGCAATTTTTTGCCCATTGTAAGAGTTATACTACATACATGCACATATGTCAAGAATTTATTTTTCAGTAGGCGGTTTCCAATTACCTATAATATTTTTAAGCTTTTTTTTGACAAACTTACCTTTGTGAATTCAAACTGGGTCTGTACTTTTTTATTATTGTAGCTTCTTACAAGTAAAAAAAGGAATGGATAGATATACCACTTCCAATATATTCAAAAGGTTAATTTTAATATGGAAACATTTCGTACTTTTCTAATTTCAAGAAATTATTGAAAAATATAAGGATTTTCTTATCATCATCATGGCTGTAATGCTCAGACTATTAAACGCGAAGCTGTGCTACAGCCATTTGGCAATTGATTCATCTCACAAAGCTACTGATTATCAAGTGAAAGTGCCGATAGCTTATTTAACAATTGCTTTTATGTTTTAATTAAGAACTCTTTAGATTATAGTTCACAATATTATGTCCAGTTTTTTCAAATTTAAAAAAAGTGAAAACCTGTCTGTTTAAATGACACAGAGTTTCAATAGCAAATATTTTAATTATAAAATAATGTACAGCTTTTAAACAGCGACAAGAGCGTTTTAAAGTTTAACATCAATTTTTGTCCTTTAGCTAAAACTATCAGCTGCCCAAGTGGGCTTAGTTCACGAGATATACATAGTAGTTCAAATTGTATGAAGTTTGAGGCCTCTGGAACACTTGTTTCCCGAGATAATAATCGTTTTAAAGTTGAACATACATTTTGGTTTATAGAATTGTGAAATATTAACCGTTAATGAAATCGTCAATAATTTATATTACCTTAAAAAATAATACTCTTAGTATAAATAAAATACATAAGAAAGAAATTAAAAGAAGATAATATATAATTTGTTAATATTTAGTTCATATTGACAGGTTTTCCCTTAACTTCATGTTTTAAAAGTTCGCCAACTGGTCCACGGATACCTCGTTCTAAGCTATTTGCATAAATATCATAAGTCAATTCCACCAAATCAATTTCTGGATCAGATGTGGCTTTCGCGGTGGCTTCGCTTATTTCATTTTTCACTTCTTCGTCAATTTTCTTTGTAGCGAAAAAAACAACACTATAATATACATATAAATATATAATAAAACTTCTAATTACCTTTAACTCTTCATCAGTAATTAACTGAAGTTCGGTACATTTATTTTTAAATTGAACTATGGGATCTTGTTTCTCACGAACTTCTTGCACTTCTTCACGACTGCGATAGCTTACACCAGGATCAGACATCGAATGTCCAGAATAACGATATGTTGACATTTCCATGATAATCGGCCCGTTATCGATAACATATTCAATAGCAAATTCAGTGGCATTGCGTACAGCTAGAACGTCCATTGCATCCACCCAAATACCAGGCAGATAATCACCACGAGCATAGTAATTAGTATTGGATGCTGCTCGTTCTGCTGCAGTTCCCATACCTTGAAGAGTTTTTTGGGTAGAAAGTTAAATATAGCGATTTTTTTTCTTGTCAAGCATACCGTATCGATTATTTTCACAAATAAATATAACTGGCAACTTCCAGAGAAAGGCTATATTATAGCTCTCAAAAACTTGTCCCTGGTTAGCAGCACCATCTCCGTATATGGTCAAACATGTTCCGCAAATTCCTTTATATTTGTTGGCTAATGCAATGCCTGTTCCCAGTGGAACCTAATATTTGTAAATTTAGTAAATAATTAAAGATTCGGTTAAATTGAGACACATCTTACTTGGGCTCCTACGATACCATTTCCACCATAGAATCCAGGAGCATACATATGCATGGAGCCCCCTTTGCCACGTGCACAACCAGTCTTACGTCCAGTGAGTTCAGCCAAGACGCCATGTGCCGAAATGCCCATAACATATGACCAACCATGAGCTCGATAAGACGTTATTATGCTATCGACATCACGCATTGCTGCTTTCATACCTACAATTATACAAAAGTCTGAACTTTTAGCACTTTCTAAGCTTTTCCAGTACGAACTTACCAACACAACATGCTTCTTGGCCACTGTATAAATGGCAAAATCCACGAATGATTTTGTCCTTATATAAGGTCGATGAAGCATTTTCAATTCTTCGAATTGAAAGCATTTGTTGGTAATAGAGTTTGGCTTGGTCTTTGCTTAATGAAACAGTCGTTGAAGGTCCATCTTCGAGTTTATACAATTTATATGGCTAAAGATATGAAATTATTATGATATAGAAGAAAAATTATACACTCTTAATATTTATTTTAAGAACGAAGATTAAAAGGACTATCCAATGGTAAAATACCGGACTTCTTTATACGAATCTTTCAAGACAATGAATAAATGACAATATGGTTCATCCAATACTGGACAGCAAAGATTTACTTCGTTGTTGATGGGAATTTTTAAATTTTGAGTAATTGTTTGCAGTATGAATCAGAATATTAGGGAATAATTAAACAATCGTATGTGAGTACACGAGTTTATTTAAAGTTTTGTGTCAAAGGATTCCAGGTCATATTGGAAAAGAAATAAGGACTTTTTCTTTACAGCAGACGACTTGCTTGGTTTAAATTTTCCGTTCAGAGAATGCAGTTGACTACAAAAGAAATCTATTATGTTCCCTTAAACCTGATCAATATTATTATTATCCATGATGCCATGAGACATTATAATCCTGTAAGAATTCTCGAACAAAATTATATTGGTTGGGTACCTTACCTACATACATATGTACATAATTATGGTTTTCACTTTTTAAACCTTTTTTACTCTAATATAAAGATGTTTATGTATTTGATTGAATGAATAATAATGAAACATATCTCACATACTTGAACTTCTAAAGTTGCATCCGAAGAAAACGTGTTTTTATTTTTATATGACTTCAGAGTCTGGAAAAAACCGAAGTATAAAATATTTAAAATTTTGTCTTCCATGTGATTTCGAATGTTTACTGACTTGGAGAAGAAATCGCGATATTTTTAGCTGGTTTGTTAGACAAAACATATTTTTTATTTAGTGGAAACTTGACACTTCTTAATATATTTATTGAAATAAACTTAATTATTTTATAGACTAAAAGCAAGTAAAAATCGTGAATGAATACAGACTACTTTGATTTGTTCATAGGCTGAAAAACTGAGTGGATTTTCTTTTCACATATCTAGCATACGTATTACGTTATTACATTTGCTTTATTTCTTCTGAGGGCCTTATTCATTGATAAGTTCGATTTTGCAATAACGGTTAAGTGAGCACAGAAAAGATGGCCAACATTTTAAAAAGTTTTAACAGAACTTAAGGTAGGTTTATTTTAATAATTTATTTGGGTTTAAGGTATTTAGTTTAGTTTTTCTTAAGGCAAATATACCAAAGATCGAATTATACCCTAATAAACGACAGCCTTGGAAGAAGTGGCATTAGCGCTAAAACAGGTGTGCAGCTTTTATCATGCAACGAGTTTAAATAACACAGGGTCTCAATCTGATTTATCACTAGGGGATTTGATCTTTCGATTCAGTGCTGCCATATTCTGGACCGAAATCTTGATTCGGATTCGATTCCTCAATCTTTTCTTGTAAGCAAGGTATATGCATTATATAGGATATTGAGTTTTTAGAAGTGGTATTGAGTAATCCTATTGAAGGAGGTTGTGAAGATGCTTTTCACCGTATAAAGGAATAATTAACTAATAATAAATAATTTTAAGGAACTTGATTTTGAGAATTATGAAATGAAAAATACAAAAACGAGCTTTGAACGGTAACAAATATAAATGGAGTAGAAAAAATTACAGATTTAAAAAGAAGAATTCATTTTTTCAAAAAGCAAAGGTCTGAACTTACAAAAAAAATCAGAAATTTCACATCAAATAAAGAAGAGACATGAAAATTGTAATTAAGCATTATTAATGTTTGTATTTATGTTAAGACCGTGAGGTTTTTGATTTTTTTTGTATGGTTAATTTTTAAAAAATATAAAAAAATATTTCAAACTGGCGACAAAGCATAGCAAAAATATTTATTTCAAATCTGGAAACATATAAACGATTTTTGATGGTCCACTAGTTCCAAAGAGATCACATTTTAGGATATTTACAAAGTATGTGCAGAAAAAGATGTCTCAAATAATCAGATTACTTGGAAACTAGTGAAACTACAAAAATGGATTATATTTTTCAAGATTTTAAATGAATCCTTATTAAAATTGCAAATCCATATTTCGTAAATTCACTGACCAAAAGCGATTACATAATTTTTGTATCATTTTAGGAGTTTATGTCATCTTTTTTGGAAGCCTCTTCGCCTCTCTTTAACAGTGGAGAAACTTTGTCGATTAAAGAGGCTTTAAAGCTATAAGACCCAGGATCCCAAAAACCTTAGAACCGATAGAACTTCGAATGGCTTCTTCGTGTCTTTGAAAAGTCTATACAATATTCTGATTCTTAATCTGATATAAAAAAAAACGTTGCTAAAACATTGTATTTTACTTGCGCAAACATATCAGGTCTTCTGTGTACTCTTAAATTAATGAAATATGCATAATTATTTAGCTCATTTCAATTACTTTTTTAATAAGTTTGTATCGAATTTATTTTTGTTCAGATATTACACATATGTAAATGCCAAATGCCCGATCTGTCAAATGTCATCTGATTTAATCAATTTTCTGGGTAAAATGAAAATTTTGTATAAACACTTTTGTGATAAAAAAAACTGACAATTTCATTTTATAATATAACTGGAATAGGGATCCTGGTCCACTTCAAAAAAGAGAGAATTTTAATTCAAAAATGGAAATATGAATTCAATTATTTAAGAAAAACTCATTTTTCAATTTTGCTGTTTTTGATATACAAATTCTACCATTTTTATAAAAGTTTATAACAGAAAAAATCATGTTAAACACACTTTAGAATTGCAATGCGAACGTGGCTCAACTTTAATTTGATTGATTAAAAAGATTGCGGGTATTTTGACAAATCAAAAACAACAATAAAATGTTTGCGTTTCCCAGTAAGGTAAATCGAAGTGAACACATTAACATGTTTTTAATTTTCCTAGAAAGAAGAAAACAAGAAGAATTTTGAAAAAGGAGAAATGTTATAGCCCGAGAAGGAAGTCATCAACGGCAACACATCTACTTTGGAGAGAAAAATCAGCCGACAAGTAAAATATTACTTCTGTTGTGCCAACTTGCATCGTGATAAATTCCTTCTCGAGCAAATTTTCTAGAATGAAGACATTTGTGTTGCCTTATCTTTGTGTTGTTGAATTGTTTACTTAATTTTAATTGAAAGTGAAATTCATAGATAACGAACTTGTCCGTAGTGGCTAAAACACAAACACCCTTCAGCTTCGGCTTAGCCTGACGTTTACGAGTTCAGCCATAGGAATTCAATGTATGCTATCACAATGAAGCTTCGACCTCATGTTTGATTTGACAATCGAAAGGAAATAACGTAATGTGACTCCAAACGGAAGCTCTAGTTCAAATTTGCTGAACATTTGCTTTGTCTGACAGCTTCACAGTTTTAAAAAAGTCGACAAACAAAATACATTTGTTTTGGAGGGATTCCCATTGGTTATTATAGGCTGTTTTTTATTTTCAACTCATTTTCTTATTATTGAGAAAAAATAACAGCTGCTAGTGACAGAAGTGCCATTTTAGAAATGTCATATTGGAAGTGTCGTTCAAAGCAACCTGAAGAGTGTTTGTGTTTCAGCCATTAAGTGTTTAGCTATAGGAATTCAATGCATGCCATCACCATGAAGCTTTGACCACACGTTTCGTTTGACAATCGTAAGGAAAAGAACGTAATGTGACTACAAACAGAAGGTCTAGTTCAAATTAGCTGAACATTTGCTTTGTTTGACAGCTCCGCAGCTATACAAAAAATTCAACAAACAAAATACATTTGCTTTTGGAGGGACTCTCATTGGTTATTATAGAAACGTCATTCAAACAAACTTCGAAGCAGGCCCATCGTAGCACAGACGAAGCCTAAGCTTAAGCGTGTTTGTGTTTCAGTCATAAATGTCACTAAGTCTATGACAAGCAGGGTGCTAACAAAACACCCGAACGTGAACTCATTCAATCAACTCTCGAAGCTTTTAATGCCGATATTACTTATATTGAATACATTCAATCTCGCAAGGAAGGACACATTGGTCTCCACAAATAGAATTTGAGGATATTTCAGGTTCTCTTGGAAAGTGACAGTAAATTCCTTTGGAAATTATTGTATCAGTTAAGCACTATTCACATGAGCATCACCAACGAATGAACAAATATTAGCCGATTTTGACATTTCTTTCACATGAAAGTTTTTAATTCGTCGTAAATGAATGAACAAGAATGATTATTTTAGGTTAAGTACACGCGATTATTTTATTCGTTGCGAGTGTGGATAATGAAACTAAAATTTTTTTCGCGACGAATAAATTTGTTTTCTTAAATTTATTAATATATGATATTGAAAAGTAAAAGTATGCATCATAAATCAAATAGAAACTATATTGCTATCGTTTTGTTAATAATTTGTTTGGAAATATGTCTTAAAACGTATATAAACATATAAACTCACATTTTATAATTTATTCGTCGGTCGTGCTCATGTGAATAATGCTTTAATGGTGTTAAAGTGGCATCACTATAAAATGTTTATTCTACTACAATTTTCAATCAGTGCAGCTCAAACTCTTAATTCAGTTGAAATATTTTTGACACTTCTCTTTTGACGTTTTTATATTATTATTGGAAAATTAGATAAATTTCGGCAACATGAATTTCGTTCCAAATTTTGTGAGAAGGTAAAATAAATATTTATAAAATTTATATAATTTAATAAATTAAACTTACTTTCTTTAATATAGATGTGCAACTGTTTCGGTACAATTACTATTTAGCCGAGAAGCTCATGCTTTTGATCGAGGAATTTTAAAAACCAAGGTTAGGTGTCACTTTCCAAAGCCTCGGGAAATCAAAAGAATAAATGTTCACGGATGGGATACAAGAATGTCCACTCCTGGAGGAAGGAGAATATTAATGAGAAGAATTTTAAAGGGACGACATGTGTTGGCACACTGAAGATATTGTTAAATAAATATTTGTTTTTCTGAATAATAATAAAAAAAACTTTAACTTAAGTCCTCATGCGATTTATGTATTTTAACTTGCAATTATTTTGAAATCAAGGTTTATGAACATAATTCTATTCTTTTGAAGATTTTAACGTATTCGGCTTAATGAATGACAATGGCTTTTTGTGATTTTGAACTTATGTTGTCAAGGTATACACCTACAATCTTCTATCAGAAATAGACCCCTTTAGAGAGAAGTTTAAATTCCTTTTCAATGTTGATTCAGTTGTTTATATCCGAATCCGAACGGTACAACAAGTGCTCTTTGAAGCTTTGTCAATTCCTCACAAAAGGCAGTATCCGTTCAGAGAAAACCTTAGGTTATGCAGGCAGGGATTGAACCCAAGACCACTGGTATGACTGATCGAACAAGTATAATAAAACTCTTTCATACGTTATGTCGTTAAGTTTATTAAATAAGTTGAATGTAGTTAGTTTACAATTCGATCACGATACAAAATTAGAAACGTCATTAACAACTTTCTGCTTTTCATAAGATTTGGAATTATTTTCTTGGAGCTGGAAGACGCACAAAAAAGCGTTAAGAATATCAAATCCGGTAAAAATAAAATCATCATCTACTGTCTTCGTAAGTTTATTTTTAATGTGACAGAAGGTTGAATCTTATGTTAAGGGTTATCTTATTTCGTTCTCGAATTGTTCACTAAGACTGTTTTGAAACTGAAACATTATGTTTTTAAAAAGTATAATATGTAATAAATAAACAATATTATGCATGTGTATTGTCATCTTCGACAAAGTCCTTTGCCTGTTCCCTTGTTACGCAATCGATGTGGCTGACCTTGTTTCTAAAGCGAACACCATAGAACTTGTGTGCGTTTTCCAACAATTCGGGTCGAAAAGTTGTCGTAATAAACTGAGCTTTATCGCTCAATTCATGGATCATATCAGCCACTGCCTTCCTGTGTTGTGCATCGAGAGCCTAAACAAAAATCCATTATTTATTCATCAAAACAAATCATAACCATCACTTCAAATACCTGATCAATTTCATCGAACAAATAAAATGGAGCAGGATCACATTTTTGAATTGCAAATATAAGAGCCAAAGCAACCAAAGACTTTTGACCACCAGATAATTGATTCATTTCCCTCATTTCAGCGTCAATTCCGGTAAACGACACCCGAATACCGATTCCAGTAAATGCATCCGAATTAGCAACTTCCTGTTCAGCATCTTCGCCATCGTTGTCTTTTGTTTTCAACAGTAAATAACCCGCACCTTGTGGGACGAGTTTTTTGAAAACTTTTGTGAAATTCTGTGCCACTTGTTTGAATGTAAATTGAATAGCTTCCACTTTTTCCATCTCCAACGATTGCATTAGTTCGCGAATTTTTTGATCGCCAATATCAAGCTCCTCTTTGCGCTTATAAAGTTTTTCTTTTTGTTCGGAAAAACTCAAGAACTGATCCAAGGCTTTCTTGTTAACATGGTTGTATTTTTTCAAATGCTGATTTGCTCGTTCTAGTTCTTTGAAGAGATTTTTTAAAGACATTCGCTGATAAGCTGGATCAACTTGTGGCAGAGCTCCCAAGCTGGCAATTTTTTCAGTGCATTCGTCAATCTTCTGATGTAGCAAATTCTCTTTGGCTGCCCATTTCTCCATTTTTTTCGAATCCTCGCCGATTTTGTCTTGTGCTTCCTTTTCCTTTTGTGTCCATACTTCCAAGTCCTTTTGTAGTGTTTTCTGAGATTTAACAGCTTCTTGTACTCTACAATTTTGAGAAGAATAAATAAACTCTTTTAAAACTTTTATGAAATGTTAAATGAAGTTAACAAAATAGTGAAATATAAAATTATTTGCTTTTTTAACCTTTAAACAAATGTATAGAAGTTTGTGGAGAACCAGATTCTAAAGACGTACAATCATTCTCATACTCTTGGTGAGCTAAAATCACAAATTAGGAAATGTTACTTACTTCTTTTCCATTTCCTCCAAATCTTGGTTGACCTTCTTGATCCTTTTTTCAGTGGAAACTAGTTCATTCTTGCAATTGTTTAACTTCCTCTTTCGATCCTCCACTGATATCTCTTGCAGAGCTTGTATCAACTCGTCTCGTCTCCTAAACAAATTATTCGTCAACAAGTTGTCCAATTTATTCTTGATAACTTCTAATTGCATACGCTGGGTAAATGCCTCTTTGTTCTCTTGATTCAAACGTCGAATATCGTCATTTAATTGATCAACCTCGCGCTGATCTTGTGCCGATAGAGTCGACATAAGTTCTTGCTGTATCTCAGATTCAAGACCAGCTTTGGTGTTGTTCATAGCCTCCAAACTGGCTCTACATTGTGCGGCAGAACGTTCTTTAGGGGCTCTATACTTTTCGATACGCAACAGTTCCTCTTTCATTAGGCGAATATCACCCTGGACTTTTTCGAAAACATCCTTTGCTTTGCCTTGTTTTGTTTCGGTCCTTTGCATCTCAGTTACAACACGGTTAATGCTGGCTTCTGTTTGTTTCAGCTCATTGCGCAGCGAAGCTAGTTCTTCCTCGAAAGTCTTGATTGTTTCCGAGTATTCGGTGCGTTTTTTCTGCATTTCCAAGCGTGAACGGGAAGTATTAAAGTAGCCACCGGTAAGTGAACCCTTGGAAGACACCTGATCTCCGTCTAGGGTAACACAATCCAGTCCGGTGCTCTTAGCCAGTTCGGTGGCGCGTTCCAAATTACGACAGATGAGTGTCTTTCCGAAGATGTAGCGCAATGCTTTGTCATATTGTTCATCGTATTTAAGTTTCGAAATCATCGGAATCGAATCCGGGTCGTCTGGGTAGTCATGAACTTTTACTTGTAGTCGATTGAGTGGCATGAATGTAACTTCTCCAGGAAGCTTCAACTTGTTCATTTCTTTAAGAATCTGCGTACCAACCCGATCGGACTCAACGATGTGATGAAAAAGACGATTTCCCGCCGTTACTTCCACTGCAGTGTAGATTGTCTTATCGCAACTGAAATTCTCAATCACAGGCCCATAGTAAGCCCTGGCCGTGTCAGGAAACTGACCTCCCCGTTCCAAGAAGCTATCCAAAACTTTACGCACCGAATCCCTGCCATTTAAAATCGGCTTTCCAGCCATGCTGCGCAACGCTTGATCCGACTTGGAAAGTTCTTCTTTGTGTGTTTGAAGCTGCTGCGTCATTTGAGTCTCCTTGCGCCAGAGCTCATTCCTGGTTGCCTGATACGTGTCCTTGGTCTTTTTCAGCTCATAGTACTGCTTGTTGTGCTCATCGATCTGCAGGCGCAGCTGCTCCACTTCACTCGTTTGCTCTTCTATTTTCTTACCCAATTCTTTTTCTGCATTAGCATCACGCTTCAGATCGTCCAGCAGCTTGGTGTTATGATTGATTTTGTCCTTTATTTGCTTATTCAGAGACTTCAATTCGGTCTGAATCCATTTGTCTCTCTCGCTGCGCGAGGCAAACTGTGAACCGCGTCCCTGCTTTGCATACAACTCTTTACGTTTCTGCTCTTTGAGAGCCAACTCCCGGGCACATTCCTCCTCTTTACGCTTCATCGACTCATACTTGGGCTTAACCTCCTCCAGTTCCTTCTCCTTCTCTGCTATGGTTATCTTGAGTCGTTTAAGTTCTTGGTCCGCTCTCTCCTTGGACTTATTATCACCTTGGACTTCGTCATTCAAATCAACTATAGTCAAATCAAGTTTTGTTTTTTCCCTTAAAAGTTGCTGTTGCTCAGTCAGCAATACCGAACGATCATCTTTGGTCGTTGAGACATCTTTCTTTGCGTCCTTCAGTGATTTTTGGATACTCTTGATTTTTTCCTGTGCCTTTTGAATTTCTTGATTGTACTGCTTTTGTTTGTCACCAGATGTCTTACGCTGTTCTTGCAACTCTTCCAAGGCTCGTCGGGTCTCTTTGAGTTCGGTTTCGTGTATAATGTATTCCAATGTACGACGGGCCTTATCCCATTTCTGATATTCTTTGAGTTCCTCTTTTTCCTCTTCGAGTGTTTGTAAGCGATCTTCAATTGTCTTAAGATATTCGGTAATTTTTTCAACCTTTCCCACAGCATCGCCAAGAATATTGAGAGATTCCTCTTTGCGTTCATCATAGACTCTTGTTCCAGCCACTTCTCGGAGTAATTTCAAACGATATGAATCGGCTGCTGTGGCCATTTGATTGATCTTGCCTTGTTTAACAATATAGTATGGATTGGAATTGGAGAAACCCGCCGATTCGAGTAGATTGACAACTTCGGTACGTGGGACAACTTTTTTGTTGAGGAAATATTGATCTTTTTTAGCTCCGATAACACGACGTAGGTAGATTTCATCTTTATCGATCTAAAAATAGACATACAAAATACCAAATCATTTAATACAGTTAAGTAAACTTTTCTGTTTATTTCTCTCAAAAAATATCAGAATTTAGATTTCTATTGTGTTTATTTTTGGAAATACTTACGGGAACACGGTTATCAGAGTTATCAAAAATTATTTCCACATAAGCTGAAATAACCCTAGCTCCTGTACCTTCATGTAAAAGTGCTTGACGTTGTTCCGGACGTAAATGTGTGAATTCATCACTCAAAACAAATTGAATCGCTGGAAGCAGGATACAAAACAAGTTAATAATTGCTTGGAAAAAAATCTACTCCACAGAATAGACAAACAACAAAAATAATTACCATAGAAAAAGTTACTTTTTCCGGATCCATTTCGTCCAACGACTACATTGTGTCTTTTATCGAATGGCTCGACCACAGTTTGATCTTTATAGGATTTAAATCCTTGAATAATTATCTATAAACAAACAAAATATAAGTATTGAAATAAAATTTAATTTTCTTTTTTTTCTTATTTCCAGTTGTTGCTGGAGTTGGGATTTTATTTTGTAATTTGTTGAAGGCGTCTTTATGCATGGCGCTCATTTGGGTCGTTTTCTTGTTTCTTATAGAAATGCAATTTTGCTATTGGAATTTAAACCTTTAATTACCTGTTTTATATGCATGATTAGTTTGGATTTCTTTCATTTAATTGTTTAACTGGAGTTTAATCTTGTGGAATTATGATTTTTGTTGATTTATATTTAGGAAAATTAATAAAAACACAGCAGGATTTTTCTGTGGCATCAAATAAAATTATTTTTGTTGATTTTTAAGTGCTGTCATTTCTTGGCTAGTGATGGGCTGGGCATTCAAGCTCAAATATATAAACTGTACTACCGATAATTATCGGTAATGCAGAATATGAAATATGGATTTTCATCTGAAAGTAATGGTGGATATACATGTACTTTATTCAGCAATTTAAAGGAAAAAAGGGTTTGTAAATATATGTTGCCTTAAATTTTAGTGATATACAATCGTAGTTCAATATTATTTATAACACTTAAAATCACTAGTTTTTCTAGGTGTATATATAAATACCTGGCACAGGAGATAATCATCGATTTACATCAACAACAGTGGATGTTTAAAATATAGCCCACTTTCAAATAAATATTGAATTATTCAGTAACAAAAATTTAAATATTTTCTATTATACGACTCATTCATTGTTCGGTTTCGAAAGTAAAGTCACATTATATAGTTTCGACTTTAGTTAGATGCATTTTATTATTGCCAATGACGCATGAGGTTATCATGTGAAAATAAAAAGATGTAAACTCAAGACACAAAACTTTTTTGCAACTTTTTCGAAACATCGCGCACATAAGCAACTCCAAAAGCAATCAACGAAATAAACCAATACACAGGAAACATTTATTCACTTTTTCTATCTCATATACACGAAACGAAATTGTTTCAAATCTGTCCTATTCTTTTGCTTATGAAAGAAAATAGTAGATATATTGTTGGAATTCAAAATTATATATTTTGTTTTAAATATCATAAGTCAATACAAATTTCTGGAAATAGATTTTTACAAATTGGCCAAAACAAATTACCCCCAACAAAATTGTGGCTACTAGACGACTGCGATTTTCCTTTTTTTGGTTTCCTTTCGGTTGCCAAAACGTTTTTTAACACTTCCATTTTTGATGGATGTTAACTTTTATCAATGAAAATAAAACATCTTTTAATTTTAATTTTACTTTACTTATTTATTTTTAGTGATCTAATAGATCTTCAGTAACTAACTTTATGCTTATACCTTCTCATACCTCAAATAAATGGCATTCTTATTTAACGAATCATAAAATGAACTTATTCCTTTATTTATTATTATTTATTTATTCCTTTTAACTTAATAAGTAATCAGATTAAGATCTCATATTTAACGTAATTAATTTAGGCCTACTGAATCACTCATTTCATCAATTTAACCGCCAGCACTGCCAAAGCCCATTAGAATGGTCGATAATACCACGACCATTTGGTCCCATCACTCCCACACTATGCGCCGCATCCAAATACAAATAAGGTTTGTATTTCTTCATTCATGCAATTACCTCAGACAATGGGACAATCAAACCCTCCATACTGAAAACACCTTGGACAATAATCAACATTTTGTTTCATGGTTTGCTGTTTTTGGCTCACCATTAATTGTACATTGTCGCAGAACACTATCCAGATCTTTCATGATTTTGTTTTCTGAATACTTTTCTTGTGGCACCTGACAATCGAATGGCAAGTATAATCGATGCATGATTCTTTTCCCAAGTAGTTGTACTTCAGGTTCAGACATCGTGTTTCTGTTCCAGTGAACTCGAATGTCCAACTGTAGTCCTTGATTATGAGATCCTTGAGGGTTACCTCCGATTCCAGCAACCTCGAGCTCTCCGATAGATATAGCGTGATTAGAAGCTCTCGAAGACATCGTTAAGCGTAACATAACCCTGAAAAGAAATCTAATTTCATACTCAGTCAGTTCGTAAATTTCAAATTGGTTCAAATCGTCATCTTACCTCTCGATTATTTTCTTTCGCGACTTTTGGGTCACACATCAATTGATTGATGTAGCCCAATATCATGAGCAGGTAAAATCCAAGATATGTGCGAATGAAGATTTGCTCCGATTAGAATCATCATCACACAATAAAGAATCATTCGACTGAAATGCACTAATATAAACATACGAAAGAAACTATTTAGTTGCATGTACGCGCAGTTACGTGTATTATAGTATAATACAGACATTTTGTATGGGTTTAAGCAACTTATAAATTTTCGCAATCAATGTATGAAAGAGAAAACTATTGAAATTGAGATGTAAGGTGGAACCCTTCCCTCAGAATTGTTTGTGAAAGGAAAACATTGACTACATTTATTCTCTCTTGCACTTAAAGAAAATTATTCAACGATTTAGTTGAATGTGCGCGCAGTTACTTATAATTCCTTGTGACACAAACTAAGGAATTGGTTTGGGGTGATCGTTTAGTTTGTGTCAAAACGTGCTTGTGTTGTATTACGTGCTAAAGACCACCCAATTGGATCATTTTCTATAATAAAATATCAATAAAATTGCGCCTCAGGAAGATTCACAGGATGTGAGTGTGACATTACGATAACATGTCTTACAACATCTTTTCTCTTTAAATTTATTTACAATTCAATCAATTTCTGGCGTAGTCGATAGATTTTGACAAGTGCTCCTGAAAATTTCCTTTTTGATACGTGGAGTCCTGATAACCAATCGAATTAATGTATCTTCTTCGGCCTTATAGAAATTAGCCGAGTGTTTTGGATGATAAGATATTTATAAATTAAAAAAATTTATACAAATTTAAAATTATAAAAAAGAAAACAATTTATTTACCTTGTTTTACCGCTTTTTCAAATTAAAATCTCAAAAAAATGTCACAAACGTCAACAAAAACTAAATTTTGAATTAAGTTTTGACAACATTACTGACAAATGAATTAAAAAATGATAAGCTGGTACAATTAAATTCACATTTCGGAAGAAAGTTCAACTGAAAGCCGTATCATTTAGTTTGTTTCCACCTATCAGTTTCACTTTCAAAGATCAACTCTAATCTTAAATTCTTGATTACAAACAGGAAATACTGGATTCCAATCATTTATTTTTTTTATTAACAGACATTTTCAATAAAAGCTATGACCAACCTGTCAAAAATATTTCTGGCGCTTGAGTACTTATGTATGCTTCTTAGGGGAAAAGTAAACGTTTTCAGGGAGCCAAAATGATTTTTACTTTTAAATTTCTCACTCTGTGGTAGGCCATAGGTAAAATATATGTAGAGGATAATATATTTCCCTATATGGTAGGCTATATGGTATTACATATCACCTACATGTAACTTTAAAAATAAAACCAGTTATTCTTTACGTTCGCCGTAGCCTCAAGGTAGCATTAGGAGTTTTACATACAAAAGTGGAAGTAAAAACCTAAAATAGCTAATGATCCTGTAGTTACTAGGAGCATCCCCGTATAATCTGTCATTGATAATGCTATACATTTTTATATTATAAAGATATAATTATATTCGTATTTTATTTTCAATCATTTACTTTCTTCAAAGATGTCTTCAATGTAATTCGGCCTTAAATAAAACACATTTATATATGAATAAAAGAGTTCTTGGCAGCACTCACACGTCACACCACCATAATTAAAATGTCAAAATCAAAACTCTTAACTCAAAAGAAATGGCTGAGTGAATTTTTATTTAAGAAATTTCAAGGGCAAATATATTGAATTTTACGATTTGGAACTAAAAACATTCTAAAGAATAAATCCTTTTCTTATCATGGCAACATATATAAATACAGTGAAACATTTATTTGAATCCTATAAACTATGGGTTGCCCAGAATCCGCAAGTTGTTGCTGATTTCGAAACCACGGCTAAATGGGTGTCCTACTTTATTGGATGTAAATAAAAAAACAAGTTTTTGAATTACTTTCTGAAGTAAGAACCTACATTTTTATTTCGTTTTAAATTTCAGCACAAATATCAAAGTCTACAGTAAGTTCGGAATTAATTTTTACTCTGTCCAATTTGCTTATTTTGTTCAATGACAAAATTATTGAACAAGCTCATGGGGCACACAGAGTTGTGGAAAAGACAGCATACCGGGTAAAGGTTATTCTAACCACTTTGGAGTACTGTGAGGTGCTTTTGGAAACATCGGCGAGAAAAGTGTATGGCGAAAAAGTTCGATGGATGGTCATTGTTACTATTCAAGCGATAAAGTAAGTCAATTTATAATTGAAATTATTTAAGTAGTCATTATTGTGGTAGAGCTGGCGCGCCTTTTAGCATCATATTTGCGTCTCAGATCTTAAAACAATTCGTTTCTTATCTGTACAACACTCCATTGCTATTTAATTGCTACGTTTCAGAAAATTGTTTGTTTCATTGGTTTAACTTTAACAAAAAACAATTTTTTTTCAAAATTTTATAGAACAATTGGAAGATACTTGTTGCTTTTTAAATTTAACGAAAACATTATTCGTTCACCACCAATTAAGCAATTAGATCGGAAAACTATTGGCCAAGTTAAACAGTCTGATCTAGGATTGGCCGATGACGCTCACAACGGACTAGTTAAACTAGAACGCTCTGGACGGTTGATTAGGAAAGTTGAAGGTGCTCCACCATTGCACTACAGAAATTGGCAATCGCTAGAAAACGATGAAGCTCCAAACAAGAAGCCTTTTATTTTACTAAAAGCAGAAGTTCTATACATTGCCAAACCCATGCTGCATTTGATGTCAAGTGCAGTTTTTGGGACCAAGAGTTGGAAGTCTTATTCTATAGCTTTGGTTTTGGATATAGTGAGGTAAGTCATATTTTTTTTTAATGATTGATTTCTTTTTTTTATTGATTTAATTTTTATTTCAAATTCAAGCATTCGTTCATACTACGATAAAAGAGATTTACTGACAAAAGAACAGAAGTTGGAACTTTCACGTCGAACCTGTAATCTACTTACGTTCCTAGTACGGTCACCGTTCTATGAAGCGGTAAGCAAACGAAAAATCGAGGGTTTGGTGGATTTCTGTGGCAGAAAAATTCCATTTGCCAAGAATATCTGTGAACCACTCAAAGACTACATTCCACAAATGCAAGATACATATTTTTACACATGGTCAACATAGTTTGATATTTTTTTTTTCTATCTTGGACTGGCTAAGTATTGTTTTTTTAATTTGTTCGGAGGGAGGAGGGGGATATGTTTTTGGTGTGGTAAAAAGCGTTGATCTTACTTTTAAGAAATAAATTATGTATTTGACTACAATATTGATACATAATAAAACAAAGATATTTTTGTATTTATTTCAACCTTAAATGTGTACTTAATTTATTGTTAAGGTCTCAATAAAAGTGACCACCTGCTAAGACACCAGCTATAAATTTCATTGAAAATGAAAAATGTTCGTCGGCAAAATCAGTGAATATTTTATGTCATCGTCAATTATGAATTTATTTTCAATATTTTATAAATGCATGTACCGAACCTTTTTACCTTGATTTCTTATTATTTTTCGAACATTTTAAATTGATATTTCGTAGTATTGAAAAGCCACTTTTCTTAAGAAGAAAGTTGCCAACATTATTTTAGTTTGGGAATAATTTTTAAGAGGAGGTCACATTGATCCACATTCAAGGTTTCTTCGTTATACACTAATATCGTTAATAGATTATGCCAACTAATTTATAACCTTATCTCCGGATATGATTTATCGTGATTATCGAATGAAAGAGATTATTTTTATTACTGTCCTTGAAATATCAAACAATAGATCGATAAGAAATTGTAGCAACTATTTTATTGCTACATGAAAAATTAAATTACATTAAATTTTGAATACCAACTTTATTACTTCATAGATCAGTGATTTAGCGAATTTTCACATTGTATTTTTTATTAAAGAAATGTTTTTCGGTAACACAAAGTTCGTTAAGTACTTACTTAAAAATTGCAAAAAGAAGTTGATTGCACTTCATATAAATACAAATAAAACAATTGATTTACATTTTACATGTGCATTTTACGTAAGACATTTTGAAAACGTCGAAATAATTTGCCCTTAAATTTAGGGTCTGTGTCATAATGTAAAAGTAAAGTTCTGAATAGTTTAGTTACCCATCACTTAAATTATTTTTCATTTGAATTTTCGCGTTAGCAAATATTGTATGTTTCACAGCCATCTCAATGTTTTTAGCCTTTTTTCAAACGAAAATGGGCCCTAAAATCGACCTTTTTCAATTCCATTTAGTTTATTTTCATTCAAGATACGCGATTTCTTGTTAGCTTTATAATTGTGTAGTAAAAACTTATTTATCTTGTAAGGTATCAAAGGCATGAAGGACTCCGCAAGGCTCAGCAAAGTTTTATCGAAGGAACATTGTAATCCTTCATTTCTAAAAAAGACTAATGGAACCTGGACCTCTCCAGCCGAATCTCTTGAGCTACTGATGAAGACACACTTTCCGGGTTGCGAGAGTGATAACCCCGAATCGCTTGAAACCACAGAGCTAAACGTAGCTCATGTGGAGAAAGTCAATTCCGTTATAACCAGAGAAAATATTTTGTGGGCCATCAATACTTTTTCTCCTTATAAATCCCCAGGGGCCAACGGACGCCTTAAATGTTATTTTGGATCTTCTACCAATCGACCTTTTTATTAAATACATAGTTTCCTGCAGCGCTATTAGGCTGAAGGAATCAAACAGCTGGTTGTCAAAACATTATGGTCACAGCAACACAACGAAATTGATTCCCTCAGATATCTCGGTAGACACTGACTACTGCACTCCTACTTTGAGCCTTAGTAAGGGTTTTAAGGTTATTTTCCAATCGAGAGAAGATTGGGAGGATGCCATCGTGTCGATAGGTTTCGACACAACCATCTTAACTGACGGCTCAAAGATGGAGTGCGGAGTTGGTTCTGGGATCTTTTATGGGTCCCTAAATGTAGCCAAATTCTTTAGGCTTTTTTCAGGCTGAACTGCTGGCAATAAGGGAGGCATGTAAGATACTTAACAAAACCAAAACCGAAATGCGGCTATCTTTACAGACAGTCAGGCAGCTGTCAAAGCCATTAACTCGGCCATATCCTCATCTAAATTGGTCCAGCAATGTCGCGATGAGCTTGCGAACCTGAATATTAACCTCGCTGTCACCCTGATCTGGGTTCCGGGCCATAGTGGTATCGTGGGAAATGAATGGGCTGACGAGCTAGCCAGGCAAGGATCGGCCCTTCATAGCTCACTTGCGGAAATGGTTAACATTCCTCTTGGTGCTATGAAGGGTAAAATCTTTTCTATCTACCAAACTGAATCAAACCGAAGGTGGAGCAAGTTATCCAACTGCATTATATCTAGGAAGATATGGCCCACCCATAATAAAACCCGTACAAACGATCTTCTATGCAGGTCAAGGCAAGACATAGCCAGGATTGTTGCGGTTTGTTCCGGACATTGGCCTATAGGAGTTCATGCAGAGAAGTTGGGTATCTCTTACAACACCTTTTGCCGCAGCTGAAGTGACCAAAGAGAAAGTGAAACGATAATCCATTTCCTCTGCAAATGTGCTGCTTTGGCAAACACTAGAATGAAATACTTTGGGAAAGCATTCTTTTAAGAACTTGATGAGCTATCTGAGACAAAGATTAGAGACCTAATCTTTTTTCTCAATGCGACAAAATGACTCTAACATAATCGCTATGAAGCTTCTCTATAAATCTATCCCTTTCAATCAAAAGTCAAACTCAAGCCTTCAAACTTTTTGATTTATATAAATAAATGACAGAGTTATGAAGCTCAGTTTTCAGTTGATTAAAAAACATCATCAGCTGTCATTTTGCCATATGTATATTGACCTGGTATCCATAGCGTGATGGCTAGTGCATATGATTGTCATGCCCGAGGTCTTGGTTTCAATTCCTACCTGTGCCGTCTAAAGTTGTTTTCACGGGTATACTGCCACCTGCGAGGAAATGACAAATCCTATAAGAGTATTTCTTATCATGAAAAGGATATCTCAAATTAGCCATTCGGATTCGGTTAAAAACTGTATTTCCTCTCCATCCCTGATATGGCTCCCATAAAGGAATAGGTGCGAGTTATAAGTCACTAGGCCCTAGTTTTCTACGGACTGTTGCGCCATCTAATTTAATTATTTATAGACTTGACTGGGAGATTTGTTTTTAATAACTTTCCAATATAGTTGTCTTAATTGAAAGGCAATTTTTTGGCATCTGGTCAATCAGAAACTAGAAACTTTAAGTCCTAATTTGTCTTAACCTAAATCCTACCCCATCTAACTTTGAGTTATCTGTGTTATTGGGAACCTTATCAAACCAAAGAGTCATTTGACACATAATTCCTGTTAATCCTACAAATTTATTTTGAACAATTATTGAGAATTTTATCTGCTGAGTTTATTAGGTTTAATATTCTACTTTCTAAAACAGAATTTATCGAGTCTTTGCTAATTTAATAAGTTCGCTACGCGGAGATAAATGCATCTGGCTTATACAGGTTTTTCGCCATTGCATAAATATCTACACAATTACTAGGAAAACGAATAATTTTGTATTGAAGAGTTTTGTGATATTGATTAGTCGGTTTTCACGTTATAAGCATTCAAGACTTAACCTACTAGATATGGACCGCTAATAACCAAATTCGCGTTTGTGTCGCCTATGACCATCAATTTTATTAGCCCTTCTGTTTTTTGTCAAGCTATTTGAAGAAAAAAACAACAAATGGGGTTTGAAATCAATTATCAAAGCGGCATAGCTAAAGAAGTGGAATCACTTTTAAAAGGGTGTATTGTAGGAGATTATCGACTCGCAGTCCATATCTAGTACGCCAATGCCGAATAGTTTTCTTCTTTTTGTTCTATTTCAAATCTTAAGCTAGCGAGCCATGGGTACCTTCTTTTTATTTTTTCTTGGTCCTTTCTCCACTTTTATTATATGGGACAATGCTCGCCTTGTTTTTCTGATTATGAGTTTCGTAGTAATATGATATTTTTTGTGAACCATTTCTTATGAAGATTATTATATAAAGTCCGCCAAACAACTTTTTGTTTTTGTGTCCATTTGGACCGGGTTCCAATGACTCGAAGCTATTAGCTCGGTTGTATATGTCCATCTTTTAGTTAAATTCCTTCTTTCTATGTTAAATACCTTGCCCTCCAACATGGTATTCCATCCATTCAGTTATTTTGCTTTTATTTTATGAAATTTCATATAAAAGTATGAACTACCAACATATCTTTTATGAATTATAACTTTGGTATTCTGTGTTTTTAAGAAATCTGCTAAAGGAACTTAAAAACACAAAATCTTTTATAAAATCTGTAACGATAAAGGAATAAAATAAAGTTTTGTACTTTTTATTATAATAGATTTACTTTCTTAGAGGAAAAACGGATATTTGCATATTTATATTCTGTATTGTCAACAAAGTTAACTACAAAAAACCAAAGGAAAGAAACAATAAATATAGACAACTGAACTACATTACCAACATAAACAAGTGTAATACATACGCCAGGAAACACCCCTGCATTTTGTATAACACTTTGAATGTTGACTTGACACTTGCTTGACAGCTGACATTTCATCTCAGTTTATTTTTCTTTCAAAATATTTTTACACGTGTGAAGATATAATAAAACGCATAAAACAATTTTTCTATTGTTTTCTTTAATAAAATATAACTTTTCCACGCATTTAATTTAAATAAAAAAAGCTTCATCATGGGAATGGTATCTAAGAGAAAAAAGATGCATTATGGGGATACCCATTTGCAGAGGAGATGGCGAGTGCGAAATCGTAAAAGGGACCTTGATCTGGTATGTATGCTTTTTATCAAAAGCAAAACAAACATAAAAACAAAAACAAATCGTTCATATTTTATTAAATTATATACTAAACATTTTTACAGATTGATAAAGACATACAGACAGGAGGCGAAAAACTGATTAATCAAGAAGTAGATCTGGAAAAACCGGGGTTTGCTCAATTTTATTGCGTCCATTGTGCCAAGTACTTTACTGATGACCATGCTATGCAAGCGCACTTCAGAACAAAGGTATAATATATAATATGTTTTCATCTATAGCGGGTTTATTCTTTGAAGAATTTCAATTCTAAGTTAAATGGATTTTCCAATCTTTCTAAAAGCTTAGAATTGTGTTTTATAGAACCGGTGTTCAGTTATCTGTTTATTTAAAAACTTGCGAAATTTGTTTTTTTTTCAATAAAATGTACTTACGTACTTAAGGTGGTGCTACTTTGTAATCCAACAAATTTCTCTATTTAGCTTTGTTGCTAACTAAATGTCTAGTTGCGCGCTAAAGGTTGGATGAGGTCATTTTCCACTTGTGCGTGCCACCTGATCCGCAGCCTTCTGTGAGTTTGGATTCGAAGACTGCTTGGCCGGGAGCAATCTCAAGCGTTGGACTTTTATCCTTCCGCCTAAGTCTCCGTCGCTGTACAGCCCGAACAGTTCGTCGATCCACTCCTCCATTCGCCTTCGATACTAAAGGGACCGTAAAACACGTGAACAATTTGTTCTCCGGAGGACCTAAGGTGCTGTTATTTGTGCCTCTGTAATGTAATAATGACGGTCTTATATATCGATACTTTGGTTGCTCGAGAGGGGCTTTACTACTTAATTTCTTTCTTAGCCCAAAAAAAACAGCAGTTAGCAAAAGTAATTCTTCGTTTGATCTCAGCTCTGGTGTTTTTTTTTCTGCATTCAAAGCGGAGCCTTTAGCTTAACGCTTTTAACAAACTTTTTTGATTTGATAAAATTGATATAGTGGAAATATCTCTACAAAAAAATTTAAGAGTTTTATATTACTAAATAGTTGAAATCAAATTTGTTTCTATTTTAAGGTCCATAAACGTCGCCTAAAAGCTTTAGAAGTTGAACCATATTCAATCGAAGAAGCTGAACGTGCTGCTGGTCAAGGTAGCTACGTTAAACCTAAAACTCGTTCCGTTACAACTCAACCATCTAAGGAAGAAGTCAAGGCTGGCAAAAGATTAACATTAGAAGAGAAACCAGAAACACCGGCAAAAAAGCGAAAGGTTGAAAAAATGCAAGAAGAATAAAGACGACAATAAATAATGAATTTTAAAACAATGTACATAAAAGTATTTGTTTTTGATATTTTTGATATCAATAAAGAAATACAACAAAAAAAATCAATTTTGTTTTGTATATTGAAGTATATTTTATAATTCTTAAACATTATCGGTATTTAACTTTAATCTTAATGGGTACACTAATATATAATAATTCTAAACACTTTTTTTTTAATAATATTCTTTGTATTGTGTAGCTTCGCCTCGCGACTAGTATTTGTTTTTTTTTATTTTCTCTTTTTTGTTTTTAATTTTTAGTTTAATTAATCTCCTTTTGTTTGTTTGTTCAATTGTTTATTTATCAATCACGTTATTAAACGAGGCGCATGCAAACCATGTACATTCTCTATAGGGGGGCAATGTGTAGCACCCGGTGGACCCCAATCGTGGAGACCACGTGAATTTGCTAAACGATGCGTCAGCCGGTGGGCAATACTAAAACCCCCACTTCCTTCTAGTTGGGTCAGGACTATTATCACTTGCCTAAAAAAAACAATGTTGAAGATTGATAAAATTAAATTTGTTTCGAGAAAATAGAAGTAGTTACCTTTGCAATGGAGGCACGGAGTCGACAGTCTTCAATTCTCCTCTCGTTGAAACGACGTTGTAGCTTTCCTGACAATCACATTTCACGTGAATCCATTTATTTTCGTGCCGATTTTCAACCATCACAACCAGACCAGCCCAGCCCTATACGGAACAATACAAAATGTATTTATTATTTATCGTAATATTTATATATCATTTTTCAAGAAAAGAAAAAAACTCAAAAAATTCCTCAAAACACAGTAATGTTCAATTTATTCGTCATCACTTCTCGGTTAACTTGGATAACATTCCCATTAATTTTTGTTTCGGCAAGATCTATAAAATAACTATATCAATCCTTTTTTAATAACTCGAATAGTGAAATCGTTAATGCATTTCAAAATAATTAACTCATCCCGCCTTTCAGCTTTTCCGAAAATTTTTAACAAAAATTAAATAGTCTGCATAAGAAGTCAGGTTGGTCACACGATCAAATCAAAATGTCAAATTATTTTGAACAGCTAATCTCCAAAATAAGGTTCATTTCGGTCCATTTTCTGCAATGAATATTCTTCATGAATATCTCACTGCACAGACAAAGTAAGATTAATGCTGTAGAAACGCAGGGGAATTATCGTTTAGCTGGCTAAGAGAAAATAGACATTCGAGCGATGGTTACTTCAGAAATCAGTACAGTCCAAACAGGTAGCATTTTTCGTAACTGAGTTTAAAAGATTAGTCTTTGGTAGAAGTTTAAAGAAGTTTTGGAACATGGAAAAGCATCCGGACGGCAAAAGTTTTTCATCCATTCTGGTTTAAATTATAATCTTCTGACAGCTCAGGTGCAGTAGTTTTTGAACCCAACAAGAGGGAAACGAGATTTATAATACGTTACTCTGGACTTTAGAAATGAAGGTTTTGATGCGTCAATAAGCCTCCAAGTGTTGATGGCAGCTTTAAGCAAACTAAAGGATGAAAAAGCGTTCGGACCGAATGGCATACCAGCCGAGCTAATCAACAGACTTACATTTATAAAATACAAAAGTCATGGAAACTAGAATTAAAGGAGTCCATCATTTTTCCCAATTCATAAGAATGGGAGTTTGGTCGAGCTGTTCCATTATAGAGGCATGTCTATTTTGAATACTTTATGCAAAATATTAGCAATAGTTTTGCAAAAACGTTTCAATAATTGGATCGAATAAAACAAGCTTTTGAATAAATTTTAGGCAAGGGTATTTAACGATTGACCACATTTTTACCTTTAAAAGTATCGCATAAAAATTCTTAAATAAAGGAAAAAAGTCTATACGCAGACACAATGGTTAAGGGATGGAATGGAAAAGATATGTCAAGAGGTTGTCAGACAGCTGAGTTTGTTCGCCTTGTTTATTGAAGACCTTGCACTTTCAGCTTTCGAGTTTGATAGTGAATTTGAATAAGTCCAACATTTTAATTTTCAAACGTGGCGGATGCCACAACCCAGCGAACAAAAAATGTTTTAATATTGAAAAAATCATCACATGACGGCTACTTAACGAAAAATAACTAACCACGACGATTTAAAAGCTTCGCTGTAGCAGCTTATTTCCGCGGTGTACATTAAACAGAGAGTGAAATACATGAACAACGCAAAACGGTATCTATACAGGCAGCTGTACTGTCAACTTATTTATAATTTGAAAGAGAGAAACTATTTTAGGGACGATACCCTTGTGCAATTTAAATGACAGGGAATAACTTAATAAGAGATTTTGCTAAGGAATTATTTTCATAAAACTGAGAATTCATCAGAATTACACAAATAAAATAATATTTGAGGAATCTTGTTTGTATAAAAAGCTTCGCTGTTATTATTTACCTTCGTCAAGTAATACGCTGTCATTCCCTCGCGGCCCTCATGTCGTTGTCCTTTAGTAAGTGTCAGACTAATTATGGCATCAGCTAGAAGATGTGATGGCGGATTTATTTGTTCGACCAGAAGACGCTTAGAGCTATGAATTGCTAGCACACATTGAGGATATTGTTGAGGATCTTCGATGCCAGTGTGCCAATGATTAAATGCCAAGCAAACTAGTAAATACATATCACGTTCTAACATTTTATGGCAGCCAACGAAACCACGGACCTGTTTCACAAAATTATTATAAAGTGTTATGAAATAACAGCAGAAGAGAAAATCTTACCTGCCGTTTACTGTGCTCCACCAATCTACCAACTTCTGGACTAGCTGGTGAACGAGTTCGGAAAATCACTACACACAAATCTAGTTGTGATCGTTGGGACTTTTCCGAGTTTCGTTGTCCTTCTTGGAAGAGTGTAAATTCGGCTTCAGTTGGTTCTAGTACTGTCAGCAGAACACATGACAATGAACACAATGGTTGAAGAGTTCCCTGAATTGAAATTTTGTTTTAGAACATATTTAAATAAAAAATGAAGAACAAATTAATCTTACTTGCAGTCGCACTTCGTTCCAACCTGATCTAACTTTACAAATGTCAATGCAATCAAAGTAATTGAGAAGATCCTCAAATGATATCCAAAATACACCCTCCGATGCACCATGGGGCATTAGAATCTCCCTTAACTCGTCAGTCCAAACATCGGAGTCATCTGACCAATCACCTCGCCAAGAATAATGTCCCCACGGATTTCTAAGTTTTAATAACCGATGACTATGAATGTCCTTTACGTCAAGCACCGAATAAGCATGTCTCGGTCGCAGGCCCTTTCTCTGGTACTCATCTTCGTCTACTTTCATATTGCCACCACCACAGCTTGCTCCCATCAGGAACTTTACACATCTTGAGCTCAGTAATTGCGCCCAGATAAGATCCTTATCAAGTTCATCTTCACTTGGCATTGGAAGGGAGCTCGGTTGCAAGGGAATACTTTCGCAAGGAGCACCTGTTAATGTTGCCAAACCTTCAATAGCTCGCCCAGATACCAGAGCTTCATAGCATCCATGAATTTTTGCGACTGCCTTCTCGATCAGGGGTACCCAAAGCTGTTTTCTCTTTGCCTGGGAATACACTAGATGACCCCTTTTATCACATGGCAACAAATCATCCACCAACACCGTCGTCCATTTTCCGTCCTTACACAGCCGCACTTGATAAGCACCTTGGGGGCAAATTTCTTTGGTCACCAGAACCTCCTTGACTAGGTCTTCACGCTCAGCGAGAACAGCCAAAGCGCTAAGAAGCCAGCAGTTTCCCAGAACTCCTTGGCATATATCCGATGGCAGTGGAGTTCGAAATACAGCCCACGGGGGAAACGCTCCGCCATCACAATTTATTTCATGCGGCCGGCGCCATTGAACAACCGGGTTTCCATCCCCCCCAGTAGCCGGATTGTAATAGAGACTCTTCGGGGCTGGTGGAAATGAATCATCAACGAAGAGCTCATTGTTCTCTCTGCAATACTGAATAATATTTTCCCATTTGTTGCGAGCTTCGCTTTCTTCGATCTGGCGCAAGTTTTCCATTAATTTACTCTCTTGGCGATTCATGTCCACTATGATGCCACTTGTGATATTTGGTTCTGTTGGAAGTGTATTCGCGAGCCCACGTGGACTTGAGCATATGTCACAGACAACGCTAGCTGAGGAGTTTTCATACGTACACGCTGGGCACTGCCATGTTTTAATTGATGCCGAGGAACCGCTACTGCTATGACGATTAACATTAACTGCAGATGATGATGAGGAAGATGGTCTTGTTACAACCGCCCCAGTACTATGACGCTACACAAATAAAAAAATCTTACTTGTATTTTGGACCGATTGATTTAATAGTTTTAAGCAACTTACCTTTGGTATTGCTCCTGATGAAATCCTATCGTGTCTAGGTGATGGGCTTCTCGATGTTCTAGGTGTCGGTGGAACAAGACTCGAGGAAGAGATCCCTGAAGTATGTTGTTGTGGCGACAATGCATTCGTTTGATTATTACTACTTAAAGAAGGTGATGCAGTTGACGACGACGACGACGGTGTGACAGTCCCTAAGTTATTGGTATTTAAAGTTGCCAACACATGTCGATTATGTAGTGATGTGTGTGTTTTATTATTTTGATGATGATGATGGCCACTGTTACTATTGTTAGCTGGTGTTGATGTATATGGTCGAAAATTAGTTTGTTGTCCGGATATTATGGGTATGGTTCGAACTGATTTGCAAGCAATGCATATGTTTGAATTTAAAGAATTCTTCAAAGTACACTGGCTGCAAGACCAAAATTCGCCTTTTCTCAAGGTCATGTCTTCAATAGATGTGATGCTTTTAAGTTTTGATCCACCGCATACAACGCATGCCATTGATAAATGTGAATTAACGAGTGTGCACTTTTTACATGTCCATTCTTGGCCTGGATGCGAAGATGAATCACCTAAAATATAAGTTTGAAAATGTTATATTTAAAGTATGAGGAAATTTATTTTAAAAAGACGTATGCTAGATGTAGGGAACAACGCAACAAGATATGTTCCCAAGTTGTGGTGTGAGGTCAGTTTGGTTTTTATTCCGAAATTTGGTAAGCCCAGCTATACTAATGGTTAAGACTATAGACTATTAATCTCACATAGGTTATTTTTAAAACTTTATGACATAATTTTAGACATTCAAATCTGAAGCAATCTGATGTTTGAAGCCTTATCTCCTATACAGCATGGCTATTCCAAAGGCAATGGAAACTGCCTTGCTTTGCGTTGTGAGAACAACAGAGAAAACACTCCACGATAAGGAGTATACACTAGCCGAGCCTAACAGGTCTCGAAATAGAACAGTCTATTATAAATTGGACGGGACATGTGCATGATAAAGCATAAACAAATCAACAGTGAGCTAGGCGGTACGGAGATTAAATTTAAATCATCCAGAAGAACACATCAAACAAGGATATTTTCGCCACTCTCTCTGGATTGACGTGAAGAATGAAATAATTAACAAAATTGCAGTCAAAGTAGTTGCCTGCGCCGATGACTTATCAACAGGAAAATTACTAACCACTATAAGCGAACAAATGAACTAAGACTTAACTAGGATCTACACCTTAACAAAAACCTGTGGCTTGTCGATTAACTCTATTAAAACAGACTAAGTACTTTTTAGAAATAGGAGGAAAATGCCAGACTATAAAATTCCTAAAATCAATGGAACAGCAGTAAAAATATCAGATCAAGCTAAATATGTTGGAGTAATCTTGGATAAAAAGCTTATCTGGGGCGTACATACTATAGAGAGATCCAAAAACTAGCATATTATTCATGTAATAGGATCTTCAGTAGAAATTGGGGAACAAGTTCTAAAATCATATTGTGGATGTACACTGCAATAATCAGGCCATTTCCCACTTAAAGCTCTCAAAAAATATAAAAACCTTTGCATTTATTGGTATTTATAGACTAAACGGGCTATGAGGATAACCCCAACTGCGGGATTTAGAGCGATGCACAATTTCTTAACCCTGAACCCACATGTAAAGGAAACCACTGCTTACATCGCCATACGCTATAGCTAAACCATTTGATGGAAAAATAGTTAAACAGGACATACACGGATTTTAGAGGAATACTTAGGGAACAATATGAGCACTGACTACAGACTCCCCGATCAAAGCAGTGTCTTCTAAACCGAGGTACTGGCAGTGACAAACGCCTCAAAAATGGTCTTAGTGATATCAATCGATGCTTGTAAATTAAATTTCTAATAGTTTTTGGTTCACAGCTTAATCTGTTAAGATACCACAGAAAGAAAATGACGAACGACACTACTCGCTTTCTATGCCACTGACCAGCCTGGTGCCACAGAAGATACATTTTCTTCTTGGGTAATCTTAAGAACTCGAAGACTTTGCAGGAATCAGTCTCTTGGGTGTTATTGAAGCCTCTAGTGGCTGGAAAATGACAAAATCAATGGCTAGTCTGAATACCTAACCTAATATAATTGAACATTTTTACTCTGTTTACTTTGTGAAGTGCTGAAACATGAAGCCCACTACAAGTGTTTTTCTTGTTTAAAAATTTGATTCTGTTTAATAACTTTTGTACAGTTTATATATTGTCTGTTGTTGGGTAACAACCTAGTCACTGATAAAGCTTCGGTTCCCATCGATCACCGAAATCAAACATCAGTGAGCGTGGTTAGTAAAAGATGGAGGACCGTCTCGAAATCTACCGCGTGCAGTTGTCATGTGTTCTTTCTCTTCTGTCCTTCTGTCTTGTATTGTTATCACCTTACATAGTCTAGTCGCTAAAGGTGCTGTGTTCTCTACTCTGTACATTTATGTGCAGAGCAGAGTGAAATGTAATGTCTGTTGTTAGAAAAAAGATGTAAATATATATACAAACCTGTTATAAATTGAAAATCGTCTTCTAGATCCTGTTCAAATGTTGCAATTGGAACTTCAACAATAGATGGTACCTCATCGAATGCATGAGACGATTTGGACTGTCCCATTTTCGTACTGCATTTAAGTTCCTTTCGTGATTCTATAATTGAAGAAAATATAATATACATGTCTATTTTGGGAAAATTAAATTCATACCTATCGATGGAGCAACTGTATCGCCTATTTTCGTTACAGTTATCAAACTTGGTTGTGTCAACGAAGGTTGACTCCTTGTTGACTCACATATATCACATTGTTCTACCCAAATACGATTATAAGCGTATGAGCATTTTGTGCATGTCCACATTCTTGGAGGATTCGTTATTGGATTATTACCGTTGTTAGAGTTTGAAGAATTCGTAAGAATACTTTTAGTCGACAAATGCGATGAAGAACTGAAAGATTTAATTTTAGTTAAGTACAAAAACAAAAACAAAAAAAAAAAACATTGAACTAAGTAAATGAAAATAAAAATAGAATATAATTGTATAAACGAAGTGAAATGAAAATGAAATAAAAATTAACCAATTTAATTGTTAGATTTTGTTTTTATTGAATGAAATTAAAATGACAATATTTTGCTTAAAATTAAATATTAAAGTATATATACATAAAACTTAAATTGATTAATATTTCTTTTTATTTTCATCCGAAAGAGACTGATTTTTGAAAAATCATTAATATGCAAACCCAAATTATTCAGCCAGATTAAGAAGCTCATTATAAAAATAAAATAAATGGCACAACACTCCGTTAAGAACAAGTACCTAGTAACTTACAGCTCTCAACCATTCCTGTATGCGAGTCATGTCAGGAATAGAGCGCACCTGTAGTTGTATGTCGAATTCGAACGACTTATTTGAGAAAGCACTTTAAGTGACAAGAATTACTCTTGGTTGATTTGTCAATTACTCATAAGAGGCAGTACTCATGACAAAACGTTAGGTGGCACAGGCTAGGATTAAACTCATTACCTATAGCATGACAGTCCTATCACGCCACAGGTACTTGCTTAATATATTGTCAAGAAATATGAAGCTCAAGAAATTATAAGTTTTGCGTAAATACTTCAAACTTCATAGGAAAACATTTGTTAAATTATTCATTCTACCCATTTTAAGGGATGCCGAAAATTGAAATTCCGTCTTTTATGAACTCAAAAAACATTGAAGGTTGCCCAATGTTAAAGTAGAATTGTTATTTATTAGACGTTCCTGAACTATCAATCTTTTCGGATAGAAACTAAAATTATTAGTATAACTAAATTGCATGCGAAACAAAAATAATTATTACAAAATTTTCACTTAAACATAATTAAAACAAAAGCTCCTAAAATATAACAAAATTAATTAATTTTAATTAACAACAATTTTTCACTTAAACTAAATTAAAATAAAAGCTCATTTTAAAACACAATCCCCTCGTTGGATTCATTCGAATAAAAAGAAGAGCGTGCATTAACGAAACAATAATTTAAAGAAAAAGCTTTAACACCCTCAATTGAAGATCGAAAATCAAAACATAAAAACACGTACATTTTAGATTCACTCGGTTTTTTCGGACCCTTCCAAACCTTGGCGTAGATGGAATATTCTTCGTTTTCGTTATTCATATCGGATCTATCACAGGCTCCCGATTCTATCGATTGTCCACATAAAGCAGCATTCATTGAATCTGTTGCCCCTGATACAGCTACTGCAGACGATGCTGTCCCAGCAGCAGTTGAATTATTATGACTTGTTGTCGTTTTCATATTTCCCATTATCTCAATTGAGGGGAGTTTACATGCAAAATTATTATTATTATTGATATTACAGTTCGTATTGCTGATATTGTTTACATTGGTTAGCTTTCTAGCTGCTGGCGAACTGCTAAACTCACTCATAGATGCATATAATGAATCTACGTTTTGATGTTGCTGTTGTTGTTGTTGTTTATGCGCTTCAGATATTGTCACCATGTGAGTATGTTGTTTAACTTCATCCATTAGTTGTTGGTTGTTAGTTCTTGCTTTGTTCTTGTTCTTATTCAATTTATTGACCACAGCATAAATCGGTTCGGTAGTTGGTTCACCAACCTCTGTGCCACCAGCTGATGATGATGATGATGTGTTATTGCTGCCACTTACTAATTTGATTTTTTCCAAGTTTTGCCTAGCACGACGAATTATTGTGCTGTTTTCATACATGTGCTGAATATGATGACCTATGGGATGATAATGCTTCCCACGTTCCGAACTGGTGCCAGCGCGACTATTTAGCAAAGTCTCATAAATGGTACTATCAACGGCCCTGGTTTCGTGGTGTGGAGCCCCAATTCCAATGGTTATCTTTGGTCGATTATTGTCGTTGTTCAAATTCTTCGACCAATCTTTGACGGCAATTAGTACACCGTTGCGTGGAAATGTTGAGTGTGCCGTTGGGTTAGTCGAAGAACGATTCGCATTGACGCTATACGATCTAGACAATGTTGTTATTGTCAAATTACTATTTTCATTGGTGCGATTACATACACCGCAAATATCACATAGATGCTGATTGGAAATGCTACTGAAAGAACTAGTTTGCGAGTCAGGAAATGATGACTGACGGGGATATTGATGAATGTGTTGTATTGGTTGTTCGCCTAAATGAATATTTTTAATTTCATATTATGGATGTATGCAAATTCTTTTTTTTTGATTTTTAAAGCAGAAACAAAACAAACAAAAATTCTTGATCGTGATGAATGTGCTTCTGAGAAGTTGGTTAAATTGGTGGTCAGGAAAAAATAATAAATAAGCTGATGTGAAAAGCTTACAAATTAACATAAATATCGTTAGTTATTCTTCATAATTGTATGATTTTTGAACAGGTTCGTATAAAAGATTATGAGTAGATATTTTAATAATATTCAGGGGAATCACTGATATTTGAAATATTTTGCATACATTGGTACATACATAAAGTAGATAGGATGAAGGTTTGTAAATGAACAGAACCAGTCCATTTTCGTATATTCTTCCCAATCATTTAATAACATGGGATACCTTAAGAGGCATAAATTTTACAGAGAATAAATATGATCCCATTTTCTTCGACGTGACAATCGTAAAGATTTATACCCAAACTACATAATGTGTCATTTTTATTTCATTAAATTGGAATTAATATTATAAGCAAAATATATAAATTACAGCTTCTAGAAATATAATTTAAACAAATTAAATTTGAGCTTAAAATTAGGTAATTTGAATTAGTTTTGGAGTCATTAGAATTTTGTCCATATTATAATAATACAAAAATCTGGATTTTTAAAAACAAAAGCGTTCTTCGTCGCCTCAAATTCAAAGTTATTCTTTTAAGTTTGTTTAAATATTTTTCTATATTGATCTGAGCGTTAATGAATACAAGGAATTAAATGTCCTTAAAAATTTAATATCGTTTTAAGGCGAATTGGAAAAAAAATATACTTAAATATTTATTTTTTGTTATATTTTACGCGCACTCTAGGGATTGTAAATAGCCTCATAATCTTTAAACACAGAGTGAGTAATAAGAATAGGATTAGAAAGGAGATACCGATGCACATTGCTTTTGAAATGTCTGTCTCCATTGCAATGAGTGAAAAATATTGGAGCAGGCAAAGCATCTCTGTACTTTAGAGTGCACCCGAAATCGGTCTTAAGGGTAAACTGATGAACATTTTTCACCTATCAGTTTAGAGCTTTCTTTTGAATTCTGTCCAATAGACACAGTTAAGTTATTGGATCACCTGTCCAAATATAGGAATTGTACTCGAGTTTTGGACGAATAAGGTATTTTTTAAATTATGGTCAAATCAGAAGGTGTAAACAAACTTCTTACATCGACGGAGAAAACGTAAGAAGTTTTAGAAAAAATACCATTTATAAAAATAAGGAAGAGTGAAGAAAAAACGGAGCCTTGGGCCACACCAGCGTTTATTTTTTGGACCAATACTACTTGTAATAAAAAAAATGCGGTGTTTTCGATAAGAGAGCTTGATACCAAAACTCTATTCAATGCCTTTGAATATCAAGTTCAATAATCTTACTTTCTTCAAAAAGATGTTAAAATTTGTTCCACTGTTCGGTGGGATAAACCATGAGATCGCCAGTGGACCTATTGTAATGAAAGCCATACTGCCGGTCATTAAGAATCTTACATTTTTCATTGGAAAAAAGGGACGTAAGTCGAATGTTAAAGGGGGATGATTCGGCTGGACAAATGCTGTTTTCCATTCACTCGGAAAAAGGCCTCTAGAGTAGGAAGGATGGAAACAATTGAGATTGAGATTATTTAGATTAGTTTATTTGAAAACGATCCTAGGAATCGATGATAACGTAGAGTTACGTATATTTTCCACAAACGACTTTATTAAATCAAACTAAAACTACTGTTCTGGCTCCTAATCTTCTTTGGAATAATTAGAACTTAAAAATTTACCTACAGAAGAAAAAAAAAAACGTATGCGCAAATTTGATAAAGCGATTGGAAAAAGATTGTTTAAAATGCTATTGTGGAATGGTTTCCAAAAATCGACCGAACGTTTTATAATTCCTAAGTAATTTTAATTTTCATAATGTTATTGTGCCAAAAAGACGAAATTCAGAGCTCTTAAAGCTGGAGACCCAAGCGGGTATTATCTCTTTTCTAATTTAATGTATTCTGTTTTTTTTTTTGTTCTATAACGCTTATAGCTTCTAAAACCGTTTTTATCTTATATATTTATTTTTATTTAATAGCAAAAGGTTTAAGATTTATCCCTAAATATAAGAGGTGTATTTCAAAACAACATGACACGTTTTTTCCATCACAGGGTCAGAGGTTACTGGTCTTATTGTCATAGTCATTAATTGCAAAATGGGAAAGCAATTGCCATTTGTGCTATAATGATTACAGGACTGCAAAACAATGGTGTACTACTTAAGATAAGTTTACACTGGTTTGAAGTGTATTAATGTAATAACTTAATTTTATACTAATTTAACCCATCCGAAAGGAGAATACGAATTTATTTTTAAAAAAATGATAAAAACTAAAGTATGTATGTACATAATATGTTATTGTTAGTGCATTTCCTAAAATTAAAAAAAAACTACTGAAAGTAAAATGTTTAGAGAAAAAAAATTATCTTTCTCACCGAATACTGTATCAGAAATGTTGCTCAAAGATTTATTTGTTTTTCGATTGCTATACATTGACAGGTTACCCGGTCGAATGTTGTTTCTTTCATCATAGTTGACCCGTCGATCTCGATTGTGTACTTCTGCTATTATCGCCGCTCCTCCACTACTTCCACTACTGCCGCCAGAATTATTCAATCCGATCGATGGTAAACGAATACTAGTTGATGATTCTGTTGTTGTTGTTCCTCCAGTGATTGCTGTTGCTGTTACTGTTGCTGTTGGAGTTGTTGTTATAGTGGGATGTTTGCATTCCTTGGATTCGGGTAGATTAAATATGTTTTTGCAATTATTAACGAAACAAATATGGCAGCTTTTTGTTAATAAGTTTCGACACGACGATCCAGAGTCCATACTCAGACTACGGGTACGTCTTAGCAGTTTTGCTTTGTTTTTTCTTTCATTTTTATCCGTTAAATCATCCTCGAATGAGGCTTGATGTTTATGTGCATTTGCATTTGCATTTGTTGAAGTGGGAGTTGTTTGGTTATTGTTTGGTTGTAGCTGTTTTTGTTGATATTGCTGTTGCAAATGTTTTTGCTGTTGATGTTGTTGTTTCCGATAGACTAGGGTTTCCTTGTAAATTGGTGCTAAGTAGCTTACGCTATCACATGTTACACAATGCCATGTCACCGAATTATTTTCCAATTCACAATCCTGGCAGATCCAGCGACGATTTAAACTTGGATTCGAAAAATGATGGAAAAGCTCGATTGAATTTTTTATATACTTTCGTGTATCTTCGCAGATAATGCAATTGACTTGGGGTACATTTGGATGATGTCGCTGTGGCCTCCTTAGACAACCACGCAAAAGGGTTTTGTAAACACGCCGAGACTCGTTTCTGAAATATTCAATGAGGATTTGCTATCTTTTTTAAAAAATGTTTTGGAAATTTTCTTAAATATTTATGTAGGTATAACAAAAAAACAGTAAACACACAAATAGAAATATCAACATAAATGAAATTGATAAAACAAGACTCTAAGAAATTAAATTATTATTATTATGTTACCATTTGTTTACGCTTCCGAAGGTAAGCATTGAACAACACTATTTTACTCTACATAGTATGAGCAGGCAAAGTCAATAAATATTTTGACAAAAAGTACATAAAGAATTTTCAGAGATAAACAACTGATAAGAGCGAAGTTGATTTTTATGGGTAAAAAGGTTTTTTTTTTTAATAATATCCGCCCAAATTCTAAAGTGGATGTTATCATTCTAAACAAGAGTATTTATTACATCAAATTCGCCACTCGGTCAGCACGGACTTGTTTTAAATATTAATATTTTTAAATACATAGAACAAAAATACACAATACCTCAACGGTTTTCTTTTCTATGTAATTGTGTTCATGGGTTAAAATTCATTATTTCTATCGAGCAACAATAAGTGACACTAGCGTGCCGCTAATATCTTAACAATAGATACCTACAGTGCATTAAAATTGATTCGATCTCGAAATAATGTAATTAGTTTTTGTTTAGTGATTAAAATATTTTTCATGTCATAAAAAATACTTACATACATTCATATAACGTAATTAAATCTGAATAATCAAAATCAATATTAGAAACAAGTTACCACTTCGTAAGAGGGTAAAATTGCCTAATTCACCTGCAGCAACCTCAAACACTTAATAATCATTATTTTTTATTGTAATTCAGAGCTTTGGTAAAAATAATAGTAAAAAAGGACATGTTTCTGCTATGGATAGAACCTAAACTTCAGCGATCTGGATTAGATTGATCATTCTCAATACGTGCAAATTAACTCTTGGAACTTAAGCATTTAGAATGTTTTAAGAAAATTATATTCTTTTTTGTAGATGAGTTTAAATTTACCCAAATATGGGATGATAAGTTTTGGATTCAACTTTTGAATTTTTTTTATCTTAGCACACGATAAAAAACCCTTGAACCATTTGAAAGTTTTGACCGTTTGAAATCCTCTCCGGATATGAAGGTAGATGCTCCAAATCAAGAGAAATTAGATCAAAATGCAAATTGAAAATCAAGTAAGACTGTTGAAATACTTTTCGAATTAGAAACTTAAAATGAAATAAAAGCAGCTGGCATTCAAATACCACATTAGTAAATAAACAATTTTTGTTGTTTGTCATAATTTGTATAATTTTGTTTATTTTTATGTATTTATTCTTTGTTTTTTAAAAAAATAAATATGAAATATTAATTTTTTTCTATGTACTGTGTTAACTATTCGTTAGAGCTAATTTCAGATTTGCAGTTCTCAAAGATCGATTGGGAAGAACTCTGGGCCGAGGTACATTTTAAAATTTGCCTTGAAAGTTTGAAAAAAGCATTGTTTTACTTGAAATATTATAAGGAAGATATTTTTTGTCAAGCTTTTCAACCTGAAGTAAGAGCTGTAATTTTAAACTAATTAAGTCTATTCAACGTGCTTGCTCTCTAAGCAGATCGCATATAAGCTCGATAATAGGTGTCACGCCACGAGACTAGGCGTATTCTTAAATGACTTTTGCAGAACCTGTTTGGACGAGGAAGAAATGGTTCTTCATCTTCTCTGCACATGTCCTGCTCTGGCTCGAAAACGAAAGAATTACCTAGGAGAATTCTTCCTTGCCGATCTAAATCATATCGGTATAATCAGCCTCTCACGTTTCGTAAGGGACTCAAGCTGGTTCCATTGAGCTTAGGAGGATTCATGTGGTATCACAATGGGCCATTAAACTGGCCTAAGTGTGTCCGTTTCCATCTTGGACAGAGCCACTATAACCTAACCTAACCTAAGTCTATTCAAAAATCAGTTTTCTTCAATTGATATTACCTACTCTTAGCCAAATTCAAATAACTTCATTTTAATTTCGAAGAAAAGAAAAACTCAAAAAAAAAATCGAGTGAATTTGAGAAGTACGATTTTTATTTTCAATCCATTTCAATTTCATTTTGAGTGAAAGTTAAATGTAGAGCCAAGCTGTTGATCATCTTTTTGAGGACGTTTACACCTACTCCGAAATAAATTTGTGACCCTCTTTATTGTTATGGAATTTGTCTTTTCATGCACCTAGACTTCAATATGCCTGTTAAACAATAAAGTTAAGTCCTATTGTTTTTGTTAAGTGTACTTTATGAGGCTTGGCTTGGAACTAGATGGAAAACTTTGTAAGGTGAGGCTCTAGTTTACACAGGACTGTAGAGCCGCCCTAAGTAAGTAAGTAAGGTTATTTGACATAATCGCAATATTTTGGTTTCTGTAATTTCTTCACTAAGAGTTTAATAATCGTAAGCTTAAGAACTTATTAAATGCTTCATTTATAAAACAAGAAATAAGGTAATGACAAATGTAGGGAAAATAATGAAAATATAGGCACAACCATAGGAAATCGCTTAAATAGAATGTCTGTAGCAATATTAAAGCCAGAGACATTAAGACACATAATTTTGGTGTCATAAAAACAGCCAAGGTTCAACCAATCATACTGAATTCTGGTTCAATTTTGAGAACAAATTTCTTATTGCAATTACAAGAATTTTAGGAGGAATGCTTCCAATCAATGACATTCTTTTGCATTATTACTTCATGGAATGAAATGTATACTTTATAAAAAAAATGTTACCAACATGTGACAGGTTTGTGTTGATTAAGACCTTAAGAAAACAATATATCGCAAACAATAAATTAAGCCTAGCTGCACAATACCAATAGTTGCAGAATTCTATACAAAAGAAAGACTAAAACAATATCTGTTTTGTAGAAGGGCAAAAAACGATTTTTACCAGAAGTTTTTTTTCTTGTTCTTCTCAATATTTTCATTATTCTTTAACCTCAATTTGAAAACAATTTTTTTCGACACAAAAGAATATGCAAAATAATAAACCTACCAACATGAAATCGGTCAAGATGATCAATGAGTTGAAAGTAATTCATATATTTGTATAACGTACCTACCGATACCACTGTTCTTTTCATGTCCTAGTATTTTAATCTGATTAAAAAAGTTTCAAATTCACTCTCAAGTCTCAACACAAAAAGAAAAACAATCAAACAAATATCTAAACAAATTTTTAATTGAACTTAAAGTATGTATTTAGAATCACTACTTTTATTTCATTATTATTTTTTTTTTACATAATTCCTTTTTGGACGGGATATACGAAACGAAGGTATAAGTTTTTTCTTTTTTAATTTGCTTACTCTATAGTAACACAACAACCACAATTTTAACCACCTTGAAACAGAGAGGACAAACAAGAGAGATAATATCCACATAAAGTGTGGGTAATTGAATTTCTAACCCATATTTTTTGCTCCAAAAGCTGAAAGTGACCCCCTTAGCAACAACAACAAATATAACAGTGTTTATTGCACTTTTTTCCAACTTTTAGTGTTTGGAGACTTTGACACCGATTGCGATGCAATTATATTATTTTCATTTTCGATTTAGTTATCTTTTTTTTACTTTTCTTTTCTTCACCACAAAGTCATAATCAACGAAACCCGAATGTATCTAGGATACACAACTCTCAGGGATCTCTTCAGGGTCGATGGTTGTTCATTTTTTCCGTTTTGTTGCAATACAAAAAGGACACACAATTGTCGAATATTTTAGCAGTTTATTTAATTTTTTGTTGTTGTATGAAGGAAAATATCACTTTACCTAAGTATTGTCCAGGACCGATTCGTTTAATGAGGAACTAAACTAAATGCATTCCTTTCTTTTTGAACAACAAAACCAAAAAGCCAACACAAAAGAAAAGCAGAGCAGAGCTCTTCTTTGCTTCTGCTTCTGCTGCTACCAAAAAGAACAGAGCTGCTGCTGCTTCTACTGCTGCTGACAGCTTTATGTGCGCGATTTGAATAAATCAATATTAAAATAAACAGCAGTTGTCATTTTTGTGAATCGATTTTTCGCTGGTGCTTGTGATTTGGGGCTGCATAAAGCACCAGCACCATCACCCTACAACAATAAAGGAATACAACAACAACACACAAAAAAAACGAAAGGAAATCAAAGGAAACAAAGAAGTGTATAGCAACCTACCCATGAGAACTGATTTCAACATATCCCGGTAGGGTGGTGTTGGGGGAGGCAATTTGTTGTTGTTGCTGGTGCTGCTGTTGGTTTTCGGTGTCGGTGGTAATGGCAGCACGGTTTTGACAAGAGCCTCCTTGGGGGCATTCACCACTTGAAGAGGGGGTTGCTCCGCCACCAGCATGAGCAGGATCATTTGCATTGCATGATCCAGGCGACCCAGACTTCCCAGACAATGGATGTTTCGGTGGATGATGGTGATGAAGATGATTCGCCGACGATGTTGTCGTCGTTGTCGTTGATGATGAGAGAATTTTTCGGATATTACCGCATTTTACACATTTCAAACACTCAGTAGGATTGATTATGTTACAATTTGTACATGTCCATTGTAGCACCGAAGCAATTGTACCCATTTTTTGGTGAGGATACAAACATGGCTCTGAGTGATTTTGCAAACAAAATTTTTGATTTTTTTCTTCTCTTACACGAAGGTCTCTCTTTTTTTGAGTGTTTCTTATCAATTCATAGACTGTGTGATTCGTATTTTTATGAATGACGATTTAAGTGAAATGATATTAAGTGGATACAAGCAACTGTATTTGGGGAATTGGAAAAAGAAAACAAATTATTGCGGTGACCGTGCAAAATTATCAAAAACAAGGGGATTTTCGTTTTTGTCTTTGGTAGACATCACTCCTTTTGGGTTCTCGAGATGGAAAAAAGTAAAGCAGTACAACACAGAGGGAGAAGCATAGAAGCAACATATCGAAGGTGGATATTTTTCGATGAGTTAATCGTTGAGTTTGTTTGTCAAAAATTGAAAAAGTGCATTCAGGTATAAAGAGAAATGAATTCAGACTCCAAATAAATAATAATGGTAGGCTTACATCTAAAGATGTCTCCCCGTTCATAGGAAAAAAGTAAGTATTTTCTTTTTTTAGGCTCAACTTTCCATTACCGCAGCACGAATTTCGACTCGCGGTTTTTTTTATTCGATAGATATGTGCAAACAAATAATAACTATAGCAATTTTAGAGCGAGGAAACATTTATTTCTATTTTTAATTAATTTTTAAAGTTCACTTTTTTCCAAACAAAACACTCAAAAATGGTTGATTTTGACATTTCTTCCCTGTTTTTTGTTCAGTGTTGCCATACTTGTTTTTTTTTCTTGGTAATTTCTTTTATTTTAGTGCTCAAATGGAAAAGTACTTTGCATATACCCAAACTCGCACCCACCCCAAATCCTATAGTGACCCCAAGTAGGGGGGTTGCAGGGGGGCAGCTGGCCCCCCTTTACATACCTAGCTGTTAGTACGCCGTGCTATCAATTAAAAAAACTTGTTTTAGGCTCAAAAAATGCAATACAAAAAAAGTAGGGTTAAGTCCGAAAAAGAAAATATTTTTTTTTATGACTTAAAGTTGTTTCCTCGCCCTAATATTTAAAACATGTTCTATTGAGACCCCTACCTAACTGTAAAAAAAAATCAGAAGGAAATTCGTGCTGCGGTAATGGAAAGTCGCCCCTTTTTTTATGTTTTGTTTTAAGAATTGTATTAAAATTTCGTTTTAATTATGAAATTCATTCAACTAATTGCAATATTTTTATTACAAAAGTGAGATAATTTTCCGATGTGTTTCACTATGTATAGAATTATAGATACTTTCTAAATATTTTTTGAGACTATGTAAAAAACTGTGTACCAAATTATAGCCCAATCTCTTTTTGGTTGTCCAAAAATATTTTCCGGTTTTCTCACTGTTTTGTAGCTTTTGATAAGTTTTTTTTTTGATTTATTTCACAATCAGGAAAGCTTGAATTTCAACCCCATAAGAAAACACAGCTATTGTCCTAAGAAAGACTTATCTACATCAATATAAAATAGAATGAAAATAAATATCAAATATCAAAACAAAAATTTGAATTTTAACAGCCGGCTTTGATTTAGACGATAAATAAAAACACAGTTTCTTTGAAAAAAAAACTCATGGAGCTACGAGACAATAGTGTTTGGAAATCAAAGTTTAATACAGATGCTTATTATAGCTATCAATAGTTATCACCATTGACAATGTTGTTTCAAGGTTTAAAGTAGATTAAGGAAGTTAATTTTGTCATATCATTCGTTATATCAAAATTAACCTAAAGAATAAATATAACTTTTAATTTAATTTTGATTTCAATAATGATGGGTGTCTTTCCATTTCCGCAACACGGCTGTCCTTCTGCTTTTTTAACAGTGACAAAATTAAAGTTTATGAATCATTTGAAAATAATATCCAAACAATTTTTTAAAAATCAATGAAATCGCAATAAAAGCTAAGTAGGGCATCACTAAAACAAAAAATAATGAAGAAATGTCAAAATAAATGAAGAAATGTCAAAATAAACCATTTCTGCGTGTGTTTTATGTGAAAAAGTGAACTTTGAAAATTATAAAAAAACACAAATAGATGTTTCCTCGCTTTAAATTATTGTTATTATTATTTACTCGCTCATATCTAAAAAAAAACGTTTGAAAATTCATGTTGCGGTGGAGGAAAGTTGAGCTATTTTCTGTTGACAGCTGTTGACCATACCTCGTTCTCCACAGAAATATTTTTATAAATTTTAGTAAGATGGGGATCTTAGTTTTAGATAGGACTCAAGAAGATGTTTGGAGAGAAAAGTGTAACCGAAAATTTCGTACCAGCTCCTGATACTAACCTCTACCAATTCATAAACATATTTTCGTGATTTATTTCAACAAAGCTTCAAATGTCAATTATAATATTTCTATCATTTTAAAAATGTCCTTCCGAATCCATTCGTAGGATTCTGTTATTGCTATTTTGTAAGTAAGAGCTAAGCAATAGGAACTCAAACAGATCTTATTGCTTCTTCTACTATTCTCCAGGAGATGTCGCTTGATTGCTGTCAAAATCAAAATCAAAAGGCATTTAGAAAGAATAAAAAACCGAGCGAGTGAGAGATAAGAAAAAATGGCGACGGACGTGAAAACTTCTAGGAGTGTTTAAACTGAAAAAAACTATCGTTTAAAACTGTTAAAGTATCAACAAAAAGTCGCTAAATTTATCACAAACCTTTAATTAAACAACATTTGATTAAAAGTTCCCTACAACAAGTGCGGCATATCTCATAAAAAACGTAAAAATCTTCCACCATACTCGGTGTATCTGTTAGCAAATTTTTTTCCTCATCGTGTTAAATTTCTTTCTCAAATCAAAATTTAGGAATCCTGTGGAAAAGAACCTGTTCGTGGCAAAGTACAGAGAGAAATACCCTTTTGGAAAGGAGCATCATCTTTAGTCGAGATGTCGTATCCACCGCGTCCCCCTATGGTTCCAACCATGCCGTCTTTTATGCCACCGCCGCCGATGCCACCGCCTGGCATGACACCCATGGGCACACACGTAGGTTCCATTTAATTTTGAACTATTTTAACTTTAAAAAACTTACTCTTAAATTTTCGTTGTGTCACAATTATCTATTATAAAAAAAAGACAAACATAAAACCTAAAAAGTAATCTTACCACAAAAGGTCCAAGTCATCTGAAATGCGAGACTAGAAATTAATTGTATTGTGTTCTTTTAATGTGAAATCCCAGAATTGGGTAAGTTTTGAATTTAATTTAATTTTTTGTTTCAATGTAAACGGATCTAGATGATGATAATAATATAGAACCGCATTCGTAACCCGTAAGTGTTGTACTTGTAGCCCCTGGATATTCTACGCCTAAGTGTGTTTTGTTGGTTGGCGTGGTAAAAAATCCGTGAATCCGTGAGTCTTGAAAATAATATTGTTAACAACTCTGAAGGGAACATAAGTCCCTGTATTTTATAAGTTAGCCAATTCAGGCATAGTTAAGAAGGCAACTTGTTGCCTACAACACTTGTGCGGTTTATTGAAACTTTTCTTTTGTATATTTCTTTTAAAGCTAATGCCTCCTCTAACAACCCCACCCCCGCCCACCAGACCAACATTTAGAACTGCAGCTACCATAAGCTCTCAGCCGACCGTCTATTCAAGGATTAATCCCGATCCACATGCTCAGACCCAGTTCAAGGGTCCAATAATCACGGTTTTTGTTGGTAAGTTAACTTTTTTGTGTACATATGTTCTTACTTACACAATAAACCAAGTAAAAAACTTTATTAAAAATTTTTGATAATTTAAATTTGCAGGAAATATAAGTGAACGGGTCCCCGAGATATTAATAAAACGAATTTTAAGCACATGCGGACAGGTTGTCAACTGGAAAAGGGTTTCAACATTTGGATTTTGTGAATACGAGTAAGTATCTTTGCGTCAAGTTCACGACGTAATCTTGAATGAATAATCAATATTATGTAGGTTGATATGTAACTGGTGTCCTAAGATGTACGATTGTTTTGAATTTAAAAGAATGTTTTTTTTTTAACATCAACAGATATTTTTTTGTTTAGAAAAATTAAAATTGAAGAAAAAAGTGGATGCTTGTAAAATGAAATCTTTGTTGTGCAAAACAGGATTTTCTTTAAAGTATTGTCGAATATTATTCAAAAGCCGTTTTGCAGACCAGTCCTGCAAGTAGTTTCCGAAGCCTAAGTTTTGTCTTTTGGCTCGGCTGAAATTCGGCCAAAAAAACAACATTCGGCCAACCATTACGTTAGGCCGAAGTTTTGGCCAAAGCCGAAGAATTTGTTTATTATTTCGAGCATCGTACTAGGGGCCGAAAAAAATTAAATTTTTGAATTTTGCCTGACACCTTTGCGTATCGTTTGTATTTTGTTTTATTAAATCAAAACTTATTTTCTTTTTTCTTTATAATTACTAATTAGTTATTAGTTGTTTTTATTTTACTTGTCTTATGTTTTTTAAGCAATAACTTTTAGTAAAAATATTATTTTTATCCAATTGGAAAGGAGAATTCTTGAATTTTTTCAACCTTAGGATTTTCTTTCAACCTAATAATTCGGTTTTGGCTGAAAATCGACCTTCGGTCGGACACTACCTGCGAAACATTTCACAGTTGACAAACCAAAATGAATATTAAAATCGAGCTTTTTACCATATTCGAAATTATTTGTTTAAGATTTAGGAACGTATGCTTCCCATCAAAAGTATTTACTTATATGATATTAATTCGGTTACATTTGCCGTTTTTAGATTATTAGCTATTTTCTGCATTTCACTTTCACCCTTAATTAAATCCAAATCCAATAACATTGGTCGACAATGTTTTTATCATGGCAATAAAATTGCACTATTTCAATGGAGTTTGATTGCCATAATATAATCCCGACTCCAAAATTACTCCATCACGTCAGGTTTTTAAGATATTACTTTTTTTTTAAGTAAAAAAAACATGTCAGACTTTTCGATTCTATCTAAATTCATTAAGTAACTTTTTTCAAATAATTTTTGTTTGTTTGATACTTACTTAGGTCCTCAGACCTGTTAAGTCTCAACTACTCCTACGCGCCATCGTGTACGGTTTCCGGAGATGTGTTACGGCTCCCTCCAACTTTTGCCTAGTGACGTTGATTCCGCCGCGACTGTCCTGCGCAATGTGGTTCTCGGTCGTCCAGCTCTTCTTCCTTCTTGTGTGAGCGGATTCCATTGCATTGCTTGACCTGCAATGCAGTCGTTACTTTTTCGAAGCGTATGGCCAATCCATTGCCACATACGCCTTCGTATTATAAAGTCTATAAGTTCCTGACCTCATTTGATATACGGTTTGCCCAGAAAATCCTTAAGAAGTTTTGCAGCTTTCTTGTAATGGTTAAAGTGACCTTTTAAGTGCTGCACCCATAAAGTCGTAGCTTTGTTTTTAAGCTGATAGATTTATTCCTCCAAAGTTTCGACAACATACCGAACGCCGCTTTGGCTTTGCCGATGCAGCAGATGACGTCTTGTTCGGTTCCGCCTTTGATGAAGACGATGCTTCCAAGGTATTAAAAGCTCTCCATTTTTTCTACAGGTTGCGAAGCAATATTTAGTTCCGAGGCTGATCCTTTTTGTTTTGCCGGAATTCAGTCATTCAACCCCAAAACGTCTGCTTCTCTCTGGACACTTGTTGTCATTTGATAGAGCTCCATGATCCTATGATAGGGTAAGCAAACATCGTCCGCGTAATCTAAGTTCTTTAAATAGGATGGATCCATCCGCTACCTGGCAGAGCTGATCGCAGTATATCGCTTATCACCAACAAAAACAATATTGGCGACAGAATACAGCCCTGTCTGACTCCGCTTCGGATTTCAAAATCATCTGACAACCTACCATCGTGCAGAAAGTTAGTTTATCTGGGATGCCTCTCCTCCGTAAAGCTAACCAGATACACTCCCTGTTATCGCTATCAAAACCCTTCTCGAAGTCGGTGAACAGCAGGTGTAGTGTTGATCGATATTCAACGCACTCTTCAATAATGATCCGCAGGGTGTTGATATGATGAATACACGAGGATCCAGCGCGGAATCCTGCTTGTACGGCATCGAGTGTAGCCTCAAGGTGTTCTCTGATGCGTTCCAGTATGACTTTTGCTACATTTTTGGCAACGATAGGTAGAACGCATATTCCTCTCCAGTTTTCGCACCTTTTTTGGAAGCTTGAGTTTTTTGATGATTTTTCAAATCCCAAGTCAATATTTCCATTACAAATTTTTAGTATTTTATTGATTTTTTTGAAAATCCTCATTAGTTATCCTAAGTCTTCTGCTGCCATATATACACCTTAAAAGAACGCTGAAGCTTTCATGCTTAAAAGGTTCTGAACTTAAGAACGGTTCTAAACTAAAAACGCAAAACGGTCTAAAAAACAATTTTTGTTCTCATTACGAGTTCGTTGGTTGCAACGTCAACTTCAAAATTAATGTTGAACTCAATTGAAGACCCATAAGTCTTTTCATAACTAATGAGAAATAACAAAAGCTAAGTGAGATACTAAAATGATTTCATCTGTATCTAAAAGGCAAAGATGTGAAGGTATCGAATTTAAAGTCTTAAGAAAATTTCTATTCATTTGACTTGAAAGATTTTGCGGAATACAAATTTAATAATTGAATTTGCGGAAATTTAGAACATTCCAAAAAAATTTCTCGTTGTTCAATTTAGATTTTATTCGATTTCTAGAACTTAAATTTATTTATAATTTTATCTTAAAAGTGAAAAAAAAAACTTTTTATGAGGTGTGTTAGTCTCTAGTAACATGTACACATTTCTATAATTTAACATCTATGTCATAATTTTCTATTGACATCAGCCTTCAATAATACGCAATTTAATTTTTTCGAAAATAATAGCATCATAGTTGTTTTCGTCAGTGAATGTGTTTTGTTTTAAGTTTTGCTGAAATACGGGCCAAATATGTTAAGACCAATACATTAAATAACATATTTTTTGGATTCCTTTAAAAATTAAGGCGTTTCTTAAAATCCAGCAAATTTTGTTTAAACTTTTGACTAGGTTTCTTTTTTGCCGTCTCACAACATTCTTTTGTAAGGTTACATTTTTTTTGCATGAATTTGTATAGCTTAAGACGCTAAATTGATAAATCAAATAACTTATTTAGAACTATTTTATCACTTAACAAATATTTAGCAATGTTAACAGCACCGTATTAGAATTAATGACTGTCCGTGATGAAGTAGGACACACTTAGACCAGTTTAATGGCCCATTGTGATACCACATGAAGCTTGAGGATTTTTTCTCTAAGCTCAATGAAATTATTTTGAGGCCCTTACAAAACGTGAATGACTAATATTATGTTAATATGATAGAGATCGTTTAGGTCGTTATAGAGGAATTCTTTTAGGTAAGTCTTGCGTTTTTGAGCTAGAGCATGGTATGTGCAGAGGAGGTGAAGAGCTGTTTCCTCCTTTTCCTCATCCATACTGCTTCCGCGAAATCGGGCGACGTGCTTTCCTATTAGATAGTGCCCAGTTATGACACCGAATTTTGAGTTTATATGCGATCTGCTTTGAAATAGAAAACACCTTGAGCGCTTTAAATCTAGTGTAGTGCAGATGTTTTTAGTGACCAAAACGTGTTGATGTTATTCCACGTAATGTTTGCCTTCTTCATAGCGTCTTGCATTAGCAATAGCTTACATGCAGCGATTGGTATACCAGCATTAGACAAACAAGGCAAAATGGGTTCCTGGAATTTTTCTATGGTCCGGTACCTAGCAAAGATGAATATTAAACTGTTGTGATATCTCCATTAGAAATGTTCGGCATTATGAACTGTTATAAGAGTTAGTACAGACACTCCAGAGATTTGAAAGCAGCCTGACTATCTGGGAAAATACGGGTCGTTTTCTTTAAGCCAGGACACCACTTCTGTATCGTCAAAAATTCCGCCCGGTTAACGCCTGGAAGTTTCTATCGAAATGCTATGTCAATAGATAAAGTATGTGTTGCTATCTTCACTCTAAAATAAATTATAAACAATCATCAATAAACGGCGATGCTTTGGCAATCCTAATTTTTTTTATTATGCTGGCGAGATGTCTGTTTGCTTCTGACCATATACGATACGTGCTTAAATAAATAAAGATTCATATTATTGGTTTTGGCGTTCGTTTAAGTTTAAAACATTAAGGAAGCTCTGCACATTTTAATTCCATAGTTTTTGTATCATAATGTTTATTTTATTCGGCGTGAAAAAAGTTTGCAAATAACTTCTTTGCAAAAAAAAGTTTTCACCCAAAATAAATCATAGGCTCCTGAAAACAAACCCAAGAAAAAAAGAACAGCACGTTACAAAATCGACTCATTAACCCTATATTGTATAAATATTAAGATTTGCAACGCAACTGCCAACCGACAATAATTACGCACTCAACTGTGCATCAGGAAAGTCGTGTAAGATCTATTTATGTTGGATGCAATGAAAAATGAATGGTTGGGTAAACATTTTATAGAGGGGATTCTAAAGAAGGTATCTTATCGCGTCTGCGGTGACAATTTTTATCGGACTTAGAATAGATTAGGTACAAAAAAATCAATCAACATATATTTGGACATTACCAAAGCTTTTATTAACTTGTAAACTATTATTAAAATAGAAGCTTATGGGTTATCTGTTTAATGTTAAATATTTCTGATAGATATAAGTTTATATATTTTTTAACTAACAAAATGTGTACACATATTTTAATATCAAACTTACTACTTACTTTTCATTTTTTTTAAAGCGGTCCAACTGCTGGAATGCGTGCTGTTCGCCTACTCAGTGAAATGGAATTTGATGGTAAAAAGCTAGTGGCAAAAGTTGATGCAAAAAATAAACTCTTATTGGATAATTATAAGGAGGAGGAGTTAAAGTTAGGCGGCAAAAAGATAGAAATTGAAAAGGATGAAGACGCCTATGCTCTTACGCTGATGAAACGCATTATGGAAGAACATAAACATGAACTACCACCGCCAAGTGATGGTAACTATAATCAAAGAGACAATTTGAATGTTAATTCTAAAAACAACTTTACAGGACGCCCAGACAACCCCGATCTCAAAGTGAGCAAAGCTCTACAAGATGCTAATCTGGAAGATGATAAAAGAAACCTAATTAGCAGTGAGATTGGTAAATTTCGTAAGAAGGCCGAAGCCGATGATCATCGTAAAGAAAAGGAAAAAGATCGTAGGAAAAGAAATGATGAAAAAGAACGTGATCATAGGGATTCGGAAAAGGATAGTGAAAAGGATTGGGATGCGAATGAAAAAGAAGTAGTTGTGAAAAAAGAAAAAAAGGATAAAACTGTGGACGCATCGCCATCGAAGAAAGAAAAAGATCGTGACTCAAAAGATAAACGAAAGCGAAGCAAGTCTCGTTCGAAAGATCGTGAGAGAGATCGTGATAGAGAGAACAAAGATAGAGAGCGGGAACGCGAAAGGGAGCGTGAAAAAGAACGCGAAAAGGAACGTGAGCGTGAACGTGAACGAGAGCGTGAAAGGGAGCGAGAAAGAGAAAGAGAGCGTGAACGGGACAGGGAAAGAGAGCGCGAAAGGGAAAGAGAACGTGAACGGGACAGGGAGCGCGAACGTGAAAGAGATAGGTGAGAAATATCAATAATTTTTTTTTTTGAAATTTAAACTAACTAAAAAATGTGTATTGTGTTAATACAAATTAATTTTATATTTTAAATTATATCAAATAGTTTTTTGTAAGTTTCACAAATATAACATGAAACACAGTAAGTCGCATCAATTTTGGACATTCGTGTTTCTGACCAAAATTCAATAAATTGAACTACAATTTATCTAATTCACATAGTAAACAATTTTGTTTTCTTGCATTGCAAGTATCTAGAATCCTAGATTTTGTCTCTAATGGTTAATCAATCGAAAACTTGAAATTGTATCACAAATTCTATACAAATTTGGTGATAGTTTTCATTTCGGCATTCATATAAGATTAACTAAAAATTTGAAATTTGTGTACATTCATGCTTGTGCCGTAATAAGGATGATATGACAACAACTGCAGTCTGATTTTCGCCTGAGTAATTTTTTTTCTCTCATTTATTATCAAATCATTGATGGAGATGATTATCGACATATAGCTATATTACCTTTTCTTTCAAAGGTTTTGGAGAAACTGATAAATAACCGAATAAGAATTTTTTTCACAAGTAATAAATTGATGTGTATCAATCAATCAGGCCTTGCCCTGAGCACAGCTGTACTATAGCTTTAATAGACGTCGTTGAAAATATCAGAAATGAATTAGATAATGATAAAGTGACTGTATTAACGCTTCTTGACTTTTCAAATGCATTTGATACCGTCAACTATTTTACACTTTGTGAAAAACTTAAAGGTCAATTTCATTTCTCTTTTGCATCTGTTAAGCTTATTATCTCCTACGTAACCGGTAGATCTCAGGCAGTTTGTGCTAACAATGTTATGTCTACTTTCCTTCCTCTGCAGAGAGGTGTCCCTCAGGGCTCTATTTTAGGCCCTTTACTTTTCTCGATGTATATCAATGATCTTTCGTCATGTCCACTGAACTCTTCTGTGCAAATGTATGCAGACGACGTTCAATTATACAACAGTTTTCAACTAGAATGGTGTGCATGAAGTCAACGAGGATTTGAATACAGTTGTTATGAGGTCCCGCAAAAACGATCTTTGTTTAAATCCGAAAAAAAAACTAAATACTTAGTCATCTCTAGAACTATAACGGATATATCATATTTTCCAGAGATATATTTAAACAACTGTGCTATCGAATTCGTCGATTCTGACAAAAATCTTGGGCTTACATTTAATAAAACACTAAGTTGGAACACTCATATTAATCTAACCCTAGGTAAGGTATATGGAGGTCTTCGACTGTTCTGGGCGTCTCATCACATAACGCCTTTAAAAACACGCTTAATATTGGCCAAAACGTTATTAGTACCCCTTATGCTTTTCTGATGTGAAGTTTTTAGTAATTGTGACTACGAACACAAGCGAAAACTCAAAGTTGCATTTAACAGTCAAGTTTTTCTAAGTCAATCTAAGGCATTTCACTTGATAATCTCTTTAAAGTAAGAACTTTAACCATGCTTCACAATATCACACAATCACATCAACCTGAATACTTATATAAAAAAATACACTTCGCGTTCGGTATGATCATGCGACCTTATCCCAGTACGTTGCTCATTCCTTGTATCTGAGCACCAGTTTTATATGCATTCTATTCGTTTGTGGAACTCATTCCCTCGCTCTGTTAAAATTATAAGCAGTCCCACCATTTTTGTGAAAAATGCTAAGAGAGTTCTTCTCCTAGCTCTGTGCTTATTCGATGATGTTGATGATGGTGATCGTTATGATGATGAATTGTAAATTTAAATTTTTATATAATCTCCAACGTGCATATGTACATTGTACATATATTACTTTCTTTTTTTATAACTTATACCTATATAATTGATTTTGTTTTGTTAATCTGTTTAATGCATACATAATATTTCCACCTTTTGAATTCAAATCAAAATTTTTGTAAAAATAGTATTATGATACTGAGATTTGCTCTAGCTTATAAGATATTGTATCTTACAGAGTATAATTATACAATAAATAAATGAAATGAAAACAAAAATGGAAGTAGGTTTCACTATTTTGTATTTACATTTGCTGTATTGTTATCAATGTTGCACTGTTATCATAATCTAGAAAATACAACAATAATAATTTGTTTATCGTATTCGATTTTGTCAAAACTTTTAATCATCTAAATAAAACAATTAAAAGTCGTCAAAGTTTCAATAGGAATCTTAACTTTCAAAATATTATAGCATACTCAAATAAGAAATATTAGGACTAGGATAAATATTTATTTGAAAGTGTTTGTTTTGGATTTATTTTTCATGTGTAAAACAACAGAGAGCGAGAGGAAAAAATCGTCAAAAATGTACGAGATATCCAGCGCGAAAAAGAAATTGAAGAAGAAATGCGAGAGCGTAAGAAGTTGGAGAAAAAAGCTCGTGAGAAGGAAGCTGCATACCAAGAAAGACTGCAAAACTGGGAACAAAGAGAACGACGAAAACTTAAAGAATATGAAAAGGTTAAAATGCATAACTTTGAAAACTAAATCTTATTCTTACAGAAAAGTGTGATTTTTAATCCTAGGCAAAATCAAAAGAAAGTATGAAACTTGAAGAAAGAGAAAAAGAAGCCAAACGGTTAAAGGAATTCGTAGAGGACTACGATGACGATAGGGATGATCCTAAATACTACAAGTAAACTAACATTATAAAAATAATTGACTCTTTGTTTATATTTGTTTTTTTATTTTAAATTATTTTCAAATAGGGGCCGGGAACTTCAAAGAAGACTTGCTGAACGTGTCCGAGAAGCTGATCTCGACGCCAAAGATCGCAATAGGGAACAAGAAGAACTCGAAGAGCTTAAGAACAAAATATTCAGTGGAGAATACGAGAATCCAACACAAGAGTTTGAACGGGCGAAGAAGGAACGTGAGAATCTATACAAGCCTCAAATTCTAATTGACGTTAATTTAGAAGCACAGCAACGCAAGGAGCGTGAACTGGAAAAGGAGCGAGAACGTGAAATTGAAAAGGCCAAGCGTCTCAAGGAGAAGGAGAAACTTGCAGCGGCCAAGGAGAAATACATGCAAGAGAAGGAGGCACACGAAGCAGCGATGGCAGCCGCAGTCATGCATACAGAACCAATTGATTCTGATTCAAATGACGAGACATTAACATCAAATCGTGAACCCAATTCAAATCATCCATTACCACCAGTAAGACATGAATCAGAGTCCAGGGATAGTGTATCGAATCATTTCCAAGACGAGGATTCTCGAGGATCTGTGGTATCGTCCAGTCACGGTTTCAGTCCTGTTAATAGTCATAACAATGTAACAACTCCTGGTACTCCTCCTATTTCCGCTCCACTTATAAGTCTCAATTTAGGAGTTAATGCTAAGAAGAAAAAAATCGAGGTTACTTCGGATGTTTTCAACAATGAAGAGGACAACGATGACGCTAGCAATCCGAAGAAGAGGAAGTTAGTGCCGCTAGGTAAGTGTTACTCCACTGATTGATGATTTTACTTCCATCATATTTTGACGATAAAATTGGTTTTGAGTGGTTTATGATTTATGATTTTTATTTATTTAAAAAGTGTTCGAATGTATAAAATTTTTATACAATTTCTTTATTAAGACATAAGTCATCATAGTTATTTGCTCGATTTGTGTTTTCTTAAGTTTTTTATAATTTTAAATCACTGGCAAATTGAAATAACCAATGAACAACCTTGTGGACAACTCAATTCGAATACCTGATGTTGCAAGTCAATCTGCTTGAGCTAAATTTGTTTCTTTACTCTTGTCCTAATAAATATAAGGTTTTCCATTAAAGACGGTTCTTATTTAAAATCAATATATTTGAGAGCCTTATCAATGACATGACAGTACCCGTGGCATGATGGTTAGTGCGTTGGACTGTCATGTCACTGTCATGCAAGGGGTCTTGGGTTCAATCCCTGCCTGTGCCACCTTAATTTAAAAAAAAAAAAAAAAATTAATTTTCGCGGGTACTGCCTCTTGCGAGGAATTGATAAATCCTTCAAGAGTAATTCTTGTCATGAAAAAGTGCTTTCTCAAACTAGCCGTTCGGATTCGGCCTTAAATTGTAGGTCCCTTCCATTCCTGACAACAGTACTCGCACACAGGAATGGTTGAGAGTTGTAAGCCACTAGGCCCTGGTTCACAACGGACTGTTGCGCCACCCCATTTGATTTTGATCAATGACATTAAGTATAAAATATAACATCATTTTAAAGGCAACCGCGGCTTCGCTGGGTGGCGAACTATAAAATGCGCTGATGACTTTGACTCATAAATGAAGTTGAATTTGATCAATAACATCAATTATGTGGTCTTTGAAGGCTGCGGTGGTTTGCAACTTATACGCATATACCTGCGACTTAACAAAGTCCCACAAGAAAAAGTCTAAAGAAGTCAAATCACACGATCTTGGTGGCCTATTCACGTCGCCTCGCCGCCAGATAACCATGCTAAGAAACCGCTGATGAGGAATATCGCTTTTGTATTAGGATTTGTTGTGGCACATAGCGACATCCTGTTGAAACCATATGTCCATATCATCCAATTCAGGCCCCATGAAGTTGGTGATCATTGATTTATAGTGTTCGCCATTGACGTTGTGATGGTCTTTACAGCATAATAATTAAGGACCGATATCGCCTCTTGCCCAAAATCCAGAGTAACTTTATTTGGATGCATTGTCTCTTCTTGCGTGGATTGGTGTCCCGTATCCATTCATCTAAAAATGAGCCTCAATGCTACAATGCTAAATATGATTTTTCGATCAAAATTAGTTTTATCATTTGCATGTATTGCTCGGCGCTGTAACTTGCATGATAATTTTTATTATTGACAAATATTTTAACAGAAAGCAAAAGAAACAATATTGCGAAACCAGCTATCAAAATCAAACCGTCCCTAGTGGAAAACCTTTTATACGGTCAGTGTATTTTCGCCTCTAATAAATTTAAAAATAAACACACTATAACCAGCCCAACATTCTATTAATGAATAATAGAAGCAAGATCCTAATACCACAACTTCATTTCAAAACTTTCTTTTTTTTAATTTTTTCATACATTTCAAAAGATTATGACGAAAACCAATTTCCAAATGCCCAATCTCAAAATCGTGGATCACATCCAGCCAACGTTTCAAGTGCAACCCACCACTCTGGACAGAATCACTCCAAGTCAAACTCAAAGAAGCGTAGTGATAAACCCGATAGCAACAGCGGCGGAGGCAGCAATAACAAAGAAGACAATACCACTAAACTTCAGGAGGAGAAACGCCGTCACATCAAGAGCATAATCGACAGAATACCCACGCAAAAAATTGATCTTTTCAACTATAAGCTAGATCGCAATGAAATCGACAACAACCTTATGGAGAAGAAAATTCGACCGTGGATCAATAAGAAAATCATCGAGTACATTGGTGAACCCGAACCAACACTCGTTGATTTCATTTGTTCCAAAGTCCTAGCTGGTAGTTCACCTCAAAGTATTTTAGATGATGTTCAAATGGTATATATTTTCGGTTAACACTGTGATATAAAATTCAAATTAATATAATGTTTGTTTATCCATCTTATCCAGGTTCTGGATGAAGAAGCAGAAGTCTTTGTTGTCAAGATGTGGCGATTGCTCATATATGAAGTTGATGCCAAGAAAATAGGCCTGGGTAAATAAATTGTTTATTTATTTTTGTGTTGTAATATCTCTAGTATAATAATAAGTGGTTATACATATATAACATTAAAGAAAACAACAAAATGTTTTTTAAAAGTACCGAATCGAAGCTTCTGAGCATTGCCAGATTTTTATTTGTTTCTATTTTTTTTGTTTCATTTTTTTTTCTTCCTTTTAATATTCCTTATAATTATGTCTTTTTATTTCAAATTCTATTTATACATTTCATTTTTAATAATAAGATTGAATTAAACTATTATTTTTTAAATACAGCCAATATATTAAAGATGAAGAAATAAAAACAGAGGTGATTTAAGAGTTTCTGAAATCAATGCAAATAATTTGTTTTATTAAATTTAAAGGTTTTCTCTGCTGCAAGTATATCTGAAATTGTATTGTGTTTTCTATTCTACTAGTTTATCTTTTTCAGAGAATCTCACTGTGAGAATACAGAAGGATACAGAGTAAGTAACTCAAATACATTATTGAGCTGTAATTGGTAGGTTTCTCCCAAACAATCGGTTGCTTCTTAAAGTAAAGCCAAAGGTATGAACAAATAAATACAACATTTACATTTACATTACACACAACTCAGCACATAAATATACAGAGTAGAGAACACAGCACCTTGAGCGACTAGACTATGTAAGGTGATAACAACACAAGTCATTAATACAAGACAGATGGACAGAAGAGAAAGAACAACAGACAGAAAGTACATATCTGTCTACTAACCACGATCACTGATGCTTGATTTCGAAAATATTTTCTTTTTCGGACTTAACCCTACTTTTTTTGTATTGCATTTTTTGAGCCTAAAACAAGTTTTTTTTAATTGATAGCACGGCGCACAGTGGTGCGAGAGCGGAAAAAAGTCTTTTTAAGAAGTTATATTTATCTTTTTAAATTTTATGTTTAAGTACTCTTATATAACCCGAGCGTATGATTTAAAAGTATTTTTCAACATATATATTGTATGTTCTGATTTACAAGCCCTCAAAGTTGAAAAATAATATTACTCAAATCGCGAACCGTATTTTCAACAAATTTTGAGATGTTTTTTTCCGAAGTTCCTTTAAATAAATTCTCTAGCTTCTTAAATAATTTAATTGGTCTATTTTCGATTATCTAAAATAAAAAAAAAATGATTATTTATAAAAGATACCTTCTATAAGTAGTCTGAAGCTTAAGTACTAGGAAAAAATGTGTTTTTTTTTTAAACTTTTTGATTTCAAAAAAAGCTCCAAAAGACTCCAAGAAAGTAAGTATGTCAGCATATGCTACATGCATTTATGTAAAAGCACAGAAAAAATCAGCTGCAGATACGTGCAGATGTGGAAGTTATGATCAAAAATGTTTCACTGAATCGGATTTCAAAAAACTGCGTTTTGACGGTGGTGTTTACCAAAAAGTTTGATTTCTTCGTTATTAATTGTCAGAATGAACTGGTTAAGCCCATTATTTTAAGAAAAAATGTCAAACTTTATTTTAAAAATAAAACAAAATTAATTGACACAGGTCTGAGAATTTCGATTTTTGCGAAACCATTTATTGCTGCCCGGAAAATTTTTTCAACTTTGAACTCAATTTTCTTGGAAAGAACACACGAAAAGCAATATAGTTTTATGATATTTTAAATTATATGATAGAGCTTAAATACACTATATGGGGATGTGATGGTGCCTCTGGACAACCACAATACAGTCAAACATTTGACAATGAAGAAACTTCGGACGCTAATATGTTTATGACATCTTTGGTACCAATGCAAATGGCTATGGAGGATAACAGGGATATTATTGTGTGGAACAACGATCGACCATCCTCTACAAGATACTGCAGAGCCATCCAATTTTCTTTTGTTAAAGAAACTGCAGAAATCATACGAAACGAGAAACAAAGAATAGATACGGAAATCAGTAATTTAACTCAGACGATAATTCAAATAGGCGAAAGTCAGTTTACAATCAAACACGAACTCATGTTCACAATGCTGGACGGGAAGACAGCTCAATCTATAACAGAAACTCCCGCAGCTCCTTCCTGTTTCATATGTGGAACTACAACTTCTGGAATGAATAAATTGACAAATATAAGAACCAAAGCTGTAAACAGGGAAGCTTTGAAAATGGGAATGTCTCCTCTTCACGCTCGGATAAAATTTATGAAGTGTATCCTCCATGTTGCCTACAATTTGCCATTTAAAGCATGGAGAACCAACAATAAGACCCGCCATATTAGAGATGCTCAGAAGAAGAAAATTCAGCAGGAGTTTCGTTAAAAACTGGGCATCATTGTCGATCTTGTAAAACAAGGTACGGGGACAAGTAATGACGGCAACACCTCCAGAAGATTTTTTGCAAATCCAACCATGACTTCAGAAATCACTGGAGTTAGTGAATCCCTAATTCGGCGGTTTGCTGTTGTCCTTGAAGTAATAACGTCGAATGAAAAATTAGATTTAAAAAAAGTGCAGCTTACATGTGGGAAACTGCTGAACTGTTTGTTGAGAAATATAAATGGTACAATATGCCAGCAACCGTACATAAGATTTTGATCCATGGAGAAGAAATAATTAAAAGCTGTGCATTTCCTGTTGGATCCCTCTCCGAGGAAGCCCAAGAATGCCGAAATAAGGATTATAAAGCCTACCGCAGGTTTCATTCGAGAAAATGCAGCCGAATTGCGACGAATGAAGATGTGATGCATCACATACTCATATCCTCAGATCCAATAATAACAGGTTTAAGGCCACAGGCAAAAAAGAAAATACTTCCAATCAGCGCAGACGCTAAAAGTCTCATTTTAGCGTCATAAAATTACTACTTCATAATTGTTTTTTATTTATTTTTTGTATGTATTTATCTATTTATTTATTTAATTTTATAATATACCTAGTAAGTAATAATATTTTGTTCAAAATAAAAAGTTAAGATTTTACTAAAAAAAAAATTTATTTAAATATAACATCAAAACCCTCAAATTTTAGAAAAATGCCAATAACTTTTTTTATAATAATTTTGTCTTGACCAAATTTTGACCAAGCATGTATAAGACTAATCTTATTATGCATGTTAAATTTTATTTAAATCCGTTGAACCGTTCAGATTTTACAGACTTTTTTCCGCTCTCCCATACAAACCGAACCACTGTGCGGCGTACTAAGAGCTAGGTATGTAAGGGGGCATGCTGTCCCCTTGTAACCCCCCTGCTTGGGATCACTATAGAATTTGGAGTGGGTGCGTGTTTGGGTGTATGCAAAGTACTTCTTGCATTTGAGCACCAAAATCAAAGAAATCCCAAAAAAAAAAAACAAGTGTGGCAATACTGAACAAAAAACAGAAGAAATGTCAAAATCAACTATTTTTGCGTATTTTGTATGTAAAAAAGTGAACTTTGAAAATGTTTCCTCGCTTTAAAATTACTATAGTTATTATTTATTTACACATATCTATCAAATAAAAAAAAACGCGGGTCGAAATTCGTGCTGCTGTAATGGAAAATTGAGCCCTAAATGTGGGTCTATGAAATAAGTCCCACTTTTAAAAATGAAATAAGTCCCACCAACAATTGCTTAAAAAAAATGAAATAGCTCTCACGAAATAAGTCCCACTTTTGAAAACGAAATAAGTCCCACCAAAAGGAAATGATTTAAAAATTTACTTGAAATGAAATAACTCCCACTTAAAATGAAATAACTCCCCCTTGAATAATATATTTCTTAAATGAATTATGTCCCACTTTCATAAACGAAATAAGTCCCACTAGTAACAACTTATGGATTCGTAAATGGATTAAGTATAGATCAATTGTTCTAGACAACAAAGTAGACGCTTCTTTATTTTGCCGAATTTATTGAGCGAGCCTTTTGTCCTTCATGGTTATGAATCGACGCAATGCCTCGCAATAATGGAACCAGCAACCAAACATTTTTGAATCAGGGAAAGTTTTTTTCAATTGCGGTTCTCAATCCTGTTTCATAATCTGTTATAAAAGTTGCTTGTGACAGATCAATAATGCTCCTTAGTATATAACTTAATAAATGCTGATATGCCTTTAGGGACTTTTTGGTCATCACTACGAAAAGAAAGGGGAATACCTTAAATTGAAAAAATAATAAATATATACATACATATGTATACATAATAAAATATAAATCTAAATATAGTTATGAATGACATTAATTACCGAACCAAAGTATTCACAATGTAAGATTGATAGTTGTTTAAAGCTTCCTAGAGGAAGTACATAAAAAGTACCATCAATTAAAATGTTTCTTTTCGAATTAACAGGAATGCATTCTTTCATCAGTTCAACAGTTCTTTCGAATCAAAAAACGCATTATGCAAAGTCTTTTTCTTGGTAGCATATGTTGAAAAACTGCCATTGTTTATTTCCATTTAATTTGGAATAACCGAATTTATCATAAACTGCTTCGTCTTGGAAAACTTCCTGCACTTCTGCCGGTGTTTTGGGAGAATTTTTAAAATTTGTATTCGCAATATACTGCAAACTCCTCTGTATTTTATCAAAGACAATATTTTTGATTTCTGCAAAGACTATTAAGTACTCACTTAATAAATAATTATTATCATATGAGTGGTACTTACTCAATGCTAGTATTCACAAAAATATTGCGAATACTTCCAGCGCAATTGTTTTCAGTTGGCTTTTCATTAAGACGTGCGCATTTTGTTTTTACATTATTTAAACATTTTAGTTCTTTGTACAGAGCCTCTTGATTATCGTGATTGTGCGCTTTATAATTTTTTGCTTTAATGCACTCGCTGCCAAATAAAATTATTCGTGATTGACAATCCTTTACATAACAAACATACAAATATTTTTCAAATTTAGTGCACTTTTTAATATATTATAGTTGTTTCTCAAAAAAAATATAAAAAAGCTTGCTGTTATTCCTCTTCCCTGCAATTATTTCGTATGTCACACTCATGTTCACTATTGAAATTCACAAACTTAACTTATCAATATAATGATAAGGTCTTGTAAACTAGCACATTTAACAACAAATTTGAAACAATACCATTCATTTCGTAAAGAGCAAGAAATAAAGGAACTTTTCGAAAGCATATTCTACAATACAATACATTTTTTTTAAAAGCAACAAAAAGAACATTATGAAACTCAATGAGAAACAACGTGAACAGCAACAAATAACGGCAAAAATTATTAAGTATTACTTAAAATGCAAAATTATGAAAATGAAATAAGTCCCACTTAAAACGAAATAAATCCCACCAAAATATAAATTTAGGGGTATGAAATAACTCCCACTTTACAAAACGAATTTATTTCCACTCAAACCGAAATAAGTCCCACTTAAAATAAAAACGCGTAACGAAATAAGTCCCACTAATTGACGAAATAAGTCCCACTTTTAAAAACGAAATAACTCCCACTTTCAAAATAGCAATTTTTGGTGGGACTTATTTCGTTTTTAAAATTGGGACTTATTTCGTGGGAGTTATTTCATAGACCCCTAAATTTAGCCTGGGGAGTCATTCCGTAATTTCCGAAACGATAATTAATATAATAGTCAAAACGATTATCATTAACGATATCGTCAATAATTTGCTTCAAGTAACTTTATCATTATCGTCTCGTTCAATCGTTTTCAATATAAGTTCGTTGAGTATATTCCAAATACTCTTATACTTTACTGAAATGTCCAAATGAACTCAACAAAAGATAATGTTTGTTCAATAACTTGAAAATGTTATTTAACTTGGTTTTTCTCTATGAGAAATTTTGAAAATTTTCAAAAAATGTATTGTTAATAAACGTGCCATCTATTTTGTGATGTTAATTGTTATTGTCACTTTTTGTGTTTTCTATTGTTGCCGAGGAAGATAAAACTATAATATTAAAATGTTTGTTGAATGTCTGATATTTTTGTAAATCAGCTGCAGTAATAAATTAAATTTTGTTTAAGGGAAGGAAGAGAAGTCTCCATTTTATCCACAGGGAACATAACTTGGCTTTAAAAATATTTTCGTTTCCAAAACTACTTTGGGTTAGTGCTTTGTGCAAGAGCGTTGCTAAATTCATTGCCTGTCGAATATACCAATGGTCCTCCGACCCAAAGTTTCAATAGTTACAGCAAATTTTAATATTGAACGTATATATATTATGTATGTAGAACGAAAACCATCCAGCAAATTTATTAACTTCCCATAGGAAGTTATTGTAATGGGTCCGATTTGTCAAATTGAAAATTTTGACATTTCTCAACGTTTCAAGATCCCTAGAGTTGAAATAAAAGATTTTTATAAAGATGTCTGTGCGTGCGTGTGTACGTACGTCCGTACGTTCGCGACTTTTTTTCGTCATCCATAGCTCAAGAACCAGAAGAGATATCGATTTCAAATAAATTTTGTTATACAGATAATAAAGCAGAAAGACGCAGAAAGGGCTCTCAAGACAATTGCGTGGGTGGTTTTTTTTACCATAGCAGTTTGAACAACGGTTGTTTTTTTTATAAATCGAAAAAACTGAAAAAAAAAATTGTCACCTCCAAAATTTTAAGACTAAAATATGATTTCATCTCCAAAACAATTTTGTGCAACGAAGAAGAATGTTTTTGACATCTGATAAAATTTGAGAAAAATCGAATTGACAGTTTAAAAAAAAATAAAAATAAAAAAAAAACAGTACTCAAAATTGGTAAAAATTGAATATCGAATGAAATATCTTTTCAAAAACTTGAAATTTGGGCTTCAATCCTATTTTATCTTATCTTAAAAGAAATATTGTTTTTAACATGCGGTCAAATTTTGAGAAAAATCGAATTGACAGTTTTTTTTATAAAAAATTAAAAACCGAAAAAAATTAACAAAGGTTGGTAAAAAATGATTTTCGACTCAAATATCTTTTCAAAAATTTGAGATAATAGCTTTTAACTAATTTTTACTTATAATAAATATTGCTTTAAACATTAGAACAATTTGTTTCTATTTTGAGAAAAATCGAATTGACAATTTTTTTACAAATAATAAAAACCTTAAAAAAAATAATAAAAGGTGGTAAAAATTGATTTTCGACTCAAATATATTTTCAAAAATTTTAAATATTGGCTTCAAACTAATTTTATCTCATAAGAAATATTGTTTTCAACATTCGGTAAAATTAAAAAAAAAATCGAATTGGCAGTTTTTTGACTAAAACTTGGTAAAAATTTACTTTTGACTCAAATAGCTTTTCAAAAATTAAAAATATTGGCTTCAAACTTATTTCATTTCACAGAAAATAATATTTTCGATATTCAGTAATTTTTATATAAAAATCCAACAATCCGTATTTTCATAAAAAATAAAATCTACAAAAAATAGTGCGCAAATTTTGTAAAAATTGATACGAGTACATATAGACAAACTTTTAAGCAACACAAATCGACAGACGGGATGGGAAGTTATCAGTGTGGGCCGCATCCCAGCTTCTTTTTGTTTATAATATCATAAAATCCTCTTCTGCTATTCCAAAACTACAATTGTTTTATTTATTTAACAACAATTAAGAGATATTAATAATGTTTTGTATATAAAAAAATGCTTACATATGGGTTAGATTAGATGGAAGATCCCATTCATCTCTTAATTTTCTTCGTAACCGAATTCATTGTATTTTTTTGAGTTTTTATTTTAATTTTGTAACTAAACTAAATTACACCGACACTTTTTGAAATCAAGTTGCTAAGTTATCAATGGAAATTAATAGCAGACGATACATACTTAACTATCGTGCAAACGCTATCGTTTTGACGATATCACTTTGACGATTATCGTCTTACGTGAAGTGAGAGTGAGACTATCGTCGAAACGCTATCGTCTAACGATTATCGTTTTACGGAAAGACCTCCCTCATTGCATGCACTGTTTAAGCATATAACGTAGATACTCGCAATACAGGTATATTCTGTGGAGACATTTTGTTTTCCAATTTCATTCCATTGCACTTTGGGGCCGTCGGCTTAGATATTACGTTAATCTCGATTTTAATGTATTCATTTACTTTTTCAAGTTTGTGTTAAAATATTTGTTTGAATCCAAAAATAATTTAAAAAATGAGTGATGCCATCAAGTAGTGTAGTAATGTAAAATATATTTGAGTTTTATTATTTTATTTTTATTTTGAACACCAATAAAAGGAAATGACAAACAGGTAACAGGTTAGGTGAAAGCGTTCCTCCGATTTCAGTGAATTATCATACTTTGCCTCGAAAACCACGTTAGCAGGTTATTAGTATTTTCACCTGAATTTACTTCCCACAATGACGTATTCTAAATTCAACTTGCTAACACAAGATGTTTTTCTCAGTATATAACCATATTTAATGCATCGTGCGATCGTAAGTGATAAAAAATGAGTCAGAGTTAGAGGCTTAATTTCACAACGATCCAAATTACAGCACATTAGTATATCAACACAAAAAAATTTGTTTGTATGTTTTATATTTGCTTCAATGACTACTCATTACATAATATTATTGCTTTTAAGTTATTTATTGAAATATTGGAAGAAGAATATTGATAAGATTATTTTATATATATACGTATGACGTATTTATTTATGTAAATATTATCTTAATTTAGAATGTCCAAATTCACACACAATCATAATAAAAATATTGCTTATCCTTCACTTAAAAGTCCATTTGAAACCACATCAATTATTGTTTGTTTTTATAAACCAGTCATCGTTATCTTTGTTATCTTACTACCATTAGGATTTTAGCTGATCGGCTTAGGTCCTTCCTGGAGCACTAGGGACATATTTTTCAGTTGGCTGATATTGCCATTGAGCGCATATTTCATCAGAAGTCGTTTTGTTGTATCCAGCTCTGCAATAAAAATAAAATAAATCTTTTCTATTTTTTATTTTCACAAAGCTTTGAAAAAGCAACAGAAATGGAACGAAAAAAAAAAACACAAACATAAAGTTACAAAATTGGAGTTTTATTCTTTGGGCTATTGACAAAAAAAAAAAACAATAACAATGTACTGAAAATAATCAATAAACTTAAATCTAATAAAAAATGAAAAAAAAACATAAAATTATAAACAAAAAATAAAGAAACATACATATTTATATATCGATTAATAAATAACAAACAATATGTGCATAATATGTATTGATATGTGTAATGTTAATGCAAAAATTGTTTTATTTTGATTCGTTTTAAGTTTTTATTACATTCTGGAAAAGAAAATTCATGCAAATTAAAAAATTCTATAAATACAAAAGTGGGTAACTCCTTGAAATTTAAGCGTAGATATAAGTTTATTTTAAATTAATATAATTTATTGACAAATAATTGAAGCAAATTGACAATGCTGAAATTATAGGATCAATGTATGTAGCTACCATGACTATTGGGCAGGTTCAGAAAATATAAGGACTTCAATTGCAGTCAAATTTCTTTAAACGTAAATTTTCAAATTCAGAACCTTATTTCACAAAACACTTCTCAGGCAAGCTATAAGTCCATCACGATTTGTATTGTAAAGAAATATTATTTCTTTTCCAAATTGACAGGAACCATTTTACAGAAAGCATTAAATGAAGTTGTGCAGAAAATAAATAAATCAAAGAGTAATAAAGTTGAATGACAAAAACATTGGACATGTTAAGGCGACATAAGGGACTAGAAAGTAAGGCAAGTTTCCAGCATCTGATTGGCCAGCTGTCAAAAAATTGCCTTCTAATTAAGGCAACTTGACTGGAAAGTTAATCAAGAAAAATCTCCCTAACTATCAAGTCAAGTCAACTTACGTCAGAATGACAATCGATCGTATTTTTTTAATTAACTAAAAATTGAATTTTATTTCTCTACGATTTATTTATTTTTCGCACAATTTCATTTATTATTTTGTGTAAAACGGTTTCTCGTCAAATTGGAAAAGAAATAAGTAATATTTCTTTACAATACGAAATGCAAATTGGGATGGACTTGTAGTTTGCCTGAGGACTACTTTTTAGACAATAACGTTTTTGGTAGTTTTTGTACGGTAAACTAAAGGTAGAAGGTATGACACTTGAAAACCTAACTTGTTGCCTTGGTCAAAATGTACGTTCAAGGAATGCAGGTGACTGCAAATGAAGTCCCATATTGTTGTCAGAACTTGCCCATTATCAACTGTCATTTAAGAAGACTTGACTTGATAGTTAGGGAGATTTATCTTGACTAACTTTCCAGTCAACTTTTCATTAAATCATGCTATCACAATGAAGCTTCGACCTCACGTTTCATTTGATAATCGTAAGGAAATAACGTAATGTGACTCCAAACTGAAGCTCTAGTTCAAATTTGCTTTTGGAGGGATTCTTATTGGTTACTATAGGTCGTGTAAGCTACTTCCGCGATAAATTTAATTTTTTCGATTTTAAAAAAGAAAAAATATCAGCTGCTAATGACGGAAGTGCCATTTTAGAAATAATGTCATATTGGAAGTTTTATTGGTCGCATTTCACAAAGCTAGTGGCTACGTAGTCAAGGGATTCTGATTGGTTAAATCTAACTATGTACAAAAGTAGTAGAAATTTCCCCTCCGACGCACGTAGTGTACAAAATTCGGCTACAAAGTTAGTGGATAATGAATTTGACGTTTCACAATCAGTTGCTCGGTTAAGTAACACGAATTCAAAATGAAATAAATTGTTCAATATTTAAATACAAATATAAATCTTTCAAATTGTGTCTTAAGTTTGATTTTATTAAATTTAAAAACACAAAGGATAAGTAAAAGTTTTCAAATCAAAAGTGTTTCTTATTTTATATACATATTTGCATTTGTCAATAATATGACAGTTCCAGATTGACTAGCTTTGTAGTGTAGTTTTGCATTCGCAAAGCTAGTTGAATTTTGACTACGTAGCCACTATAGCTTTGTGAATGCGACTATTTAAAGCGACCTTGAAGCAGGCCCAACGTAACGCAGCCGAAAGATGAAGCGTATTTTTGTTTCAGCCATAACACGCTTCACCCACGGTATTCAGGGCTATCGTGAATCGCATTTCTTGAGAAATTTTTCCCAAATTCGAAAAATAGCTATCGTAAACTAATTTCGAAATTAGGGAAAAATTCCGCGAGAAATATTTACCTATCGTGAACTATTTTGTTATGGGAAATTTCCTTCGCTTTCTAGAGAAATATTCCGTTACAATTTTTGAAGGGAATCCGGAAAGTTATCTGTTGATATGTGAGTTATCTCTATAAAAAATTAACAAAACTATAATAACTAACTAAAATAATTGATTTTTTAAGGTCTAAATCTTCAAATTCCAAACAAATAGAAGAATTAATTTCCTCAATGGAAAAAAATTCGGACATTGCAAATGGCTTTACTAATAAAAGTAAAGATGATGTCCAAAAATTTTGGAATCGGCTAGAACAAGACCTCAACTCAATTGGGCCCCCTATGAAAACAATTGCTGAGTGGAAAAAAGTGAGTGGTTTTTTCTTCTTCGGTCGTCGGTGTTTTAATCCATACCGGGCACATTTCACTCTCAAGAAAACACAAGACAACTGAAAGGACTTCGGAAAATGAAGATTAAGCCAACCCAACTTCATAATCCTTCCCCACTCCTGTCTGATAGTCTCCTTTGGCAAAGAAGCGCAGGTTTCTTTGCGTGAGGCAAAAAATCAGACAGTTTTTCGACCAAATATTTGAACAACGGCTTGCAAACTCTATAATAATTGTGAAATCTGTTGATAAAGGATACTCATAACAAATGTGATGAATTAAACAAATAGGTTTTTCAAAATACAGTGCTTGTGGAAGCTCCAAAGGATTAGAATGGTCTTTCAAATTGCGTCGTATGGCTCTCGGCTCATTATGCCTTCTTGACTCTTCTTCATCTAATAACAACAAAACTGATATTCTTTGCATTTTTATAAATGTTTAATTTAATGTTTAACAAATGTAATTATTTTGTATCAAAGCTAACTTCTTTGTTTTTTCTTTAAAATGAAATGTCAAACTGTTCGAACATTATTTTTGAATATTTTTTTTCTCGTTTCATGTTGGTAAAACTTATTCCCAGGGAAAATCATTCCGCCAGGAATTCCTGATAGGAGGAATGTGTTCTCGAGAAGAGAAAAATTCCGTGAGAGAAAAATTTCCCAAGGAATTGCCGATAAGGCTGATTATGTCGATTAAACTTGTCCATTGGCTATCAAATTTTGAAATTAATAAGTTGTAGCTATCGTTCCATAGAGTAACAGCAGCTGAAAGTCAGCACAAGGATCAAAATGCCCTAAATTCGAATCTCGCCTTTAAAATTTTTAATTATGTCATTTTTTAAAATATGCCTCTTAAAAAATGCTAAAAAGAAAGCTTTATGTTCTATAATATTTTTTCTATATATAATCTTAAATTTGTTGCTTTCATAGTTTTGTAAAAAATGTTTTGGACTTTTTAGTGCAAATTTAATTTAACTATTTGCTCAACTTTTAAAATACCCTTATTCAACAATATTTTTTAATATATTTAAAAATTATATCAAAAAAAAGGATTGTAGATTTGGAAAACCATCAGAGATTTTATTTAAAAAAACCTATTTCTTAAATTTGGATGGCCTTAAAAAGCCTTATATCAGTGATTGTTTTTCCAATTTGAAAAATAGTAAATCTCAAAAATCTGACGTGATACAATAAAATTTAGTCTGGTTTGAATTAAGGTCATCAAAACCAATTAGAAAAGTGCAATTTTATTTCCAGTAAGAATAACTTATCGATCAGTTTTATTTTTCGATTTGACTTTCAATGGGCGCACTCATAAATCTAGTGGCTACGTAGTCTAAATTCAACCAGATTTGTAAATGCAAAATTGCACTCAAAGTTATTCATTCCGGAACTGTCATATTAATTGGAAATGCAAAAATATAAAATATGAAACATTGTGTTCTGGGAATTTTCAATATTTAATATTGTTTTTAAATAAAATCAAATCAAATATACGATATAATATGAGTGATTTATATTTGTATTTAAATACTGAACTGTTTATTTCATTTTGAATTCTTGAGTCTGTATGGCTGAAACACAAACACGCTTCAGCTTCGGCTTCGCCTGACGTTTTCAGCCATAGGAATTCAATGCATGCTATCACAATGGAGCTTCGACCTCACGTTTCGTTTGACAATCGTAAGGAAAAGAACGTAATGTAACGTAATGTGACTCCAAACGGAAGGTCTATTTCAATTATCTGAACATTTGCCTTGTGACAGCTCAACAGCTATAAAAAAATGTCAACAAATATAAAATTTGCTCTTTGGAGGGATGAAATAATAGAAATGTCATTCAAACCTCGAAGCAGGCCCACTGTAACGCAGACGAAGCCGAAGCTGAAGCGTGTTTGTGATTCAGACATTACGGAGCAGCTGATAGTGAAACGTTAAAACCTTGACTACGAAGCCGCTAGTCTCCAATCTAATTCCCATAAGAGAAAAATAAAAAGTTTAGAAGGTTTTTTTGTATTTCTCATGCATTGGAAGACCAATCGGAAAAAAACTTATTTACATTTGTCAGTACAGGTACTGTCTTCCATGTGGCTTGGAAAACGACTTACTAGGCACCAAAAGGTAAAGTTTCAGGAAAACTTGTGCTATTTATTTAAAGACTAAATGTTGTTAGGGTTTTATAATAATTTCACAAAGTGAATTCTGCACCGAATTAAGACGAAATTCATATTCAACGTAAAAGCCTAGCGGGTCAAAATCGGATTCTAATTGAATTAAATATTTTATGTACATATGAAATTATGTGCAATATACAAATATGAGTACCAAATGTGTTCGTAATTCGTTTTGTAAATTGATATATTATTATTTTTAATATCTGCTTAGGTCCATGTTTTTTTTTAGTTGGTAATATCACATTTTAGTTATCACAAAACTTTACGACTATAATTAATTTTCCATATTTTAGTAATAATGAACATCCACTTCATTTTGTGAGTTTAATAATTGTTCATTGTTACTAATTTGATCTAAATTTAAGATGTTTGTCCAATTTCTTTTCAATTCTTTTAATATATTTAATGCTACTAAACCAACAGATGCTAATTTAACTCCTAAACGTGTTGTTATAGTATCAAAATCTGATGGACTTGGTATTTGTTGTTCTTGTCTATTTATGGATCCAAATAAGGATAAGTCTTCTTGATGATTGGGGCGAGGATATTGTTTTTGAATAATGCGTGAAATGAGGTTGCCCAAATTAGCTGGCACAAAGAAATCAGATGGACGGAAATCAATTGGACAAGTTTGGTCAAACCTTTGATGAGATGAACAAGGACTACGCTCTTGGAAGCAGGTAACCTGGACGACATTGTAGAATATTGCTCCCAAAGTATTGGCGGTTTCTGAAAAAAAAGAAGAATCCATTGTAAACGATAAATTTGAGAAGGGCTTGAGAATCATAAAGGGATCTATATGATATAATCTTATTAGTTCGTTGAAGTTGGTTATTTGTAACTTTTTAATGATGTTCAGTGTGCTCCAAACTTAACAAAAAATAGCTTCGAACTTGAAGTAAAAGCGAAAAAGAAATAGTAGACATGTTAACTCCGTTCTATATAGATACCTGTATTTAAACCTTGAAGACATCGTCTTAGCCTGGCATCACAATCGCAATGAGATCTTGTAAACGAACCAGTATTGCAAAGTCCACGTCGGCATTCACCTGCATTTAATACATTTGGACATAGATCATGATCGCGACAGCATCGATCTTCCTCAGCATGTAGTCCTAGCTCATTGTAATCAACTGCAGCTGTTCCTAGATGTACACAAAATTAACGATCTTGATAGATTCTTCTTTAATTAAAAATTAACATGTTCTATTATAGTGTGGTATTGAAGTTGAGTTCATTCAATCCAAAACGATATGCGGTTGTGGTGACTTCGGCCTACACAAAGCTTGACTAATATTATTTACCTGGTCCGCACCATTTGGTTCCTGGGTAGATGAAACCAAGACCCCCACGAAAAGTACTTCCATAAGAACCAGCATCCTTGCAGACATGTTCTAGTTCCAATACTGATTCTCTTGGTACTTGACGAATGCGACGTTGATCTGCTTGCAATAACATCCTCTGAATATCACCTCTGTTAAGGATTTAAAATAAAAAAACAACTTAAAGCGACTGATAGTAAATTTGGAACAATGAAAACGCAGAGTTTACATTTTATTTACCTGTCAGTATGCATTTTACAAAACGGATGTCGCGAAGAAAGTTCGATCATAACAGACATTGTGAGATCTGCTATTAAAACTGCTGAACTACATGCCTCACGTATCGATCCTGAGAGAATTACAACAAGTGACAAAACTGTTAAAATTTGTTTTGATGACATCTGAAATATGAACAAATGTAAAATTAGTCAAGTAATTTGCCATTGAACTTAATTTGGGAATAAAAACTTAAAAATGAATTACATATATTTGCTTTACAAGAACTCGTTATATTTCCCATCCGTTAAAAAATGTTTAAAATCCAAAATATAAAAATTTTGAATATTTTTGTTGAAGGTATTTATTTAAGAGTGCACTGCGGCGTATGGGGAACTTTTTTCATATGTGATAAACTTATAATTTGTATTGCCTTTGTTGTTTTAATTGATTGACTATAACTTTGTTTCGTCCAAACAAGACGCTTTATTTGAAAATTCGAAATATCTCTCCGATTCGTGATCCCATCAGAATATTTGTTTGTATTCTGACGGTCCTGAAGTTTGGTATGTTTTTATATGTGGAATTTATGAGAACGTTTTTAATTGTATCCAATGCAAAACCAAAAATAATGTTTCCACATAATCAGAACTATCTTTAGGCACTGATATGGTAAATTCTTTCAATTAATTAAATAATATAAAAATGTTTTGTAATAAAATACAATTTAAATATTATTTCGTGAATATTAAATTACATATAATAAAAAGTTTGAAATAATTAATTCAAGAAATTTTATGTTTGGATCTGACAGCGGTTGACCCTCAAAACGTTTACAAAATTACCCAAAATCACCCAACTGGCTTGGTTCAAAAGTTTTTAAACAAAATGAGAGGAAGTAAGTAAATTTTTATTATGAAATTCAATTTAAAAGTGTGGAAAACTCTAGTTCTATTACGAGCCTGATATTGGTAGGCATTTACAAGTTGTCATTTTCGTGTTTTTTTTTACAATAGGAAGCTCAACATTATCAGTATTGGAAACACTAGACAAGAAGCATATAAATCCAATGGGAAAGAGCCCCGTAATTTTTTTTTAAATTTTGAAATCGCTACGAAAAAGGAAAGTTTTTATAATAATCAATTAATCAGGTCTTTCAAGAGCGATGTAGACCAAAGCGATTTGAATTATCTTGGGAAGTAATGTTTTTTTTTAACTGACTGAAATTGAGGGAAGTTTTAATGATCTTTATTCTTGCTTAAGAAATAAACAGTTAAAACATGATTGCTTCTCTAAACTACTGGAGAGCTCTAGATAACGCTACTTCAGTGGCCCTAGGCTCAATGAAAGGAAATTCACTATGTGCACCTCCTTGCGGTAGAGAGCGGGTAACGCTAACGCACAAGGGGGCCGAACAACTGCCGGAATAAGCAGCCAACCCAGCTTTAGACGGGGCACTGACTTGTCCCTGGGTTGAAGAAAATCTTCCTAAAGGCGGAGGAACTGCAGTTTGCGGTCAACGGCATGGAAGTCTGATGGCAGATGAGCTTTAAGAAGGCCAACGGTAGCAGCAAGTATCGTCTGTATTCCAGAGGGGGCGGCTACAAAAGGCGTCTGTTTTCCCATAGCGGGGGGCCTCAATCGGTTATGTGTTCGGGTGTGCCTGTCGAATCTGAGCTTATTTATGTTATTAATATTATCTCAGAAAACACCATGGTGGAAAGGAATATGCTGTTAGATGAAATATGACAACAACTGTACACGAGCACCCAAGAGGTAAGCTTTTTATGGAGAATCCTTCTACAGCTTCGGTTGCAGTAAACCGCACATAAGATTTGGCGGCATCTTTCATGCAACAGTGTCAATCAAGACACTATAATAATAAATGAATCGTCAACAATTAGTAGAAGTCTTTCAAGAAATGCAATGGATACTTTTGGCTATGGTATACGTACACAAATCGGAGCTTGGAACGTTCGATCCTTGTATGGCGAAGGAAGATACGAACAGCTAGAGCGCGAAATGCTTCGTCTTAAGATCAATATCCTGGGCATTAGTGAAACAAAGTGGAGAGGCAGAGCTGAATACAGATCTGGCACTGGACAAACGAGAATGCTGTATGGTCATACCGAAAATCAAATCGATCACATCATGATTCAGCAGCGATGGAGGAAGTCAAGGTGTGATGTCCGAAATATAAGAAATGCCGATGTGGGAAGCGACCACCATTTGGTTGTCATGAGTCTCAAATTAAAAACTGCGGCTGTATTAATACAATCGCAGAATGCAGCAAGAAATCCAAAATTCAATACGAATGCTTTAAGTGATCCCAACATAAGTCGTAGCTATATCAACATCAACACCCTTAACTACAGACCTTCGTCATTAAATGTGAGTGTTGACTCAGATGTTGACGAGATGTGTGGTGAAATTGAAAGTGTTTTTATGGAGGCTGGATCCGAGACTGTACCTAGGGGTACGAGAGTTAGTGACTCTTTGATATCCCAAGACACCTGGAAAAAAATCGAGCTTCTTAAATCTTTGATGCTGCAATTAAATGTTGAGACAGACGCTCAACGAAAGGCTGAATTGCGAAATGAATATCGGATTGGACACAAGATGTCTATCGGTGTGTGAGACGTGACAGGAGGGTGACGATAGATCGCTGATAATGCTGAAAACGCTGCAAGAAGAGGAGATATCCGAGAATTGTACCAAATAGCCAAAGAAGTTGTCGGGAAAAAAAGCAACAACAATCATCCTGTAATGGATGTGGATGGGGCACAATTGGTATCAATTGAAGATCAACTTCGCAGATGGATGGATCACTTTTGTGCCCTGTTAAATGAGTACCCCGTTGAACAGAGTGCTGAAGTGCCCCAACTTAACAAGATGCGCAGGGCTATTGACATCGAACCCCCTTCAGTAGCGGAAATTGAAACAGCGATTAATCTCCTCAACAACAACAAAGCTACCTGGGCTTGACGGAGTACCAGCGGAATTCCTGAAAGCTGATCCCGCCACAGCAGCTAGTATCTTTCATCCGCTTATACAAACTGTTTGGGAAAACGAAACCTATCATAGAGAATGGAAGGATGGAGTGATTGTTAAGGGGCCATCTCAAGAACTGCAACAATTAGCGTGGTATTACCGTTTCGTCCGTTTTCCCAAAGCTAATGGCAACTTTAATTCTCGAACGGATAAAGGATAGAATTGAGACTACACTCAAGAGGAATCAGGCTGGCCTCTGCAGCGGTCGGTCGTGCGATGACCATATCAACATTTTACGCAGAGGCAAGGTATTCAATGGAGAACGTTTGAAAGGCTTAGGCCATTTAGACTATGCCGACGATGTATGTTTCATGGCAAATAACATCAGGTGGCTGAACGAGTTGTGTCAAACTTTACGGGTGAAAGGAGAATCGTGCGGTTTAAAATAAATAGCAAAAAGACAAAAATAATGATAACAGGCCCCAAAACACAACATCGTATTATTCTGCATGACACGCCTGTTGAAGAGGTCGAACAATTTAATTACCTCGGAAGTATTGTATCACCAAATGGTGGTACGGATCTGGACGTAAAAGCAGAATAAATAAAGCTTGCGTTGCCTTTGGTGCTCTGTCCCAAATTTGGAAATCCAGTCAAGTCTCCTTACGCACTAAACTGAGATTCCTCGAATCCAATGTGAAATCCGTGATATTATATGCTTGTGAATCATGGAAAGTCTCGGCCACCATTTTAAGAAAATCGCAGGCTTTTGTGAACCGATGTCAGCGTCACATCCACAAAAAAATATCTAACCAGGAATTGTGGCGTAGGACAGGTCAGAGGCGCTTGGACATCGACATCAGAAAGTGCAAATGGCAATGGATTGGTCACACACTGAGGAAACCAAACGATTATATTGCGAAGCAGTCCTTTGAATAGAATCCTCAGGGGTGACGGCGGGTTGAAAGACCAAGAACAAAATGGAAATCTACAGTGTTAACTCCCAGAGAAAGACGTGGCCACAAGACGTTGGATGGAGACGTTTTGTTGACGCCCTATGCCCCGTACGGGGTTAGAGGACCTGATGGCGATGACAGCAGCGTGAAGACAATATATTTGTACATCAGATTTACCAGTTTTAAAAAAAAGTGCACTTGCTTCAATGACAAACATTATTCAAAACACTTGCGGATGGTTAGGACCCATAGTTAATGATCGTCAAGCTGGTAAGATCTCTAGAGACCTTGGTAAGAACAATAAAATTTGTAATATTGATTGGTTGTGTTTTTCACTATTTAGTGATTGATTTTATTATAATCAAAATCAATGATTTTGACACTGTCCTTCCTTCGAACAGATTTCCTATGATTAGGGACAGATAACAGACTAATACTGGGCAGAGACAGAGGCCCTAAGTGGTTCAAATGCAAAGGCCAGTTTGATGACAAAAAAAGCCCTATTGTCTGCAATTAATTCAGCGTGGAGAGAAATTTCGTTGAACTATATCAAAATCTGTCAAAGAAAGATGAGAGCGTCTTAGGATGCTTCGAGAGAAAAATTCTTCGGGTGATTTTTGGTCCCGTACGCATAGATGGAGAATGGAGGAGATGTAGAGCGGATGGACATCAACGCTCCAGCCCGGAAGGTCTTCGAATCCAATCCCGAGGGACGGCGCAGTAGAGGAAGACCGCGACTCAGGTGGCGCACCCTGGTGGGAGAGGACCTCAACCAACTTGGCGTGCGAAACTGGAGACAGCTAGCTAGGGACGCTTGTTGGTTGAGGCCCAGTTCCGCCCCGGACTGTAGCGCCACCTTAAGTAAGTAAGTAAGTAAGTATATCAAAAAGCTGTATGATTCATGCCGGAAGTAGTTTACAAAACTATTAAAAGTAAAGTTGGAAGTACCCACTGCCAAACTTAAAAAAAAAAAGTATTATGTATATTCAAATCCAATAACAATTTTAATATGTGTACCTATTAAGTTTACTTAAAAACCATTATTCTTCCTAATAGAAAGTTTTTAAGTGGAAGAAAGAGTAACCAGTTGTTGTTTTTGGATAATTCTTTTGAAATTATATTCTTAATATCTTAAGGGAGTAGTTACCGTCAAAAAATGGGACAAACAACATCGAAATAAAAAACAATACTTTTTAAAAGGATAAAGATTTTCTTATTTTGAATTTCGCATTTAAATTTGTCTTTTATAACTGGTTGTAGTACTCGTGGCGTGATAGTTAGTGCGATGGACTGTCATGCCAAGGTCTTGGATTCAAACCTTGACTGTGACATCTAAAGTTTTGTTCACGGATACTGCCTCTTGCGAAGCTTTGACAAATCTTTGAAGAGTTACTCTTGTGATGAATAGAGCTATCTCAAATTAAGTGTTCGGATTCGACTAAAAATTGTGGGTCCCCTCCTCCCTGACAGCATTACTCGCACACAGGAATGGTTGAGAGTTGTAAGTCGCTAGGTCCTAGTTCTAAACGAATTTATTTATTTATTTACCACATCAGGTTCCATTTTCATTTTAGTATCTTATTATTTTCTGGAAATTCTCAGTAGTTATGAGTCTTTACTTTATATTGTCATTCTCTTTCGTTCGAAAGTTATTCGAATTCGTATGATACGTATTTTCACTTTCTAACAATTCGAAAGTTAATTTTAATTCGAAAATGAAGCAAAATTTCTAATCATTCGAAACAAACGTCATTTATAAGACGTTCACATCTTGATGAGAGAATTACCATTAATACGCAAACGTCATTTTGTTGATTCCAGATTGTAATTGAAAATCTTTCATTAAACTTTAAAATTCAATAAAAATTACTCGAATAGTAAAATCAAACTCTAGTATTTCACTATACAAATGTTATATATTTAATTTTATTCTTAAACATGCTCCAAAACAATAAATTCATGTTTTTGTTAATGCATTTCAAAATAATTAACCCATCTCGGCTTTCAGAAAAAAATTCCTTCGCTTTATGCTTTTGGAATATGTAGGAATAATTTTCCAAACATTTAAAAAAAATTAAATAGTCCGCAAAAGAAGTCAGCTTGGTCATACTACATATAATCGAAATGTTAGTAAAATTACAAGCAGCTGATTTCGAAAATAACATTCATTTAAGTTCATTTTGTGAATACATTCTACAATGAATATCTTTAGTTCGAATGTGAAAATACATAAAATTCGTTCGGATGAATAGATCTATTCTATCGAATGAATTCTACCTTGAATTTAATACTTTCATGTATTTGATAAAAAAAATGTTTTGGACTTAATTTTTAGTGCTGATTTCGAATAAAAGCTTTATTTTTGTTCTGTTTTCAACACTATTTTTATATTTTCTAATATAATAAAATAAAGGGTGATTTTTTTGAGGTTAGGATTTTCATGCATTAGTATTTGACAGATCACGCGGGATTTCAGACATGGTGTCAAAGAGAAAGATGCTCAGTATGCTTTGACATTTCATCATGAATAGACTTACTAACGAGCAACGCTTGCAAATCATTGAATTTTATTACCAAAATCAGTGTTCGGTTCGAAATGTGTTTCGCGCTCTACGTCCGATTTATGGTCTACATAATCGACCAAGTGAGCAAACAATTAATGCGATTGTGACCAAGTTTCGCACTCAGTTTTCTTTATTGGACATTAAACCAACCACACGAATGCGTACAGTGCGTACAGAAGAGAATATTGCGTCTGTTTCTGAGAGTGTTGCTGAAGACCGTGAAATGTCGATTCGTCGCCGTTCGCAGCAATTGGGTTTGTGTTATTCGACCACATGGAAGATTTTACGCAAAGATCTTGGTGTAAAACCGTATAAAATATAGCTTGTGCAAGAACTGAAGCCGAACGATCTGCCACAACGTCGAATTTTCAGTGAATGGGCCCTCGAAAAGTTGGCAGAAAATCCGCTTTTTTATCGACAAATTTTGTTCAGCGATGAGGCTCATTTCTGGTTGAATGGCTACGTAAATAAGAAAAATTGCCGCATTTGGAGTCAAGAGCAACCAGAAGCCGTTCAAGAACTGCCCATGCATCCCGAAAAATGCACTGTTTGGTGTGGTTTGTACGCTGGTGGAATCATTGGACCGTATTTTTTCAAAGATGCTGTTGGACGCAACGTTACGGTGAATAGCGATCGCTATCGTTCAATGCTAACAAACTTTTTGTTGCCAAAAATGGAAGAACTGAACTTGGTTGACATGTGGTTTCAACAAGATGGCGCTACATGCCACACAGCTCGCGATTCTATAGCCATTTTGAGGGAAAACTTCGGAGAACAAGTCATCTCAAGGAATAGACCGGTAAGTTGGCCACCAAGGTCATGCGATTTGACGCCTTTAGACTATTTTTTGTGGGGCTACGTCAAGTCTTAAGTCTACACAAATAAGCCAGCAACTATTCCAGCTTTGGGAGACAACATTTTCGAAGAAATTCGGCTATTCCGGCCGAAATGCTCGAAAAAGTTACCCAAAATTGGACTTTCCGAATGGACCACCTAAGACGCAGCCGCGGTCAACATTTAAATGAAATTATCTTCAAAAAGTAAATGTCATGGACCAATCCAACGTTTTAAATAAAGAATCGATGAGATTTTGCAAATTTTATGCGTTTTTTTTTTTTTAAAGTTCTCAAGCTCTTAAAAAATCACCGTTTATATAATATAAACAATATTAAAACAATATTATCATTTAGACTTTTAAATAGCTAGCAAATTAAAACATTTTTTGTTTGAATAAATGAACTTAATAATCATTTTTTTGTATTTTCAAATCCAATAACAATTTTAATATGTGTACCTGCTACCTATTAAGTTTATTTAAAAACATCATGTCATGCCAGAGGTCTTGGATTCAAACCTTGAATGAAAAGTTTTTTTTTCACGGATACTACCTCTTGCGAAGATTTGACAAATCTTTGAAGAGTAATTCTTGTTATGAATAGTGCTATCCCAAATTAACTGTTCGGGTTCGACTAAAAATTGTGAGTCCCCTCCAGCCCTGACAACATTACTCGCACACAGGAATGGTTGAGAGTTGTGAGTCGCTAGGTCCTAGTTCTAAACGAATTTATTCTTTTATTTACCAGGTTTTTAAAATATGCCCCTTTAAAAATAAGCAAATAAGGTTTTTAAGGCTAATTGTAGGATGATTTTGCAAAGTCAAAATTTCCATTTTCATTTCAGTATCTTACTTACTTTCTGGAAATTAATTCTCATTAGTTATGTGTCTTTACTTAACACCCTTATTTTGACATTCACTTTCGTTCGAAAGTTATTCCAATTCATATGATACGTATTTTGACATTCTAACAATTCGAAAGTTCATTTTAATTCGAAAATAAACTAAACTTTGACTTTCTAATCATTCGAAACAAGGCGTTCACATCTTGATGAGAGAATTACCATTTGCCGTTTTTCTTTTTTGGTCCAGAGCACAGCTCGAACTGTCAAAAAAATGATTGTGTTTCTTTTTGAGCTCTGATCGTTCAAATTCGTATTTCTGTTTTAGTTCTGAACATGTTCAGAGCGCGCTCTGTAAGTTTAAAATAAATTAACAGAGTAAACGGAGTAAAATGCTGAACACAAACAATTTGATATTTGAAAGCCGGTAAATTACAAAAATCATCGTCAAAACAATAAAAATGGCGGAAGAGGCTATTCGCTTTAGTGCAGAAGGAAAGATAATTTAGAAAAAACTAATTGCATATAGCATTATGAATCAAATCTATTTCAGGCTTCAAATGGACCAACTCTATGACAGTTTTTTTTAAATTAATTTAATTAAAGAAAATTTTGAACGCCTTCAAAGAGGCGACATTTTAAATCATGACAGTTTAGCGCTCAAGTTGTTTCATAATTGAATCAGAGAGCCAGAAAGCTCTGAACAAACTCTGTCCAGAACTCTACTCTACTCTACTCCGTTCGCGCAGACTCTGCTCAGTGCTCAGCTCTGAATTAAAAAAGAAATACGCCAATTAATACGCAAACGTCATTTTGATGATTCCAGATTATAATTGAAAATCTTTCATTAAACATTAAAATTCAATAAAATTCAAACTCTAGTATTTCACTATACAAATGTTATATCCATAGTTAATTTTATTCTTAAACATGTTCTGAAACAAAACATAACTTCGTTTTATGCTTTTTAAATATGTATGTAGTAATAATTTTCCGAACATTTAAAAAAAATTAAATAGTCTGCAAAAGAAGTCAGCTTGGTCATACTACAAAAATGTTTTGGACTTAATTTGTAAAGCTGATTTCGAATAAAAACTTCACTCGTGTCCCGTTTTCAACATTATTTTTATATTTTGTAATATATTTCAAAAATTGTATACAATATTTTAAGATAACTGATTTGTTACAAGAGGAAAGCTCACTTTGGAATCGTGTTGCCTTTTTTTTTGTTGAAAACCGTTTTATCATAAATAGTTTTGTGTTTTTTTCAGATTTTTATTAGACAGGTAAAATCTAACAACAAATAATATAACTGAATATGAAAGAAAGTGATTGTAATTGGACAAAATGTACAAATATTTTAAAAAATGTTTGTGCATGTATATAGATTTGGCATGCGTTTTATTGATTATATAAGATCTTAATATGAGTAATCCTATGGTACTATTTCCGTCGTAAAATGTTAAACCAGTTGATTAATGCGACCACCTAAAAGAGGCTTCATTGGAGGACTTTTGACTTCGAACAAAATAAAATCAAGCGACTATCAATATTTCTTCACTGGGTCTACAGACAAAAAAAAAAACATTTAATATTGTATATAAAGTTAAGTTCACATTGATATTACATTGAGGACCAAAATTGCATTAACTTTGTACTCATGACTTTGCCAATAACAAAAAATAATAAAAAAGAACATAAATATAAACAAATAAAAACTACCAGTTTAAAACCAATATTCGACCTTAACCTTTCTCTTGGTTTCAATGTTAACTTCCCACAGTAATTTAATAACTAAAAGCAATGTCATTTTGTTCGTTAACCTGATATAAACTTATATCAGTAATTATTTAAATTAACGGAAAGAAATGCTCAAAACAAAAATCGTGATCGAATTTATTATGACTTATTGCACCTACAAGAATTTACATTCACGTTCTATTATATTTATGAACATATAATTAAATAAGAAAAACATTTAAGACAGTGTTGAAGTCATACAAAACTAATCATGATACTTACAGACAAATTTATTTGAAAAAATACCTAGAATCAGATGTAAAGAAAAGTAAATGTATGCACATAAGTCATGTTCTTATTAAAACTGCGATTTGAAAGCAATTAAGTTCATTGACCATGAATGAGGATGTGAAAGATTGAAATAATAAAAACCCAACTTTTAAACTTTCACATAAGTAATTCTGCACGTGACAATGCCGGTTAAATTGATGTAAGACGAAGAGCTATTAAAATAAAGGTTATATTTGAACTATAAAGCTAATTAAGCTAAGTGCATTGAATTCAAACCCAAAAAATAAAATGCTACAAGTAAAAATGATCTTTGCTCACTGATATTTGTTCACTTCAATACCTCGTCTTTTTATGAGCTTAAATTCATACTTTTAGGTTTTTTCTGCTAATAAACAAATTTGTGTGGAAAGTATGGACCACTATTGGATTTTTACACAGGAGGTTTTGGTCACAAAAAAGTTCAGAGATTTTTGACAATTAGTAAGGTTCCAGTGTGTGAATTAGGGTCTCACCCAACAAATGTCTTCGTCTAGTTCGGTCCCTAGCTAAAAGTCTCCAGACGCAGCCATCCCAGATTTTGACTTTTATCCCCCTGGGTCGGTCTACTTCGCTGTACAGCCCGTATAGCTGGTTGGTGTATCTTAGCTTTTGTCCATGCGTCTGCAACGTATATAGTAGGACGGGGATGATAAGCGTCTTATATAGCGACACTATGGTTTCTCGAGAGAGGGTTTTACTACTCAATTGCTTCCTTAGCCCCCAAAAAAAAACAGCGGTTAGCAAGAGTAATTCTTAGTTTGATCTCAGCACTGGTGTTTTTTTCTGCATTCATAGCAAAGCCAGGGTAGACAAAGTCCTCAAAAAGCTCGAAGTTATGAGTTGTCAGTGAACCTTTGTTGGGGAAGGTTGCCCCTGTGTTGTGCGTCTCCGTTCTGTCTTGCTAAGGGCAAATTTTTTGTTAGCATACCGCCATACTGTTTCATACAGGCCAGCTGTTTTGGCACTAAGTGAAACCCAAGTAGGTGAGGATTCGGATCCTGCTGAATTTTTTTATTCATGGGTATAGCTTGGTGCCTTTATTCTTTTCCCACCATGGCCTCGCCATATATTAATGATGTTGCTTATCAGCTCTTACCACAATATGGTCTTTGCACCAATTCCTTTTTTAATTATATGTGGTTTAAATTCTCCGTGAATAAGCAAATCATTCACTACTGCTTCCTTTATCGAAGCCCAAATTTAGACAGAGTATCAACTTCTCGTGAATTTGATGCTTTGTCTGATTCCATCCAAAGAATTGTTTCGTCCTATCCTCGCACTGAAATCGTTGTTACGGGCGATTTCAATGTACACAATTCTTCATGGCTTCAACATTCAGGCCAGACAACACCCGATGGAGTGTGTGCAGAAATCTTCGCTGAGTTGAACCACCTAACTCAGCTTGTCAACGAGCCCACCCGAATATCGGACGTTGAAGGTCGAGCAGAAAACACTCTTGACTTGTTTCTTACCTCTGACCCTGATAAGTACACTGTTAGTGTTCTATCTCCTCTAGGCACATCTGACCATTGTGTTATATCAGCAAATTTCTCGTGTCAAAACTGTTCAGTTAAAGAAAGAGCTCCTATGAGAACCGTTTGGCAATACGAGAAAGCCAACTGGGACGGCCTCAATAATTACTTCAGGATCTTTAACTGATCACTATGCTTCCTCGATAGTGACGTTGACGCCAGCGCTGATATGATCACAAGTTTAATTCTCCTGGGAATGATAACTTTTATACCAAACAGGGTTAAAAGTATCAGACCCAAGGGAAACGGTTGGTTTGATGCGAGCTGTAAAGAGGTTATTAGGGCCAAAGAGGTTAGTTTCCGTTGCTATAAAGCCAACCGTACTGAGGAAAGCCGGAAAAAGTTCAAACAAGCCAGGAAGGCCTGCAACGCCCATATTCGACGGACCAAATTTTTACATGACCAAAATTTACGGCAAAAAATACTGCAATGTCCCAAAGGCAGTAAAAATTTTTGGTCATTTGTAAAAAACATGAGGAATTCTTCCTCTTCTTCGGTTCCTACGCTCGTTGATAATGACACTCCTTTTGTTAGCTCTTTAGAGAAAGCTAATCTCTTTGCTAGGCAGTTCGCCGCCAATTCTACGCTGCCAGTGAGTGTTATGACTCCGCCTGTACTTGAGCGAGTTAGTGATTCTATGGGACCAATCTTTTTTCGCACTCGTACTGTGGCAAGAGTCCTAAGAGATCTAAACACACATAAATCCGCTGGTCCGGATGGTATCCCCGCTGGCAAAACCACTGCGTAAGCTTTTTCATCTGTCCTACTCCTCAGGTCTCGTTCCGAGCGGATGGAAAACGGCATTTGTCCAGCCTATTCCCAAAAAAGGCGAATCTTCCTCACCCTCTAACTACCGACCGATTGCACTTACGTCCCTTCTTTCCAAGGTCATTTAAACGCTGATTAATTATCAGCTCAAGAAATATCTTGAAGATCGAAAGCTTCTTAATGACCGGCAATACGGCTTTCGCAGCAATAGGTCCACTGGTGATCTCATGGTTCATCTCACCGAACAGTGGAGCAAATCTTTACATCGTTTTGGAGAAAGTAAGATTATTGCACTTGATATTTCAAAAGCATTTGATAGGGTTTGGCATCAGGCTCTCTTATCGAAAATGCGTGCATTCGGTTTTCATGAATCCCTGCTTCATTGGATTAGTAATTACCTTTCGGATCGTTCAATAAAAAATAAAATAAATGCTGGTGTGCCCCAGGGCTCTGTTTTATCTCCAACACTCTTTCTCATTTTTATTAATGATCTTCTGTCTGTAACATCTAATTCAATACATTGTTTCGCTGACGATAGTACTCTTAGCTTTTCATATTCGTTTTCAGACTCACATCCCTCTTCTTCGGATGTGGAACTGCAACGACAAAATATGATAAGCTCATTAAATTCCGATCTAAACAGCATTGTTCAATGGGGATTAAAAAACCGCGTGGAATTTAATGCTTCGAAAACCCAATGCTGTCTTGTATCGTTAAAGCGAGATATACCCCCATTGCCATTATCCATGGATGGCACTTGCATCAATGAGACTGAACACCTCGATATTCTCGGTATGTGTGTCACCAACCACCTCTTATGGAATGATCACATACGCGATGTCGCCAAAAATGCCGCAAGGTGTTTGGGTTTTCTTAGGCGATGCAAGAAATATTTCACCCCTTCTGATCTGGCTGTTATCTACAAGACTTACATACGTCCAAAGCTTGAGTATAACTCCCATCTCTGGGCTGGTGCTCCTGCAACTTACTTAAGCCTCTTGGATAGTATTGAACGTAGAGCATTTAAATTGATAGGTGATAATATCATCATAAGTTCATTTACTTCGCTTGAACATCGTCGTAAGGTCTCTTGTCTGACCCTTTTTTACCGTTATTTTAACGGCTTATGCTCTAGTGAAATAGCCAGTTGCATTCCTCCCCTTAAAGAGTTCAACCGTAATACTCGCGCTTCTAGGAATGCTCATCAGTGTACCCTCGAGCCCAACTTCGAGCCAGGGATGCCAAAACTAAACATGGCTCTATACAGTTCGTCCGTGTTAATGCTGTCATATGCGGCCTTGACATCGATAAAAAGATGATGGTTTCGATTTGATGTTCTTGTAATGTGAACATTTGATGCACTTACTAACTCGTAAAAATGATGAAAATAATAGAAAAGTGGATTCCTATGAACTTACAAACACATTTTTTTAATGCTAATTCAAAAAAACCTAAAAAAAGGAAAACCTGTAGTACATGAGTTGAGTTCTTGGGTTCGATCCCTGCCTATGCCATCTAAAGTCTTTTCACGGGTACTGCCTCTTACGAAGAATTGACAAATTCTCCAAGAGAAACTCTTGTCATGAAAAAGTGCTTTCTCAAATTAGCCGTTCGGATTCGGCGTATAAACTGTAGGTCCCCTCCATTCCTGACAACATTACTCGCACACAGGAATGGTTGAGAGTTGTCATTAGGCCCTAGTTCTCAACAGACTGGTGCACCACCTAATTTATTTTTTAATTCAAAAAACCTAAAAACGATTCAAATTAATATGAAACTTTTCATTATCAACTTGAGATGACTTTCGTACACATTTGTGAAAAAATAAACTTTTCTGGATTTACTTCATAATTTCAAGAATTTAAATAATAAATAAGGTCTTGAATAGATTGTGGAGCATTGGCTTAAACTTTATCTTTCACTTGGCTCAAAGAAATACATCTAAGGTGTTTAATCCCAAGATCTCCATGGTCATAAAATAATAAAAATCTTAATCATAACTAGATAGCGATTCTATTCACCGTAATAGTCGGAACAGCCTCATTTACGACAAAAGTAAAGCCCCATTACAGGCCACAAACTGCACCAAACAGAGACACATTCAGGATGGAAAGGCTTTTCAAGTGCTTTTAAGCCTTTTTCGAGCACCAAATACTGCTCATAAACTTAAATTCCGAGGTAAAAAAGGATCTCATCAGTAAGAATGATTTTTCGATGATAATCAGCACATTTCTGTAAACGAAGGGCTTGAGTTCTTGTATTGATTAAACTTTAATAGCTTTAAGATCTATGTTTTTTTTGTGAAATACAGTGTAATGTCATTCGTGAAATATCTTATTCCAAAGAATCGAAAGATATGAGTTGGGTTTTCGTCAACATAACAAGCTACAGGAACAATACATTTAGTTTTTTCTTAAAGAAGTGCCCATGGTTGCAATTTTGCACATCAATAACTTGTGAATAACAATCGAAATTTTTTCACCGTTTTTTCTTTAATCTATAATTGAAGCGTTTGGATGAACAAAGGGGTAAGTAATGTTTGCAAGACCAAGATATAAGGGCTTAAAGTTTTTGAATTGTACGATATAAAAGTCAGTATCTTTTCTATGCCAAATTACATGAGCTTAAATATTTCTTACAGCTTTATTCGAAAAACTATAATTTAAAAATAAGTGAGTTTCGCAACCTTTACCAAATCCCCCATACAAAATATTAGGAACTTTTTAGAAGTGTGTAGGACGTAGTCCCCGTGGATGATGGTAAGTGCGTTGGGTCCCTGTCTGTTCCATCGACATTTTTTTCACGGGTAATAGACAAATCCTCGAAGAGTAATCCTTATCATGAAAAGTTCTTTCTTAAATTAGCCTTTCGTATTCGGCTTAAAAATGTAGGTCCTCCATCCCCGGTAACATTATTCCACAGAGGTATGGTTGAAATTTGCAACTCACTAGGCCCTAGTTCTCAATGGACTGTTGCGACACCTAATTTATTAATTTCCGATAGGAAGTTATTGTAATGGGTCCGATTTGTGAAATTGAAAATTTTGACATTTCTCGACGTTTCAAGGTCAATAGAGTCGAAATAAAAGATTTTTAGAAAGATGTCTGTGCGTGCGTGTGTACGTACGTTCGTACGTCCGTACGTTCGCGACGTTTTTTTCGTCCTTCAAAGCTCAAGAACCAGAAGATATATCGACTTCAAATAAATTTTGTTATACAGATAATAAGGCAGAAAGGGTTCTCAAGAAAATTGCGTGGGTGGTTTTTTTTACCATAGCAGTTTAAAAAAAAGGTGCAAATTTTGGTTAACCCTAAATATCTTACGAACCAAAAACGATAGAGACTTGAATCAAATTTTATATAGTATAATGTAATATAATCTCAAAGAAATATATTTTTTTGAAAAAAATCTATCTAACGGTTTTTTTATAAATCAAAAAAACTGAAAAAAATTTGTCACCTCCAAAATTTAACGACTAAAATATGATTTCATCTCCAAAATAATTTTGAGCAACGGAGAGTAATGTTTTTAAAATCTGATAAAATTTTGACAAAAATCGAATTGACAGTTTTTTTTATAAAAAATAAAAACTATAAAAAAAATTGATAAAAGTTATTAAAAATTGATTTTCGACTCAAATATTTTTGTCAAAACTTTGAGATATTGGCTTTAATTTACTTTTATCTTTCAAAAAATATTGTTGTCAACATTCAGTAAAATTTTGAACAAAATCAAATTGACAGTTTTTTTTACAAAAAATTAAAAACCGAAAAAAATTAACAAAAGGTGGTAAAAATTGATTTTCGACTCAAATATCTTTTCAAAAAATTAAAATATTGGCTTCAAACTAATTTCATCTTATAAGAAATATTGTTTTCAACATTCTATAGAATTTTGAAGAAAATCGAATTGACAATTTTTTTACAAAAAATAAAACTCTAAAAACACAATACTAAAACTTGGTAAAAATTTACTTTCGGCTTAAATAGCTTTTCAAAAATTAAAAATATTGGCTACAAACTTATTTTATTTCACAGAAAATATTGTTTTCAACACTCAGTAATTTTTATATAAAAATCCAACAGTCCGCTTTTTCATAAAAAATAAAATCTAAAAAAAATAGTACGAAAATTTGGTAAAAATTGATACGAGTACATATGGACAAACTTTTAAGCAAGACAAATCGACAGACGGGATGGGAAGTTATCAGTGTGGGTCGCATTCCAGCCTCTTTTTATTTTTATAGGGCGTCTTAATCACGATTTTCCTCCATAATTCATATGTTTTAGTATTTGCAGTTTTCCTAGACTAATACTAATTGTGTTCAAAGCAAAAGACAAATAGAAGAGGACTAAAAATTACATATTTGTAGTGCAGGTGCCCAGAAAACATTCTTAACTTAATTTTGGGACACAATCTAAAAAAAGAGCATTTTCTTTATTTAAAACCGTTCCCTTTGATCTCAAAAATGTTGTGCTATTATTTTTAAATCTTTATAAAAGGTATCGGAAAGTTACTCATTATTTTCCACTATTCAAAACTTCAAACGAGTTTATCTCAATACAGCCTTTTTTAGGTTTGCTGGATTTGAAATTTGGAATATATCTAATAAATGATAATTTTTGTGAACTTTGTATCATAACAATATTAAAAGATTCATTGTTAAAACGTTTAAGGGTTATTTACCATAGTCGAGTATATGAATACCACACAATCACCTAGAATCACTAGTCGAATACTTTAAAACTTTTGTTGGCAATAATGTGTTTAAATTATGTCATCATTCAAAGAACAGATTTTTGCCTGATGCAGAGTATAAACACAATAATAACGTTGAACTAACATCTTTTAAAAGTGGCATATAGCAGAATAATTAACTCAAAACTGGGTAACTCTTCTGGCAGACGATTCACTAGTAGAGGGATACCGCAAGGTGGTGTTCTATCCCCCTCCTCTGGAACCTAGTGGTAAATGAAATCCTAACTAGTCTGGATGCGGAGGGTTTCAGAGTGATAGCCTATGCAACTGCTATAGCAGTTTCAGGAAAGCATCTTAACACCCTAAAAGAACTCTTACAAAATGCCTTAGAAAGACTTATACTTTGGGCTGATTGGTGTGGACTGGGTGTTAATCCACACAAATCCGATTTGGTCTTATTTTCGAGGAGATACAAAATTCCATTTGTCAACCCTCCCTATATTAAAGGAATCCAATTAAAATTCTCAGACGGGGCTAAATACCTGGGTCTTGTCTAAGATAAGAAACTAAATTGGAAACGCAACGTTCAGGAAAGAGTCAAAAGAGCTAATGTAGCTCTCTTTTCTTGCAAAAAAGCTATTAGTAATATATGGGGTTTACAACCCAGAGTCACGCATTGGCTTTGCACATCGGTAATGAGACGAAGTTTAATGTACGGTGTGGCAGTATGGTGGACTGCTTTAGAGAAAGGAATAAACCGGGATAAATTAAATAATGTCAAACGTTCAACTGGCCTATGTATAGGCGGATCGCTTAGCAAACAAATAGCTGCAAGCTCTCCTATTCGCCTCAAAGCTTCGGCGCAGTAGACTAACAACAACATTGTCCACTCCGTATTTCTTAGGTATTTACAATCAATTCCAAAGCAACCAGACTACACCATCCCCCAACTGCAGTTCGACAGAAACTTCCAGATTTCTATACCTTCCAGATCTTTCTTGGAGAATAGGGTATTCCTGAAAGACGAGTCAACAAATTTTAATTCAGATGGTTCAAAAATAAAAGAAGGGGTTGTAGAGTTAAGAGTTAAGTCTCTCAATCCGTCTTCCCAATCATTGTTGCGTGTTCCAGGCGGAACTTTTGGCGATAAAAGAAGAGTTGTCCTTACTTAAAGAAAACGTAATATCAACACCTGATATCCGTATTTTCTCAGATAGTCAGGCCCCTAAAACTCCATAACTCCAGATCATCTCTAATGGAGATGGGAGAACAGTTTAATATTCACCTTTGCTGGGTGCTGGGCCATAGAGACGTTCCAGGTAACTGTAAGGCGGATGAACTCGCCATGATCGGTACAGTGCAGCCCATCCTACCACATTTGGCACATACTGGCATACCAATCGCTAATTTTAAACTGTTTCTCATGCAAGACGCTATGAAGAAAGCAAACACCAGATGAAACAACATCACCACGTGTCAGTTCACAAAAAACATATTGTCAACACTAGATGCAAAACGTTTAAAGTGCTTGCTATCTCTGAGGAGATCGCATATAAGCTCGATAATAGGTGGCATAACCAGACACTGTCTAATAGAAAGCACGCCACGAGACTGGGCGTATTCTCAAACGACTTTTGCAGAAGCTGTATGGAAGAGGAGGAAACAGTTATTCACCATCTCTTCATACATGCCCTGCTCTAGCTCAAAAACGCAAGAATTACCTTGGAGAATTCTTCTTTAACGATTGTATCAGCATAATCAGCCTCTCACGTTTCGTAAAGAACTCAAACTGCTTCCATTGAGTTTAGGAGGAAGCCTAGGAATAATAGGGCTATGTGTGGCCGTTTCCATTATGGACAGCCACTTAAACCAAACCTAACCATATAGCCCACTAAACTTTCAAAGCTTTGAAATATATCTTTGAAAGTACATTTTCATTGAAGTACGTAGTATTTGTTAAAATTAAGTAGCTCATTTGTTACGATTTTTTAGGCATATTCAAACATTCAGTAATTCATTATAATTTAAAAATTATAGGTCCAGATCGGCTTGGACCCTTAAAAAAACGAATGCGTCAGCTGTACATCCGATATTTTAAAACTAATCACTTCAAATAAATATTATTTTAAGCAGTCAATGATATGTTTTCTCATTTCTGTAATTCCGATGTATGGATTTATCAGTTCTTCGGAATAAAAGTGCACAAAAAGCCCAAAAGGTATGTGCATTTTTGTAAGCAATTTCTACAAGTACCCATCAGTTTTAAATTTTAGATTGAACTCAAATTCATCTACGCACTGTCAAGAATAGAAATATTTTTTTCAGCAGCACATGAAGAATGTGGAATGCCTTAACCAACTCTGTTTAAAAAATTGTTTTCATAGTTCAAAGACACATTCGTCAAATTGTGTCATTTCTAAGACAAGTAGAAACCTAGAATAGCTCTGTACATAACACTTGAGAAAATTATTAAAATGTATGAGGCTCTTTCGTGCTTACTTTTATTTGTTCAATAAGTTTGCATATTTCTATCCATCGTTAGAAAAGTCTTTGAACTCAACTCGAATGCACACAAACTATTAGAAAAATCAACAAAAAAATGACAAACTCAAGTTAGCAAGTTAGTTAAAGTCACATGAAACAACCATAACCATCAACGATCTTCAATAAACAAAATTCTTCTTGCAATTTAAACAAACAAAAAAAACATATTTGGATAAATACTTGAAGACAAAATGAGGTTAGAATACAATTGATAATCAAATTTGGTCAGCTGCAAAATGTATGGAGTACCTTTAAATCTAATTAGCACAATGTACACATCTAAGAGAACGAGTATTTTGTAATGCCCCTAATATCTTCATGGTTATCAATTGAAGAGGTGTGAAAATCTTTACATTTTTACTACAACAAATAATTGACATTTTCTCCACAAAACATTATAAATGTAGGTACATATGTATATGAACTTTTAACAATATAAGTTTTGATTAATTTTGTGGAAGTTGATGAAGCCTAATTTGTTTTATTTTAGTTCATGGTAGAAAAAGATTTAAGCCCACTAAATCAGGTACGAAAGCAAGTAGGAGGTTAGGTATTGTTGTAACATACTTCTTCATAGGATTTAACTGGAATCAAGTTATTAATTAAATATACATCCATTTTTATATTTGCGTATGAATTCCTCGTAGCGTGACTCATACTTTAAACACCTTGGATAAATGTAAAAGTATCTGCTGATAACAACTTAGAAGAAGAAATGAGTGGATTGTTTGCGACCTCTAAGCGTTCAAAAGTTGTACGGATCATTATTAAGTCGTGCCTGAATAAAGAAGATTTTTTTTTTTATAATAAGCTTACACTTAAGGGGATATTACTCGCCTTATTATGCAAAGACACAGTGTGAGCACTAGGAAGAGGAGAGAGAGGTTGAAAGGAGGTGTCTGTGCACATTGGTTTTGAATTCCTGAATATTGCAATGGCTTGGAAAAACAGAGTGTGGTAATTAATTCCACATTTGCGTAGTACGGCTACGAATCTCTATACTTACAATATGACCGAAATTGGGCTTAAGGGTATACTGATGAGAATTCCTAGGAGCGCGAGTATTACGGTTGAACTATTTAAGGGGAGGACTGCAACTGGCTATTTCAGCGAAGCAATGTATTGGATTAGAAGTTGCAGACAGGAGACCATTAATAAAAATGAGAAAGAGTGTTGGAGATAGAACAAAGCCCTGGGGCACACCTGTATTTATTATATGGTTTTCAGACTTGAACCCATCCAATACTACTTGTATTGAACGATCCGAAAGGTAATTACTAATCCAATGAAGCAGGGATTCATGAAAACCGAAAGCACGCATTTTCGATTAGAAAGCTTGATGCCAAACTCAATCAAATGCTTTTGAAATATCAATAATCTTACTTTCTCCAAAGCGATGTAAAGATTTGCTCCACTGTTGGGTGAGATGAACCATGAGTTCACCAGTGGACCTATTGCTACGAAAGCCATACTGTATTTCTTGAGCTGATAATTAATCAGCGTTTAAATGACCTTGGAAAGAAGGGACGTAATGCAATCGGTCGGTAATCAGACGGTGAAGAAGATTCGCCTTTTTTGGGAATAGGCTGGGACAGATGATGGTTTTGCCAGCGTTCATGAACTCTACACAATCTTTTAGGAAGCAGATATTGTGTACGAAAAATTAAACTCTTTCGATTCTCCTGGTTCTGTATATATAAACGTCAGCTCATATATTTAATTTGGCAGTTTCGATCTTTTGGTGATTTGTTCATGAAGTTAACCTTATTTAAAATTAAAATTTCTGACCTTGAGCTTCGAAATTAAAAAATCACCAAATTTCTCCTCTTGGTCTTATATAAATTGTTGAATAAATTTTAAGACAATTGAAAACAGGAGGTCTCCATGCATACTATTGTATAGCTAAGTAGATTAATTTTCCGGCTAAAGAAGGGATATTTATCAAATCCGTTAGTTACAGGTTTTTCTAAGGTTTTTAAGATTTCCAAGTCAATAACAGCAGAGAAAAATGCAACTATAGCATTTAAATCAAAGCCCTCTTGCTGTCCGGAGATAAGAATATACTTGATTACAAAATAGTATTGTACATTTCGTTGTTGTCAATTGTTTCTAAAAATAAACCACATTTTTAAATTTGTTTTATAGTATATTTTGTTAAGAATTGATAAGACCATTGAATAAGAAAAAAACAAAAAGAGGCTGGGATGCGACCCACACTGATAAAGTTTGTAGGTTTTCGTGTTAGTTTAAAAAAGTTTGCAGTTGAATTATTATTAAAAAATTTTTAAATTACCAACAATATTTTTCATATAAAGAAATAGTTAAGCTTGAAAGTCTAGTTTTGTTGAATAGACTTTTATTCGAAAATAAATTTTTACCAATGAATAGATGAATAAAATTAATTTGAGAGATGTCAAGAACCGAACAATAATTTTTGCCAAATTCGCGTACCAGTTTTTGTAGATTTTAACGTACTGTTGGATTTTTATAAAAAAAAACTACTGAATATCGAAAACAAAATTTTTTGTGAAATAAAAAAAAAAGTTTGAAAACCAGAAGTAAAATGTTAGTATTGTTTTTTTGTTAGGTTATTATTTTTTGTAAAAAAAACTGTCAATTCGATTTTTCTCAAAGTTTTACTGAACGTTGACACGATATATTTAAAAACATAAAATTAGCTTGAAGAAAATATCTCAAAGTATTGAAAAGATATTTGAGTCGAAAATCAATTTTTACCAAATTTTATTAATTTTTTTGTTCAGGTTTTAATTTTTTGTAAAAAAAACTGTCAATTCGATTTTTCTAAAAATTGTTCTGAATGTTGAAAACAATATTTCTTACAAGCAAAAATTAGTTGGAAGCCACAATCTTAAATTTTTGAAAAGATATTTGAGTCAAAAATCGATTTTTACCAACTTTTGTTAAATTTTTTGTTCAGGTTTTTATTTTTTGTAATAAAACTGTCAATTCCATTTTTCTTAAAATTGTACTGAATGTTGAAAACAATATTTTTAAAAAGATAAAGTAATCTTAAAGCCAATATCTCAAAGTTTTGAAAAGATATTTGAGTCGAAATCAATTTTTACCAACTTTTATTAATTTTTTTGTTCAGGTTTTTATTTTTTGTAAAAAACCTGTCAACTCTATTCTTTTCAAATTGTGTTAAAAACAATAATTCTTATAAGTTGAAATTAGTTGGAAGTCGTTATCTTAAATTTTTGAACAGTTTTCAATTTTTACCAATTTTGAGTAATGTTTTTTTTAGGTTCTTATTTTTTATAAAAAATACTGTCAATTCAATTTTTCTCAAAATTTTACAAGATGTCAAAACCATTATTCTTCGTTGCACAAAATTTGTGCAGAGATAAAATCATATTTAAGTCTTAAAATTTTGGAGGTGACAAATTTTTTTTTTGAAATTGAATTTTGCCAAAAAATATACTTATTTGGTATCACTTTACATTTTATTATATAAAATTTAATTCAAGTCTCTAGCGTTTTTGGTTCGTAAGATATTTCGGGTTAACTAAAATTTTAACTGCTATGGTAAAAAAAAACACCCACACAATTCTCTTGAAAAAAACGTCGTACGTACGGACGTACGGGCAAACGGACGTACGGACGTACTAACGTAAGTACACACGCACGAACAGACATCTTTCTAAAAATCTTTTATATCGACTCTAGGGACCTTCAAACGTCGAGAAATGTCAAAATTTTCAATTTGACAAATCAGACCCATTACAATAACTTCCTATGGGAAGTAAAAAATAGAAGAAAATAAAGTAAATAAAATTATAACAAATGTTTTGAGTTAAAAAGTTACTTTTTTTAAAGACTATATCGGCAAATAAAAGGGTGTCCCAAAATTAACGCAAGATTTGAATTAAATAGAAAACGTCATTTTTAGTCTTTTGATAGTTATATTTTTATTGACTCGTAAGGTACATAGGTTAGGGTTATGTATGGAATAACACATCGGACAAATATACTGTTAGCTGTCAAATTGCTTTTCTTTCAGGGTTGCCAACACTTCACTGCACAAATGGCGGCAAATTCAAATCTTGCGTTAATTTTGGGACACCCTATACAACTTTATTTGAAATATTTGAAAACAAAACTAAAGATTGGATTAAGAAAAGTTATATAAGACTATTGTAAGTTCTGCCGTTGTTTTCAATCTTTAATTTTATGTGTCAACTCACTTTTCTAAACCAAATTTAAATTTCTTTTGGACACATTTAAACGCTCTAATGTTATATTACACCTCATTTCAAATAAATAAATAAATTTATTTTTCGAGTATCAAAATCAATGATTGAGTTTTTAGAAATATGGTACCTACGTTTGCTCGATGGGTGTGATCGTTAAGTAGTAAGAAAGGTGTAAAATAAATGTTTCTACAAAATTATGTAAAAGTTAGCAACAATATTTTTCATATGATAAAGTAAGCTTAATTTCAAAATCTGTCATTGTTAACGAAATTTTTAGTCAAAAGCCAATTTTTACCAATTTAAGTCACATTTTTTAAATTTGGTTTTTCTTCTACAAATAAATGCCGATTTAATTTTTCTAAGAAAATTATCTTATGTCAACAACCCAATTAAGAACGGGGTGAAATCTTTTGAAGTCAATACTTTCACTTATTCACAATATATGGATGATCAAACATCATTTTTTTATGAAATTTACTGGATGTTGAAAACAATACTTTTTGTAAAATGAATCAAAAACAATTATTACAAACTTTTAGTATTTTTTTTTAATTTTTTTTTTAAACCATTAATCTGATTTTGCTCAAAATTGTACCAGATGTTTTAAACTGTATTCTTCGTTTTTGAAGGTAAGATAATTGTTTGTTCGTAAGATTTGAGGTGAAAAATATCTATAATATTTCATATTTGTACAGTGACTGCCATTAATATTCGTTTTTTTTTTTTTATTTTTTTTTTTGTACTTCGACTTGGTTTTTAAAAATAAAATATATAGGTACAACTATTTCTTGCTTGTAAAAAAAGAATTTATTATTTCTTATTAAATAGTATAATTTTTGGTTACCAAACGCTAAACAAAGAAAAAAATAAAAAAGGAACAAAACTTTAAAAAAAACATAGTTCATTAATATTCGGTTTTTTCTAAAAACACAAATGCATCGTTAAGAAATTCATTTTTTAAGAAATGATTTAATATTTTTTGGAGGTTTTTTTGTATGAAATTTTATACTCACAGTTTAAGGCAGCTGCTTGCCGAATTTATAATTGAATATAAGAATGAAACAACAACAACTTGTGTGTGCTACCACCAAGTTCATAGGCTGGAGTTATAGTGTATAGTATATAGTGCGTAGTGCACTAGCTCCTCACACGCTAGATCGCTTGTTCAAGCCCAGCTCGGGCAAAAGTTCTTCAAAAATTAAATTGAACAAAAAGCGATTAAGCACCACTAAAGGAGTCTGATGATCGGGTTGGCCCCCGTGAAATAGCTATAACTCCAGCCTATGAACTTGGTGGTAGCACACACAAGTTGTTGTTGTTTCATTCTTATATTCGATTTAATATTTTGTCGGATAACCTTGATTGGATATGACTCCTTGAAGTCTTTGAGGCATGTTTTTTATAATTTTGGAAAGATATTCAACACTAATCTTGGTCCATTCTTCTTGGTGTCGAATTTTAAGTCCACTTATTGAAATAACGGGGTTTTCACGAACTCTTCGATCCAATTCATCCTACAAATTTTCAATGGGGTTTAAGTCTGGGGATTGCGCAGGCGTTTGGATAACTTTTGGACAGTTATAGAGTAGCCGCTCTCTAACAACATGAGCCTTATGTTTCGGATCGTTGTCCTGGTAAAACTTGAAACTGCGCAAAACACCCATTCTCTCAGCACGTTTCAAATTTCCTCTCAAAAATCTCAAATATTGTTCTTTATTCATAATACCGTCGATGAAAACAAGATTCCACATGCCTTTTGCAGATATGCAACCCCAAACCATGACGTGCCCGCCTCCATGTTTGACAGTTGTTTTTAAATTTTTGCCCTATAGCTCTTCGTTAGGTTTCCGAAAAACCATAACCCTTCCTTCTGAACCAAAGAGATTAAACTTACTCTCGTCGGCAAAAATAACGTCGTCCCACCAACTTACATCCTTGTTTTTATGCTCCTTCGCGAAGTTGACTCGAATTTTCCTATTGCGCATATTAATGAAGGGCTTCTTTCGGGCAACACGACCACTGTAGCCATATGCTTTGATGGTACGACGAATGGTTGATGCAGATATTTGCTATTTGCATTCAATTCTGACTTCTTCAACTATTTTTGGGGCACGTAAAAGAGGATTAGCTTTGATCTTTCGTACTATAAACCGTTCTTCTTTCGCCCTAAGTTTTTTTTTGGTTGGCCCAACTGCTTCTTTGGCTCGATTCTTCCTTCATTTTTGTATCTCCGGACTATATCCCCGACAGTGTTTGGCTTCATATTTAATAACTCTGCAATTTTCTTGTAAGTTTCACCTTTTTCGTGTTGAAAAATCACAAGTTTTTTTGTTTCAAGACTCGAATTTTGTCCCCTTACGACCCATGTTTTATTTATTGAATGATTCTATAATGTTTGACTTCTAATTACTTTACAAATGTACTCAGAAAACCTACAGACTAGTTTGGTTTAATTTTACATTAAAAAAAAAAAAACAAACTGTTAGTTTTAAGAAATGTCAAAGCAAGCAGAGGAAGAAAAAACCGAAACATTCAGCCTTTATGCGTTTACATCTAATAATCTTAGCGGAGGATGGTAAATGGCGGATAATTTTTGATCAATTGTAAAGAATATATTCATTCATAAATAAAATAAACAAATACTAAGATTTATAATAATGTTTATAAGTGGAAAATATGAAAAAAGAAATTGCATGATAAAAACCGAATATTAATGACACTCACTGTATATATAATTGAAGTCTCTAGAGCTTTTGATTCGTCAAATATTTGGTTTAAAAATTGATTTTAAAAATTATCACTTTTTTTAAAATATGCTATAGTAAAAAAATCACTCACTTTCTGTATTATAACCCGTAAACCAAAAATTATTTAAATTCGATATCTCTTCTGGTTCTTGAGATATGGACAACGAAAAATGGTATCCCGAACGTACAGACGTAAAAAAGCACACAAAAAACTTTGAGAAATGTCAAAATGTTCAATTCGTTAAATCGAAACAATTACAATAACTTATTATGGGAAGTTAATATAGTTCTGTTTTGTAAGCTGATTCAACTACTCGTAGGTGCTTTTATTACACAGTTCAACAAAAAAATACATTGTTTTTGTTTCTGTGTTCAAATGACGATTTTCACAATTTGGATATTGAATAAATATATATCGGCATCTTTTTTTCTTTCAATGTTGGTTTTTTCACCTTTAAGAATGATAAACTGATGCTTCTATTACATTGAGGCCTCATGAAACAGTTCCTTAAAGCTCTTCGACAAGATTCCGAAGCTTCTAAATATCTGTGGTTTTTTTTTAAAGCTATTCGAGACCAAAGTGAAAGCCGGCATTTTCGTTGGCCCATACGAATTAAGAAAATTATAACCATCAGAGAATTTTCAGAGCTACTCAATACTCAAAAACGGCGATTCTGGAACAGCATTAAGTCTGCAGTTCAAAATGTTCCTTGCAACAACAGAGCTAACAAATACAAAGAGCTTATATCAAGTATGCTCAAAAACGTTGAACAAATGGGCTGTAAAATGTCTCTAAAAGTACATATGCTTATTCGGAAAAACAAGGTGAGCGTTTTCGCTAAGATATTTTTAATTTCGAACATCGATATCAGGGTCGACACAACGAAAGAATGATGGGAGAGTATCAAAGCGGTCTAAAAGATAAAATCCGTGCATTCATAAAATAAATTAAAAAATATAATGTTTTAGATATTAGGATGTACTTATCTAATATTAATTTTAAATTTGCAGATAAATAAGAGTTTAGAGATTTATAATAGGGTATTACTTTATTAAAAACAGATATAGTATTTTCTCCCAGGATTACATATTAGAAAGAAGAAAGGTGGTTTATTAAAAACCAACCTATTGAAGTAGTACAGGAATTCAAATATCTAGGAGTGTTGAAGTCTGCTAACAGTAGCTTCAATAAACATGTTCAGCGTAAGCGTAAAAAAGCTAAAATAATGTGGCCAACTTTCTTCTCAAACAGAAACATAGACTTAGGGTATAAATACCGTGTTTTCCAAGCAACCATTAAATCTTGCTTGTCTTACGATATTCAAGTTTTTGGTCACACCTATTTTGAAGAATTTGAGTTGATACAAACACCTCTTTTTTAAAAGATTATTTCGGTTACTTAATTCGACTCCAACCTATGCAATTCATGTTGAGTCTGGAATTCCCTTGATTTATATTAAAAATGTGAAATTCCATGCAGATTTTCTAACAAGAGTAATGAGTAAACCAAGTTCGAATCTTCACACATCTATCATGTCATGAAGGTTCTTTTGCGAACAAAAGCATCTCCATTTAAGGAATGGACTCAACTTTCCCGATTGCATAATGTTTCTCTTGAACTTAATGAGTTTAACATATACAACTTACTTACTTACTTAAGGTGGCGCTACAGTCCTGTGTGAACTAGGGCCTCACCCAACAAACTTCTCCATCTAGCTCGGTCCCTAGCTAGATGTCTCCAGTTTCGCGCTCCAAGTTGGGTGAGGTCACCTTCCACTTGTGCGCGCCACCTGATCCGCGGTCTTCCTCTACTGCGCTGTCCTGTGGGTGCGGATTCGAAGACATTCCGGGCCGGAGCATTGGTTTCCATGCGCTCTACGTGACCCAGCCATCTTAGTCGTTGGACTTTTACTCTTCTTGCTAAGTCTACGTCGCTGTACAGCCCGTACAGTTCGTCGTTCCATCTTCTCCTCCACTCCCCTTCGATGCATACGGGACCGTAGATCACACGAAGAACTTTTCTCTCGAAGCGACCCAAGGTGCTTTCATCCGCTTTTGTCATGGTCCATGCTTCTGCACCGTATAGCAGGACGGGGATGATAAGGGTCTTATATAGCAACACTTTGGTCCCTCGAGAGAGGACATTACTACTCAATTGCTTTCTTAGTCCAAAGAAACAGCGGTTAGCAAGAGTTATTCTGCGTTTGATCTCAGCGCTGGTGTTGTTTTCTGCGTTTACAGCGGAGCCTAGGTAGACGAAGTCCTTGACTACCTCAAAGGTACGTCTGTCGATTGTGACGTTTTGACCAAAACGTCGGTGTTGTATGTCCTTTCTAGACGACAGCATGTACTTTGTTTTGCCCTCATTAACCGTTAAACCCATTTTTGCCGCCTCTGCCTCAATACTCACAAAAGCCCCATTGACATCACGCTGAGTTCTTCCGATTATGTCAATGTCATCAGCATATGCCAGTAATTGGACAGACTTTTGAAAGAAAGTGCCTCTAGTGTTGACGTGTGAGCTCTGCACTATTCTTTCAAGCACGATGTTAAAAAAATCGCATGACAGCGCATCACCTTGTCTAAAACCTTTTTTGACATCAAAAGGTTCTGTTAAGTTGTTTCCAACCTTTATGGAGCAGCGTGAATTCTCCATGGTCATCCTGCACAAACGGACGAGTTTGGCAGGGATGCCAAAACTAGACATGGCTCTATACAGCTCGTCCCTGTAGATGCTGTCATATGCGGCCTTGAAATCGATGAAAAGATGGTGGGTGTCGATTTGGTGCTCTTGAGTTTTTTCCAGGATCTGCCGTAATGTGAATATTTGATCAACTGTGGACTTTCCTGGTCTAAAACCACACTGATAAGGACCTATCAGGTTGTTGACGATGTGCTTTAGACGTTCACATATTATGGCAGAGAATATTTTATAGGCGATGTTAAGTAGACTTATTCCTCTATAGTTGGTGCAGTTTAGAGGGTCTCCTTTTTTCAGGATCGGGCAAACAATACTGAGGTTCCATTCATCGGGCATGTTTTCTTCCGACCATATCTTACAGATAAGTTGGTGCATGCTCCTAACCAACTTATCTCCAGCTGCTTTAAAGAGCTCGGCATTCAAACCATCTGCTCCAGCGGCTTTATTAGACTTCAACTTAGATATGGCAATCTTTACTTCGTCTAAGTCGGGAGGACGGGATTGTTGGCTTTCGTCGTCTATATCGAATGGGTCATCCTGCCTGACAGCGGGATTCAGTTCTTCGTCGCCGTTATACAGTCTGCAGAAGTGGTCCTTCCATATCCTCAGCATTGACTGCGGTTCCACTATGATGTTTCCGCTTTCGTCTTTGCAGCCTTCGGTTCTAGGTTTATGTACCTGTGAATTTCGTTTCACCTGTTCATAAAACTTTCGAACCTCATTCCTGCTTTTATACCTCTCAACATCTTCGACCGCACGCTTCTCATGCCCTCTCTTTTTCCTTCTGAAAAGTCGGCGTTCCTCTCGCCTCTTCTGCTCATAGAGCTCACGAGCAGCTCTCGTCCTTTTATGCAGCGCCGCTTTGCGTGCCTGTTGTTTGGCTGCATTTGCCTGCCGACATTCCTCATCAAACCAGGGGTTCCTTGTTGGTGGCTGTTTGAAACCCAGCACATCAGAGGCGGCTTCTCTGATTGCATCTTGGCAATGTTGCCACTGGTTTTCGATACATTGTGTTGGCGGCAGAGAACTTCGAGAGAGGTTACTTGTCACTCGGTCGGAAAAGGATTTGGCGATCTCTGGCGATTGTAGCCGTTCGACGTTGTATCTTCTCCCAGCACCTCCCTGTTTTGCCTTGGGTCTGGAAATCCGAAGTGCTACCCTGGCTACAACGAGGTAGTGGTCCGAGTCGATGTTAGCTCCTCGGAAAGTTCGTACATCCATAATGCTGGAAGCGTGTCTTGCGTCGATCGCAATATGGTCAATCTGGTTGACGGTAGATTGATCTGGAGAAGTCCAAGTTCCTTTGTGGATGTTGAGGTGTGGAAAACGCGTACTGGCTACCATGACGTTTCGCCCCGCAGCAAAATCTATGAGCCTGAATCCATTGTCGGAAGTGTTGTCGTGCAGGCTGTTTTTCCCGATTATTCCACCAAAGATGTCTTCCCTTCCTAGCTTGGCATTAAAATCGCCCAGGACTATTTTAATATCGTAGCTAGGGCACTGCTCATAAGTTTTGTCTAGGAGCTCGAAGAACATATCTTTGGTGTTGTCATCTTTCTCTTCTGTGGGGGCGTGCGCGCATATCAGGCTAATGTTGCCGAATTTAGCCTTGATGCGTATGGTCATGAGGCGCTCATTGATGCACCTATAGCTCAAGACTTCTTGCCTAAATCTGGCTCCAATGACGAATCCGCATCCAAATAAGCGCTGTTGGTTTTCGTGGTAGCAGTCACCATAGTAAATATCCCAGTTTTTCATCCTCTTTTTGCCCGGCCCATCCCATCGTATTTCCTGGATGGCGGTGATATCTGCTTTATATCGTTCTAGGGCCTCCGCTAATTCTTCGGCCGCACGTGGTCTGTTAAGGGACCTAACATTCCACGTGCATATCCGAAGTTCGTTGTCCTTTATTCGTTTGCGTTGGTTGTCAACAGTAAATCCGTCCGTATCCGAGGCTTGTTGGTGCTTCGCAACTTTGAAAGCTTTTACGTGGCCAGGAAGTCACCCCGACGCACAACCCCCAACCTGGAGGGCCAGATCCTAAGTATAACTCCAAGGATGGGGAGCCGGATAAAACCGCTCCTTACAGGCCTGGGCTCCGAATAAGTCGAAGAAGCCCTATAAGGTGTTCACTAAGTAGTTCAACCTTACTGGAACTGTAGACGCCACCGTTGATTCCATCTCGGGAATTCCTCCGCTGCCGTCTGGATAAGGAGAGGTGCCTTAGTGGAAACACCTCTCCCCACCTCTCTCGTTTGCTGCCCCCAACAACTTTCCACTGGGGTTGGAACCCAATCTCCAGTTGAGGTACTAGGCACCCGATGTTCACCACGTGGAGGTGAGAGTAGGAGTTGATAGACAGAGGTTGGTTTTAAGAAAAAACCTGTGGACGCTTGTGTCCTCTTGAATGCACATGTCTACCATTTGAACATCAAAACATATACAACTGGCAAGATGAAAATATATTTCTTCAACATTTAAAGAGAGTATCATCATCGTCAACAAGAGAAATATATAGAAATCTAAGCCACTCTTTAAATACTAATGCGACAAATTATTTCAATAATAGACTTTCTGCGAGAGCTATAGGTACATACATACAATTTTCAGAGCAGGGGTTGAAATATTGAACTTGAATTATATTCCGCATCGGTCAGATCTACCTCTCCTTTAAAATTATTGTAACAGGAATGAGCGTGACGACATTTACCATTTCATAGCTAATTTGTCCGATACTACAACAAATTTGAAGGCTCCAGAAGTAAGTGTCCTCTCTAGAGAACAAATGTTTGGTGTAATGAACGGATAAGCTTTTCAACCTTATAATTTTTTTTTAAAATTCAGTTTTCCTAAAAATATTAATTACAATCTTGTTATAAGTGAAGGCTTTACAATATTTAAGAATGTTCAAAATGTTTAACAAAGCAAGATATATGTACATAATAATTATTTAATTTTAAGTTTATGTTAATAGAAATTAATTAATTTGTATTCTTTTTGCTTGAGTATTACTGACCAAGTGTTTAAAAAGACGGTTTTTGAATGTGTTCGCGTTAATGATGCTTCTGATCGTTGTTGGCCTGGTAAAAAAACGTACGCTCTGATTGCAGGCCATACAATCTGGGTTGAATTAGGACCGCGGTTCTAAGTGAACTTCCAAAAACTAATCGGTTGTACAGGTACTCAGGTTGGCGAGACTGCATAATTACATGTAAATGGATAAATGAACTAAACTTTAAGAGATAATCGAAAGTCAGACCCATTATTTGTAATGAGTAACTAGAAATATGCTCAAACTATCTTATATTGAAGATGTATCATACAAGATTGTTGTATATGACATTAAGTTTTCGCCTTGTTGAGGAGTCAACACAACAGAAAACTTCACATCCGTACAACAAAATGGGTAGCAGGAGTGCTTTGGCAAGCAACATCTTAGTTTTCACAGGAACATACTTTTGGGTTGACCATAATAGGCGCAAAGCACTATATACTTTACCAATTGTAGAAGCTGCATGATCAGTCCAAGTTTAAGTTTAGTTGAAAATTATCCCCAGGTTCCCGGCAGAATGCACACAGTCAATGGTCGATCTACCGAGTCGAACTGGTGGAAAACTTGACGTATCTAAAATGCGTTTGTAAATGCATAGTGTCTTTGACTTCCTTGGGTTGAGAGAAATGTTTTGCTTTAGATCCCACTGCAAAAATAATTTCTAGGTCTTCATTTATATGGCTGATAGCATTACTTATGCCATCTAACTGACTGCATATGTATAATTGGACGTCGTCTGCGAACATATGAACGTTGCAGGACTTAACTAGATGAGAAATTTCATTGACATATATCGAAAATAATAGCGGCCCAAGAGTTGAACCCTGTGGCACTCCTGCAGGGACTGCAAGATATGACGACAACTGGCTTCCCACAGCCACACATTGCTGACGATCGTTTAAGTATGAGTGCAAAAGTTTTACTGCATAAGAAGAAAAACCGAAATCATCTCTAAGCTTTTTACAAAGTGTAAAGTGATCAACCGTGTCAAACGCTTTGGAAAAGTCCAACAACGTTTAAAAAGAGCCAATTTCCAGCAGTTGTCTGAAGATTTAACCATTTCTGGAATTGCTGATACAATAGCATTTTCTAACATTGACGAAGCAGTTTCAACTTTTTATAGGATCCTTAATTATTGTTTTGAAAAAAATGTACCGATAAAGAAATCAAGAAATACAAACTTTAACCATCCTTGGTACACGAAAGAATTGCGTTTACTGCGTAACAAAAGAAATAAGGCATGGAAAACGTATCTGAAAACTCTGTCTCCAGTCAACTTCTCTTTTTATGTTGAACTCTTTAACCAATTTAAATCTCTTTCTAATTTTTTAAATGCTTGTTATGTTACTGATATGGGCACATTTTTGAAAGAGAATCCTAAAAAATTTTGCAATTTTGTAAACTCAAAGAAAAAATCAAATGGCTTTCCAGTTAACTTCACTTACAAGAACCTTTCGTTAGATAAAACTTTTGATATCTTCATAATCTTCACACTTTTTCGCAAACTAGCTGTAGTCACATACCTGTGCTACAGAGTACGGTCCTTAATCTTTTATCCGCGTTGAATGATGACTGCTCAGCCGGTCCCGATGGTATTCCACCGATAGTACTAAAAAAGTGTAGTAATGCTTTAGTTGAACCCCTTATGTTTTTATTTAAACTTTCTCTAAAAACAGGCAAATTTCCCAGCATATGGAATAAAATCATTTCTAACACAAATTTTCAAGAAAGGTAACAATTCGGATATAAGCAACTACAGGCCCATTGCAAAGCTTTCTTGCATTTCTAAAGTATTTCAACAAGTTGTTTGTGAAAGTGTAGCATATTTTAGTAAAAATATCATTTGCGAACAGCAACATGGTTTTGTGAAAAAAAGATCAACCGTTACTAATCTCCTCACATTCTCAAACATATGTTCAAACGCTTTAGAACAAGGTTATGAAGTTGACTGTGTACACTGACTTTTCTAAAGCTTTTGACCAACTTAGCCACGGAATTATTTTATTTAAACTTAAGGCTCTTAGCTTGGATTAAGTCATACCTTGAAAACAGATCCTTGGAGGTAAAATTTAGAAATTGTCATTCTGAACCTTTTGTTGCTCAATCTGGTGTTCCCCAGGGAAGCCATCTTGGCCCTTTTCTGTTCATCCTGTCTATTAACGATGTATCGTCATGTCTACGCTCAAGTGAACTTCTCATTTTTGCTGACGATATGAAGATTTTCAAAATAATAAAGTCCACCCAGGATCGTATTCTTTTACAAGCCGACATTGATAGTTTCACATTTTGGTGTTGGGAAAAATAGCTCTTCATAACCCTTTAAAAGGCCAGACGATAACTTTCACTAAAAAACTAATCAGTAACGTATTTGACTAATATATATCACAGCAAAAACTCTGTCGTGTCTCCATATTTAAAGATTTAGGTGTACATTTCTGTTCCAACTTAGAGTTTACACATCACATTAATGTTATTGTTAATAAGGCAAGTTGTATGCTTGGTTTTATAAAACGCTGGGCAAAGGAGTTTAATGATCCCTATGTTACTCTTTCTTTGTACAATTGCCATGTTCGTCCTCATCTTGAATATGCTTCGCAGGTATGGACTCCCTATTACGAATTTCATAGAAAACGTCTTGAATCAATTCAACATAATTTAATTCGCTAAAAGGTCTTCCTTTGGAAGATCCTTATGATCTGTCTCCTTATGAACATCGTATTCTACTTCTTCAAATGCAATCTCTCCATCAAAGGCGTGATAATAATGACTTAGTATTTTTTCATCAACTCATAAATGGTGAAATTGTTGCACCTTATTTGCTTTCTTGTGTACATTTGTACCGAAATGGAAAAGATACAGAAGAAGAGAAATATGTAATTTTTACCGCTATGAGAACACCTCCACCTAAATCCTTTGCATTACCAACATGACGATCGTTTCTGTTTAAGCCACGTTTCTGTCAAAACGAATACGTCGTGTGGAAATGATTGGGAGTTGAGACAAATTTCACCAGTCTTGCTACGAAGTCCCCTTACGTTTTGGGAGAAGAGCGCAAGCCTGATAAGTTTTTTGACTTGGTTTTCAAAGAAACACCCTGTTTTTGACTTAGAGTAAAGTCTCTGCGGGCCATATATTTGGGTTGCAAATAGAATCAAATTAAGTCGGATTCGTTATTAATTTAAAAGAGGAAACAAAGCTATTTGGTTTACTGATCGTAGTACATTTGATGGATGAGCTGGAAGGTATGTTCTTGGTAGATACTAAGTGGGAAGTTATATCTTCTGGCGTTGTAACTGGGTCCAGACGAGATATAAAAATTATTTTTAGTTTGGAGACAGCTTTGATAGGGATGAAGTTGTTTATTACAGTTCCTGTAACGGAGTTACTATTGGAAGCTAGATCTGAGACAACAATTTGAGGTATATGGGGAGTTCCGGTGGGATCTGTAGGTATTGGTGTGATGTTGACATTTGTTCTTGGATGGTAGAATTTCTACCAAGTTCAGAGTTTTCTCAGCTTCTTTTCTTAGACTTTTTCTTTTGTTTATCAGGTACACTTTCTGCGTTAATAACACCACAACCTGATTGCGCGAGAATCAGGAATCTCTGTAGAAGAGAAAGAAGTGGGAATAGGCTGTGCCAAATCATTAGTCGAAGTAGAACTATCGAATATTATGTTGGTTACGGAGTATGCATTTAATTTGCAAACTGCAGTTTTGAAAGACTTCAGTAGCCCTTCAAAATGTTTAGTAAGTTTTAGAATGTCAGCCTTAAAAGAAGACATTATAAAAGCTAGTTGAGATACAGAGAGCTTACGGCAGTCGTGACAGTACCACTAAGCAAATTTCGAATTGGCTATTTTTTCAATGAAAGTGTTGGTTGAACCAACCAATTCATATTTTCGAAGGAGTGTTAAAAAAAATAATTAAAAAAAAAAAGTATAGATACAAATTTATTTCAGTTAAAAATAAAAAAAAATAAAAAAACAAAAAAGTGACAGGCCTGATTCGAAAAAAAACATATATTAATTAGATTAGCAATCATATACCCATTAACACCCAAGGGTATAGAAAAATAGAAATTTTGTATTTTTGTGATATTTTCTGTCTATTGAGTTTAAATTTAAAATATTTGCAAAAAAAAAAGTTTTCAAAAAATAGTGGTCAGCAGTTACGAGGGTGTACTTTTTTTAGTACAATGGTATCATACATACTATTTTAATTTTGATTAATATGAAAATTTTTAAAGCAATCTTTATGTATGCAAAGGGTCACATTGCACATTTCACAACACCATTTCGATCGCTGATGGCACTGGCGACATCTTAACTGATTTGGTAACTTCTTTGCAAAATGGTATCCTGGGCTTTTTGTTATGCTCCTTTTGACTGCGAGTCTCGGTTGTCCTTGATTCAAAGTGTGAAATCTGAGATAATGCAGCGTAACAGCTCTTGTAAACTCCAGTAAATCACCTTTGTAGTTGTTGGTCAATTTGTGAAGCTTCCAGGCATTAGAGACAGTATATGAAATCATCGATGTGAAAATGTTCCACCACCACTTCTTCGCTCTTATTTCTATAGAATAAGTGTTGATGATCGTGAAGATCAACACCACCCATATTTTTATTATAGTTTTTGAAGACAATCGGCTGAGGAATATTAATTTTTTTCTGTTGTTCTTTGTCCCATCTTTTTACATTCTCGCAAGGTTCGATTTTGTCGTAGTTAGTGGCTATAGTAACGATGCTGTTGTCTTTCCATTTAACGAAAAGCAACTCATTGGTCTCGTCGAATTAGTGGTCAAAAGTACCCCTTTTTTGCTTTTGAAATTCTTTATTTTGAGGAAGAGGACATTTTTTGAGCCGATTGTCGCGAGCTGTTCCAGTCATCTTCATAAGTTCATAGCTTGTAAAAAAATTGTCAAAATAAATTGCATGGTCAGTTGGACATTCAATATTTTTTAGTAAATCAAGAACAACTCTTGACCCTAATGGCAATTTCTTTAGAGAAGGCTTAACATTTTTTGCTCCGCAATAAGTATCAAATTGATACATATAACCATCCTTGCTACAAAGCATCCAATTTTTGAAGCCGAACCTTACAGGCTTTCCTCTTATGAATTGCTTTGAAGAATGACGACCGAAGTATTTGACCATGGATTCATCTATAGATAAATGCTCATGCATATATCCCCATTTTTGAAATTTTTTGCACATAAGCTGGCTTAGCGGACAAAGTTTTGCCATTTTGTCATTCAAGTCAAGGTTGTTGCTATCAGCAAAATGTATGTACCTTTTTATTTCTTGAAACCTGTTCCTTGACATACTGTTGGATACAATAGGGACATTGGTATCTGCCGACAGCTTCCAGTACATATATTCTCTAGCTTCAGAATGATAGCCCGAAAACAACAAGATACCAATGAAAGTTTTTAAGTCATCTTCATTGAATACAAAGCTGTGTTGATTTTTTTGGCCAGCATACAACATGGTTTGGATCACAATGAGTTGTCTTACCTCGACATCAAACAATTTTTCAAATACATCAACTTCGCTGAGCCCAATCAAATCTGAAGCACAGTTTTTATTCTTTCCAAATAGTGTTCAGTTCTTTGAAATTCGTTTGGGGAAATTGTCAGGAGGGGCAATTAACTTTTTTAGCTCGGACAGCGGAAGGTCGTCATCGCTTTCGTATTCTTCTTCGAAAGTCAATCTATTCAAAACTCCGAAGATCTCAACCTCACCTGGAACATCTTACGGTAATTCTATCGCTCTTATATTTTCTTCATCTAAATCCTCTTCGTCCGTAACGTAGTCCACTGGTGGAGGAACCATGACGATATCAGCATTGACTATATCGTCATTGCTGTATAGTTCGTCCAGGGCAGATTCCAGATTTTGAAAGCGTTTTCCATAAAAGTTTTTCGATGGGATGCTTTTGAAATTCATTTTAGAAACTAAAAAAAAGTGCATGCATAAACCCGTTGTACTTTTTAAAGTACATCAAACTGTGACTAAACTTACCTCCTTATATATACAACGAAATATATTTGAAATTACAATTTTCTAAACGTTATCTTTATTTCTTTTGATTATTTGGAAGGAAATCGAAATATTTGGATTTTTACGAGTTTTATGAGCACTTATGTTTTTGCAACTAACAACACGAGTAGAAATATAATATGTCATGCACAAAAAGACAGTTTAAAATAAGCCTACTTCGTTTTTTGTAAGAAAAAACTATGTGGAAAAATTCAAATTTATTGAATATAGAAGAATAAATGTCAAACGTTTCATTTTTCAGTATTGCCATAATTTTATGGCTCCATCAACTTAGTTCATTTTACTGTACTTAAAAAAGTACAATGGGAGAGAATGGGGTAACCGAATTCGCAGAAGTTTGATTTAATAACTACCGTAAAAAAATATCTTCAAAAGTTACCCAACTTTTGTATAATCCACTCATATGTTTAATTGATCTTTTTTTTTGGCAACTTTTCACTGTACTTTATATGAAATCCCAAAAAAATACACGGACAAGTTAACCTTTTTTTTGAAACAACAAATTTACTCTACTAGTCATTAAAATTGTTAATTTTTTTTAATTAGAAGTCACAAAGTATAATATTTTAAGAAAAAAAAGTCACGACAATGAAATTTCGAGCTCAAATCTAATTAGTTATTATTACCGCACTTATTGTTTTATAAAGCATGACGCAGTAATTAAATCACTAAAACTATTGTAGATTTAGGAAACCACCGCGCCTCAGGGATTAAAAACGTGTAATGGACATTACAATAACAAAATAACCAATACCGCTCAAATTCTTTATAAACGGTTATTTTTTTAGAGCTTGAGAACTAATTAAAAAAAAAAACGCATAAAATTTGCAAAATCTCATCGATTCTTTATTTGAAACGTTAGATTGGTCCATGACATTTACTTTTTGAAGATAATTTCATTTAAATGTTGACCGCGGCTGTGTCTTTGGTGGTCCATTCAGAAAGTCCAATTTTGGGTAACTTTTTCGAGCATTTCGGCCGGAATAGCCCGAATTTCTTCGGAAATGTTGTCTTCCAAAGCTGGAATAGTTGCTGGCTTATTTGTGTAGACTTTAGACTTGACGTAGCCCCACAAAAAATAGTCTAAAGGCGTCAAATCGCATGATCTTGGTGGCCAACTTACCGGTCCATTCCTTGAGATGAATTGTTCTCCGAAGTTTTCCCTCAAAATGGCCATAGAATCGCGAGCAGTGTGGCATGTAGCGCCATCTTGTTGAAACCACATGTCAACCAAGTTCAGTTCTTCCATTTTTGGCAACAAAAAGTTTGTTAGCATTGAACGATAGCGATCGCCATTCACCGTAACGTTGCGTCCAACAGCATCTTTGAAAAAATACGGTCCAATGATTCCACCAGCGTACAAACCACACCAAACAGTGCATTTTTCGGGATGCATGGCCAGTTCTTGAACGGCTTCTGGTTGCTCTTCACTCCAAATGCGGCAATTTTGCTTATTTACGTAGCCATTCAACCAAAAATGAGCCTCATCGCTGAACAAAATTTGTCGATAAAAAAGCGGATTTTCTGCCAACTTTTCTAGGGCCCATTCACTGAAAATTCGACGTTGTGGCAGATCGTTCGGCTTCAGTTCTTGCACGAGCTATATTTTATACGGTTTTACACCAAGATCTTTGCGTAAAATCTTCCATGTGGTCGAATAACACAAACCCAATTGCTGCGAACGGCGACGAATCGACATTTCACGGTCTTCAGCAACACTCTCAGAAACAGACGCAATATTCTCTTCTGTACGCATTCGTGTGGTTGGTTTAATGTCCAATAAAGTAAACTGAATGCGAAACTTGGTCACAATCGCATTAATTGTTTGCTCACTTGGTCGATTATGTAGACCATAAATCGGACGTAAAGCGCGAAACACATTTCGAATCGAACACTGATTTTGGTAATAAAATTCAATGATTTGCAAGCGTTGCTCGTTAGTAAGTCTATTCATGATGAAATATCAAAGCATACTGAGCATCTTTCTCTTTGACACCATGTCTGAAATCCCGCGTGATCTGTCAAATACTAATGCATGAAAATCCTAACCTCAAAAAAATCACCCTTTATTATTAAATCTCAAACCAAATTATGTAACGCGCATTTATTTTGACAACCCTCGAAAATGCAAAAAGGATACCCGGTTCATTAAGAAAAGCACACAAAAAAAAAGGATTAATTACAAAGAGTAAAAATGAAATAACAATAATTAAATATGCAAATGGTTTAAGTACGTTTCTTATGTAGAGACAAATCTCTGCTTTAAGGTTTCACACGATATGCAGATGCACAAGTCGCTTAATGTTTATTCTTTAAATTTCAGTTTTAAATTATACGTCTGCATAGAGTATCTACATAATTAATGTATGTTAAATAGCAAAAGGACACTTCTGATTCTGAATACAAAAATAAGGATACAGTTTACATTATGTACTTACGTTGTTTTAATTTTGACTGCAGATAGATTCAGCTGTTATAAATTGAGCAATATTTTGTTGGCAGTATTCCAACACCGAACTGCACACTTCTTAATTATGCTTTAAAATGTTTGATTTCTGGAACTTTATAGGAAAAATTTAAGTGTAGATATAGGTGTTTCAAACTTCACTCCCACAAGCTATGTCTATAATAATGTACGAGAGCACCTAGGAGGTATATCTCTTAAGTTGACACAAACCACAAAATCTAAATCAAACAGATACGCAAGGTCAAACAAAAAAATTGTATATGTTTTTGTTCTCCTGTTCGTTGTTTTTCTTTTTTATTTGTTTTTGTTTAATTTTTTCACTTTGTTTTTAATTTTTGGCAACAATAAGATAAATATCCTAGAGTTTTATTTTACGATGGAAGGAAATGAGATGCCACCTTGAGAAGCAACCATGTTCGTGGTCCAATAACGTGAGACTGGCATAGTTACCGTCATTCATTTAGCAGCAACCGTTTGGTTTTCATTTTCACCCTTATGAGCATTCATGTCGAATTACAAGCAACAACGTCAACTTTAATCATTGTATAGTACACTCTGCACATACATAGGTAAGCTCCAGGGACGTAGCAAAAATCGAGGAATAATACGCAGGTGGGTGCTCTAGAGAATATTTAAAATAGTAGAAAATAGTAACATATGTTTACAGTGAGTAAATAATCTGCAATGATCAGCAGTCATATTTTATGTCTAAATTCAAAAGATCAGGGGTGGAATCGGCTAAGGTGATTGTTGATATAATATATCACATATATCACATTGGCCACATTTATCCGACTTGGGATGGTGAAAATCAAGGTTAAAGTTAGTATTGAAAACATGCCTGTCAAAACTTTCTTTTACAGGATCAAGAACAGCATCATTGTATAAGTTATACATATTGGTTATATTTAAGTTTGGATCTAAATATAGTTTATTTGTTTTGGCTCTATAATAGTGTGACTCTATTGTTGGAAAAGATCGTATATGCTCTTTTATTTCTTCTACCCTATTTTCGCTAATTCTTTTTACAGACTTAACTCCTCGTTTGTCTTTTTTGGCCATACCAGATATTACATTTTTATTTTCGTGCGCATTGTAGACGGATTTTTGAGAAATACAAAATGTCCCAAGCCAAAACGATTTACAGACCTGGATCTTGTTTCCAAGTACCTCCAAAAAATACTCAAAAGTGAAATTTCGTCGAGAAGGAGTTGTTTTTTTTTGTTTTTCGAAATGTTTCCATTTTAGTTGTCGATTTTAAAATACAGTTAATTTTTCCATCACGATCTAACAAATAAAAAGATTCAAAAATTTGTTGACGTTCTGATGTTGTCAATTTCTCAGCACAGTGGAACTTGCACTTAGTTAAACAATTCTTTGTCGTTTTGGGTTCTTTTTTTATTACCGTTTTTCCCGCAAACTTATTTATGATAGAACTTTGTGGACTTAGTTTTTTTTATAAATTGAGGTACTTATAATTTTGTTTCATTAATTTTTATTGACTATAAAGGAAACTAAAAGAGATAGACAAATATAGATGAAAGGAATCGAAAGAGCATACTCGATTTACTACGATCACATGCATAACTCAATTTTGAAAAAAAATATCAGTTAGAACCCTGTTGTCCTAAGGTCGCGATATGACAATCAAAACGATCGAATTTGAAATACATAAGGCGATAGTCAAATTGATACCTAAAAAGCTGTCACAAATAATGTGATAGTCGTTTTCAAACAAATACGTTTATTCCGAATAGAGCTACCAGACGCTTACACCAACGGCTGGAAAATTTTCTTAGTTCACTTTGTTTCTTAAAAAAAACACATTCTTCTGACCGACAGAGCTTACGAAATTCGGAATAAGAAAGAAAAGTAAGAATTTTGTTCAAAAACAGCCAATTTGAAACTTTTATTTTGATATTTTATAAGAATCAATTTAAAATTTCACCAAGGCAACAACGAATTTTGACAATTTGAATCTGAAACTGTTCAATCAAATTGAAATGAGTTGAATCATCTTACACAGACGGAATGAAAAGGATAGCCAATTTGGCTATGCTAAAATGATAGACAACTATCACCTAAGCCGATTCCACCCCAGTGCTGTTCCACATTTTCAAGAAAATGAAAATGAAACGATATTAAGCTAACCTCCAGTTCTTATTTCTTTCAATATAACCGATTTTATCCGATCATATATTTGGCGCATAATTACTTTGTATATGTACATTAATAAGCCCTGACACTACTAATGATGAACATAACTTAAGAAGGAAAACCAACAATACATTTTTGGGGTAGGTAAAATAATATAAAAAAGGACTTTTCTATTTAAGCACCTAAATATTTAGAAATAAAGCACACATTTCGAACAAACATTTCGACAAACATTTAAATCGCCGGCGACTAATTTGCCACACTTATCAAAGTGGTCAGTGCTTAAATTAACGATTACAGTACCAGAAGAAAGTCCCAGAACTGCGGCCAAAGCATCCTTGTTGTTGGAAACAGTGCGTCGAATGACAGTCAGATTAACAAAGAAATCATGCTGAACAGAGAACCTTCCAACATCCTATGAATTCCCCTCTTGCAATTTGGAATTGTTCTCAAATGGGGACGTCCTTAACCAATTTAGGGTTCATAACGTAAACAGCTAGAGCTCGAAAGCAAACAAGTGCATGCATAGGTAAGACCAATCTTTATGCAAAGCATAGAGGAAATAATTATCTAGAGTCCCGACCAGTACCTGTCCTACCTGAAACACCCTCAAATTTTATTCGAGGTGAACTCTCTCAAATTCTCAAATTCCGTATCTGTGAATATTATTATTATTATTTATAAAAATATCCTTACCAGCTACATCACAGAGTTCGCCAAAAGATGTAAAATGAAGATATTCAAATGTGAATTTCTGCAAAAAAGAACATACTGAAACAGATCAAATCCTCGGTGGTAGGTAATGTCTTGAAAAACTGACTGTAGATTAAATTAACTATTGTTCACATCATAATGAAGGACTTGCATACACTGCAATCTTTTGCCTATCCGTAGCTGGCTGAAAGAAGTGCTTTGCATTGCACAGATGATGACACATGACGTGAATGTGCTACTGCCATCAATTGATTCAACTTGTATTTGTTAAAGTTGTCTTGGCCATGAATGACCTCCAAGTAAAAAGATTCCTCAACTTCAAAGCAACTCGCGACTTGTATATCCATCTCGACAAATAAAGCCTGCCTGATAGGTTGCATAGCGAAGCTTTTCAGCCTTCTGCGACATCGATTTCTTAGCTGTAATCGGCCCTCCTCATTCCTACAGAGTTAAAAATGAGGATATAAGCCATCAGAATAGAGCGATTTGATTTGATTGCCAGGAACAAAGTCTTGTTGTGAATTGTAATTTTAACTAAAATACAAAACAAAACAATATTCATATAATTTGAGTGTAAAATTAATGTGAACACATTTACCTTCAATTTGTACCTCTTCACTCCAGAATAAATATGTTGGCGTTGCTGGCTTCCTACTTGGGGGATTCCACTTTTCTTGTTGCAACATTGTCCTTGGTTTCAAATCTCAAATTGGGCCACATTCGCATTGCAGTTCTAGGGTGCGCCTATACTTTCAGCACGATTGTATCTGTTCTTAGCGAAATTTTTCATAAAAACCATAGAATTTGTGTGCCAAAAGCAGTCAAATATTATTTTTAGCACAGTTTTCACTAAAAAGAAGTTGTAAAATTCATTTTTCTTAAAATATAGCATTAATTTTTCAATTTTTAAATTCAACGGATCTCTTTTTTGAACGGCTGAGTTCACCTCACATTGTTTTCCCCCTAATTGTGCAAACTTCACCAAAAGCCCATAACAACTACATAGAACCTGGATTTTCCAAAAGAAATGCACGGGAGAACTAACACATGCTTATGCTAACGGGCAAAATTCTCTTAATTTAGTTTGTAGGCTGAAAGAGAGCAAACCCATTAAGTCGTCGGGACTCTAGATAATATATTTCCTCTATGTTGCAAAGGAAGAACTCTTTGTTGCTTCCATCGACCGTTGTATGATTTTAATTTAAATTTTAAACTCTTTAATCGAATTAAATAAATATATTGAAATTCCAGGCGCAGAGAACACTTCCGTAAAAAATAAACAAATGTTAAGTCAAAAAACACTGCACTAGCTAATGTCAACGTAGCCACTAGATGCATGTCGCCACTTTAGAATATGCCGATGATAGTACTATAGATTTTGTACCAAAATATATTTTATCATATGTAAAATATTGTTGATAAATTTCAATTAATTTTTTATAAAAATCAACAACAAAAACTAATCAAAAATTGTTTTTTACTCAAGCACATATTGGAAGAACAAAGAAAAATATTGACTTCGAATTTCTTATCCCACACAAAAGTTTTGAGTGTTCGAGGCATCTGATACTCTTTTTTATATTGTGATTGTGACCTGAATGGCCTACTGTTTCAAAATAATTATTAACCAATAATATTCCATCCAATCGTACATATCCCATGAGAAAATTTAGCATCGGAAGCATCCTGCAAATTAAACCAAAAAAAAATTGCTTACGGGCCTGGAATAGCAATACGGTAAGCTGAGTACACTGCAAAGAGACACAAATAATAATACAAGCATACGTACATACATATTTATAACTTGAATGAATGTACCACTTCGACTTCACGGTCAAAAAGCTTAAACCGCACTGTTTTTTTGAATGAATGATAACAGAGAGCAGATTCAAAGGCATACGAAAGCTTTCAAATGAGAGTAAAAGTGTAGATAACACGTTTGCAGAAAGCTCATCTCAAAAGTATACGACGAAAGACCGAAAGATGCGACGCACATACTCGTAACCACATACATAATGTTCATAAGGAGTCGTCAAGTCTATATACGAATTATTTAGTCGGCATTTAAGTGAGAGGAAAAAGGTAAACAAAGATTGAGGTCTGTGGTCTTGTGTTATAAAGATGCATTCTATTTTTGCATCGTTTAAGTTTAGTAAGTGTTAAACCGGAAGCTTTGTTATTTAATGTACTGTTAGAATAGATGGGGGCTGGGCTTGGGGGTTTTCTGAAATTAAAACATAACAAAGATCTATAGATAGGGTAGATACATTTGTTGGCGTGAAAATGCTAACGGCTAATGAACTAGCTCAAAGCTAGTTTTATAACAAAACAATTTTTTGTACTTCAACATTTGTGAACAAATATTGTTATTCAAACAAAGTTTCGATTTCATGGACATCTAAATCAAATTTCAAAACAACTCAAAATTCGAAAACTCTTTCAAATTATGGTTCTGTAGGCCAAGTTTTCACCAACTTTCAGATAATCCATATGTCACCAAACTTTTTGATGTTCCGGCAATTTTTGTGATGGGTTTATTTTAAAGGTTATAAACAGCGCAAAAAAAGTATTGGCACATATTAACCCCCGTGTCAACTAACTTAGACCACGATAATTTAGGAACAAAGTAAGTAATTTTTTTGGATCGTTGTACTGTCTGTTGTTCTTAGAACATTTTGTGAGAAATTAAATACAACTTCACAAGAATTTTCAACAAAATAAAGGGAAAAATTCTTCTTTTTTTCGAAATGGTTTTATGTGCCTTCTGGTATCATTTTACAACTTGGTGATCAAATAGAAAAAAATGTTTCCAAACATAACCGTAAGACAAAAATGTTCCGGCTGAGCCCCCATGTTTTTTTTTACGATTATAAATAATCTATATTACTCTTATACACCAACAGTACACCTCCCAAATGTACTAAAATTTCATGTTTCATGAGGGTTCTGAAGATTTAATAGAGTAAAAATAAATAAGTTGGCTCAAAAGTACGTAGGAAACTAGGGCCTAGGTTAGGTTAGGTTATAGTGGCTGTCCAAGATGCAAACGGACACACTTATGCCAGTTTAATGGCCCATTTTGATACCACATAAATCTTGAGGCTTGCTCCTAAGCTCAATAGATTTAGATCGTTTAGATCGTTAAAGAAGAATTCTCCTAGTTAATTCTTGCGTTTTCGAGCTAGAGCAGGGCATGTGCAGAGAAGATGAAGAACCGTTTCTTCCTCGTCCATACAGCTTGTCATTTGAGAATACGCCCAGTCTCGTGGTGTGCTTTCCTATTAGACAGTGTCCGGTTATGACATGACACCTATTATCGAGCTCACATGCGATCTGCTTAGAGAGAGCAAGCGCCTTGAACGTTTTAAATCCAGTGTTGGCCAGATGTTTTTTGTGACTTTTTGTTCCACCTGGTGCCTGCCCTCCTCACAGGGTCTTCCATTAGCAACAGTTTACAAGTAGCGATTAGTATGCCAGTATGTGCCTAACGTGGTAGGATGGGCTGTACTGTACCTTTCCTGGCGAGATCATCTGCCTTACAGTTACCTGGAATGTCTCTATGGCCCGGCACCCAGCAAAGGTAAATATTAAACTGTTGTGCCACCTGCATTAGAGATGATTGACAGTTATGGACTGTGATAGAGTTTGTAGAGACAGAGTCCAGAGAATTGATAGCGGCCTGGCTATCTGAGAAAATACGGATATCAGATGTTGATATCACGTTTTCTTTGAGCCAAGACAAGACTTCCTTAATCGCCAAAAGTTCCGCCTGGAACACGCTACAATGATTGGGAAGGCGGAATGAGAGACTTAATTTTAGTCGTTCAGAGTACACACCTCCATCAACGCCTTCGTTTGTTTTTGACCCATCTGTATAAAAATGGATTGACTCATCCTCCAAGAACGTCCTATCCTCCCATAGGAGGTATAGAAATCTGGAAAGGGAGGTTGGGAGATAATGTAGTCTGTGTGCTTTGAAATTGATCCTAAAAGTGGCCAATGTTGTTGTTAGTCCACTGCGACGAAGCTTTGAGGCGAATAGCAGAGCTTGCAGCTATTTGTTTGCTAAATATCTCAAGAGGTGTTAGGTAGAGTAAGGTGTCCAGTGGCGCAGATGGGGTCGTGCGAATGACTCTTTCCTGTACGTTGCGTTTCCAATTTAGTTTCTTATCTTAGACAAGACCCAGGTATTTAGCCTCCTCTGAGAATTTTAATTGGATTTCTTTAATATAGGGAGGGTTGATAAATGGAATTTCGTATCTCCTCGAAAATAAGACCAAATCGGTTTTGTGTGGGCTTACACCCAGTCCACACTGATCAGCCCAAATTATTAGTCTGTCTAAGGCATTTTGTAAGAGTTCTTTTAGGGTGTTAAGATGCTTTCCTGAAACTGCTATAGCAACGTCACGTCGTCTGCATAGGCTGTCACTCTTAAACCCTCCGCATCCAGACTAGTTAGGATTTCATTCACCACTAGGTTTCAGAGGAGAGGGGATAGAACACCACCTTGCGGTGTCCCTCTACTTGTGAATCGTCTGCCAGAAGAGTTGCCCAGTTTTGAGTTAATTATTCTGCTAGTAAGCATTAGATGAATTAACTCCCGAAGCGAACTCTCTACATTTAGAGATGTTAGTGCAGATGTGTCTACATTGTTAAAGGCACCCTCGATGTCAAGGAAAGCAACCATAGTGAGCTCTTTATGATGGAGGGAATATTCGATGGTGCGTGCTAAAGTGTGTAACGCTGTTTCCACCGATTTACGTTTACAGTAGGCATGTTGAGACGAAGACAGAAGTCTTGTATCAATACTTTCCCTTAAATGGATATCAATCAATCTTTCCAAGGTCTTAAGAAGGAATGATAATAGACTTATAGGTCGTAGATCTTTAGGATTGACTTGCGAGCATTTACCTGCTTTGGGTATAAAAACAACTTTAACTTCTCTCCATGCTGAGGGAACATGGACCAGGTAAAGACAGCTAGGGCCTAGTGACTTACAAGTTACAACTCTCAACCATTCCTGTGTGTTAGTAATGTTGTCAGGGAATGAGAGGATCACAGTTTTAAGCCGACTATGCTCTTTTGATGACAAGAATTACTCTTGAAGGATTTGTCAATTCCTCGCAAGAGGCAGTTCCTTTAGATTGCACAGGCACGGATTGACCTTTGGCATGACGCACTAACTCTCACTCCACGATTACTACCTACTACTAAAATGCTTAGGTATTTTCTTGATTTTCCAAATCGAGAGTAAAAAAAAACTTTGAATTAAGTATCTTGCTCTATTTCTACCTTGTGTGTTTCAATTCGTTGACCTTTTTTCCTTTTTGTTGTTCCGTTGTCAATTATATAAATGAAATCGGATTAAAATTGTTTTAAATAAAGATCAATGCTTTGTAGAGATTAATAATATTCTGCGTAGGTGCTTACATACTTTTGTTTATTAAGCAATATTCATACTGATATAATACAACTTCCCAAGTCTTAAGGGCATACAACTTACAATGGTCTACCTACGATATGTCATTCCAACTTTTCTAGTATACAGGTTATTGCACTTTAAATGTAAAAGCATTCAAGTATACGGGTTTCAATTTAACTTGAATTCATATATTCAGGGTGGAAGATAAATGTATGAACTTAACAAACAACTTTATTGAATAGAAGACGTCATTCAATAGATCGGTGACAATTATAATCTCATAAACTTTTTGTACAAAATTTTACTTAAGGTCCATGACCTGTAGATATTATATTTACCACATAACAAAAACAAATAGAGCAACTGTTATTCTGTTCCTCAAATCTCAGCTTTCAAAGTTTGTTTGGGATTGATTCTACCAATATATATTTTGACTGCTTATAAATTAGAAACTCTTTCTATTTAAAGACAATCCTTTATCCTCTTTGCTTTGCAATATCAATATTCCTTACATTCGAAAATTAAGTTGGATAAAGCGATGAAATGAGTTTTGCATATTAATATTTTGCAATCTAACATCCAGTCGATGTTTTCCTCTCTGGATACCGTCATTTTTTTGTATTATCCTTTGCAATGGTGGATACAGAGGGGGGTTGTAGGGGGCATGAAATTACGATAGTAGAAAAGTTGAAAAAAGTTGGTCCCCCGATTCCATCCGTCTTCTGTCTGTCCTGGACTTTCAGCTTAACCATTGTGTCGATTATGAAAAGCAAGGTTTTCAGCCGATAAGAGGAAGGCATTTTTCAATTTTTTTAATACGAAAAATAACAGCAGTCCCCATACAAATTTGTTGGTTAAAATCGAAAATACGAACTTTTTTAAAATGAACAAATACGTGTTTTTAAAACTTTCTCTAAATTTGTTGTTCTTAATTTGGCTTCTTTCTAAAAGAAAAACGTATTTTGGTATTGCGTTATTTTGTTGTTAAATTTTCTCAAGAACTAATGGACCGATTTCAATAATCTTCGTTGCAAGTTCTTGTCGATGATCACATGATCAAATTGATCAAAAAAAAAAATAAGTACGCGTATATCTAGGTTTTTTGAGAAATAAAATGGGATTAAAATTTTTGAGAAAAACTTATTTTCCAGGTACATTTTAAATCTTAAATTTTATTTAATATTTTGAAACAGGCTTTTTTGGAAGAAATAAGCAAGTTCTAGCAACCCAGCCGTGCATTTTACTTCTTTTAAAATTGATTTTCTGTTGAATAGTAAAACTTTTAAAATATTAAAAAAATTAAAGAAATTTATTTTTCAAAGTGAATTTTCTTTAGATGATCTAGAACTAAGATTTAAAGTGTTCAAGAATATAAATGTCCCAAAAACAAAAGTGACACTTTTTTTTTAAACTAATGGCTAATTGAAAAACATTATTAACGTTTAATATCTATTGATATAAAAGCAAATCTCCTAAGATTTGAAGTAAAAAAAGAGCTTCTGAAAGTGTAATTTGTAGTTTGTGAGTTCACACAAAAGTTTCTTTTCAACTTATTTGTTTATTTCTTAATTTTCATTTATTTTAAAGAGAAATTATGTATACTTACTTTTAGGTGATTTTAATTTACCACACATTGACTGGATTCCATCCGAAGACGAATCCTGCCTTGAAGCCTCTCCTTCTTCTTCACAAATGGAACTATCTCTTCTCGATAAAGTCCTTCTTACTGACTTAGAGCAAACAAGCTGTATTAAAAACTCAAAAAATCGAATTCTCGATTTAGTCTTTTCTTCTGACGCTATTAGTACTCTTGTTCTAGAGTCTAGATCAGGAATTACTAATATTGACAAATATCACCCCCCATTGGACATTTTTTTTGACTTAAGTAATCACCTTACTAATCACAGTAATTCTTTTGATTGCTTATATAATTTTGATTTCAGAAGAGCCAATTTCCAGCAGTTGTCTGAAGATTTAACTATATCTGGAATTGCTGATACACTAGCATTTTCTAACATTGACGAAGCAGTTTCAACTTTTTATAGGATCCTTAATTATTGTTTTGAAAAAAATGTACCGATAAAGAAATCAAGAATTACAAACTTTAGCTATCCTTGGTACACGAAAGAATTGCGTTTACTGCGTAACAAAAGAAATAAGGCATGGAAAACGTATCTCAAAACTCTGTCTCCAGTCAACTTCACTTTTTATGTTGAACTCTTTAATCAATTTAAATCTCTTTCTAATTTTTTATATGCTTGTTATGTTACTGATATGGGCACCTTATTTCCTTAAAGTCAAGAACTAACCAATTTTCCCTACACAATCTTTAAGTTTTGTTGACTCATTTTCCAGCATCTACAAGTAAGTAGACTGATAGCAATTAAAATAATAGGCTCCCGAAAATTGAACTACAACGGAAAAAGGCCGAAAAATTCTTCATATCAGATCCTTTCTCATTTTCTGGGTTTTTGAATTTTTGTAGCGTTCTTCGCATTAATAGAAATGGAAACAAGAAAAGTACTCATTATTTTTGGAAAAAAACTAAATTTCAAAATAATTTCTTACAATTCTGCGTGAAATGCACCAAAAACCTTATAAACTATTGTGTTTTAGCTCTTAAATATGGCATATATAGAAAACTGTTGGAATCTTTGAATGATTGTGAATGTGTAGGAAGTCATGCAAATTGAATGTTTTAAAATAATTTAATAAAATTAGCCTCTGAAATGTGTAAATTTAAGGTTAAGAAACACATTATGTTATCTCAATTTTGTCTCCTTTACAAACCATTAAAGAACATTTTTAAGTGGTGACTAAAAACTCGTCTATATGTCTGATCAAAAGTCTGGATCCGCCCTTGATCCTTTGAACCGTTGATATTCTGGCTGATACTCTAACCCTTATTGTAGTCGTCGAGACAAGTCGTAGAACTAACTGCTTATCTCATTATGTTCTTGTTTCTTCCTTGTATGCTTTATGGTTATCCCCATTTTTTTTGTAGATCAGCAATATGATTCTGTTAAGTCTCCTTGCTATTTCAAGTCATGAGAGTCGTTAATCCTTCAGAGCATCTATTTTTACTCTTTCTGTAGCTTTGACCTTCCAGACTCCGTGTGTGTTTCAAATTAATTTAAAATAGTTTTTTTCAAAACTCTTTATATATTCTATACAAAAGTTTTTAAAACATCGCACTTGTAAACTCCTGCTTGGAAATATTCGCTGGGGCCTCACTTAAGTGGAGTATTGTTTTACACGCTTTTTTTAGCCTTTTATTATTTGATATTGGGAAATTCCAACATTGGTTTCTAATATTTCCTTTAATATTAAGAATGTGTAATGGTGAAATACGTACCTCACAGGTAGTAAAAGTTTCCGGCTTTCACCAGCTATAAAAAGCGTGAATCTATTACTATTCTATGTGACCTCATCCTATTTTTTTGGCAGTGTACATGTCACGTCTATACAATGGCGTATGGGCGTATACGCACTTTAATATCATTTTATCAGCTATTTGATGAAGGACTTACTTTTAAGAGGTATATCTTATTACATCTGAAGGACTCGAATGAAGTCAAAAAAATACGTCTTTTTACAAAAAGTTTTTGTATTAAAACTAAAAAGAGGATTAAAACTAAAGAGAGAATTTGCCATAAGGTATGCTTTAACTCTTGCAAAAGAAGATTAAGCCAGAAAAAGATAAACTATGAAAAAAGCAACATTTAAAAAAAAAAAAGAGGCTGGGATGCGACCCACACTGATAACTTCCCATCCCGTCTGTCGATTTGTCTTGCTTCAAAGTTTGTCTATATGTACTCGTACCAATTTTTACCAAATTTGCGTACTATTTTTTGTAGATTTTTTTTAATGAAAAAACGGACTGTTGGATTTTTATATACAAATTACTGAATATTGAAAACAATATTTTCCGTGAAATAAAATAAGTTTGAAGCCAATTTTTTTAATTTTTGAAAAGCTATTTGCGCCGAAAGTAAATTTTTACCAAGTTTTAGTAGGTATTGTTATTTTTTAGAGTTTTATTTTTTTTTAAAAAACTGTCTATTCGAATTTTTTCAAAATTTAACCAAATGTTGAAAACAATATTTCTTATAAGATTAAATTAGTTTGAAGCCAATATTTAAAATTTTTGAAGAGATATTTGAGTCGAAAATCATTTTTTACGAACTTTTGTTAATTTTTTTTTCGGTTTTTAATTTTTTGTACAAAAACTGTCAAATCGATTTTTTTCAAACTTTAACTGAATGTTGACAACAAGATGTTTTGAAAGATAAAAGTTAATTAAAGCCAATATCTAAAAGTTTTGAAAAGATATTCGAGTTGAAAATCAATTTTTACCAACTTTTATAAATTTTTTTCTAGGTTTTTATTTTTTGTAAAAAAACTGTCAATTAGATTTTTCTCAAAATTTGTCCTAATGTTGAAAACAATATTTCTTATAAGAAAAAATTAGTTAAAACCTATTATTTCAAAGCTTTTAAAAGATATTTGAGTCGAAAATCATTTTTTACGAACTTTTGTTAATTTTCTTTTCGGTTTTTAATTTTTTGTACAAAAACTGTCAAATCGATTTTTTTCAAACTTTAACTGAATGTTGACAACAAGATGTTTTGAAAGATAAAATTAAGTTAAAGCCAATATCTCAAATTTTTGAAAAGATATTTGAGTCGAAAATCAATTTTTACCAACTTCTATAAATTTTTTTTTAGGTTTTTATTTTTTGTAAAAAAAACTGTCAATTAGATTTTTCTCAAAATTTTATCAGATGTCAAAAACATTATTCGTCGTTGCACAAAACTGTTTTAGAGATGAAATCATATTTCAGTCGTAGAATTTTGGAGGTTACAAATTTTTTTTTTTAGTTTTTTTGATTTATAAAAAAAACCGTTATATTGATTTTTTTCAAAAAATATACCTGTTTTGTATCACGTTACAATATATTATATAAATTTTAATTCAAGTCTCTAGCGTTTTTGGTTCGTAAGATATTTAGGGTTAACCAAAATTTTCACCTTTTTTTCAAACTGCTATGGTAAAAAAACCACCCACGCAATTTTCTTGAAAGCCCTTTCTGCATCTTTCTGCCTTATTATCTGTATAACAAAATTTATTTGAAGTCGATATCTCTCCTGGTTCTTGAGCTATGGACGACGAAAAAAACGTCGCGAACGTACGGACGTACGGACGTACGGACGTACGGACGTACAAACGTACGTACACACGCACGCACAGACATCTTTCTAAAAATCTTTTATTTCGACTCTAGGGACCTTGAAACGTCGAGAAATGTCAAAATTTTCAATTTGACAAATCGGACCCATTACAATAACTTCCTATGGGAAGTTAATAACTACAAAAATGGATTTTAGGCTAAAAGCTAAAGTTATATCACAGTAATGTAGGTGTTAGGATTGATTTCCGATCTTTTATTTCATATGTCATCTCACTTTTCAGAAAAAATACCCCTACGGCCTAACAAATCATCCCGTACCATTTTTTTCTTTTTTGGCTTAATCTTCTCACTCCATAGTTATGGTACAATTTATGGCAAATTGTCTATTTTTGTTATTTTAGTACTTATTGTTCTGTAAAAATTTAGCAAATTTTTGACTGAGGGTCCATGCTGTATTTCGTTCCGAAAGTAAAACTTTTTGAAAACGAATATTTTGTACTCTCTATGTCTAAAACGGAATGAAATTTACTACTAACGGGTCACCATTGCCAATTCCAAAATTGAAAGTTTCGTACCTGGGGCCTGATTATGAGGTTCGCGGCGAATCGTTTTGCTAGCGACTTTGCCATTTTTTTTAATTCGAAGGAGAATTTGAAATTTATTGGCGAGTTGAATCCGATAATTTTTTTTTTTGGCGGATTCACAGGCGAAAGAGTGTTTATTATTATGCACTGTTCGATTTCGTGGATTCTTTCTTTATTTTAATTAAAAAATGTGAGTTAGCTTTATTTTATTTTTCTTATAATTTATCCACAAGAAAATATAAAATTTTAAATTTCATTCAAGGAACGATAAAAACAAGCAATCAAATCGACATCAATTTTTGGCTCTCGTCGAGTTTATGAAAAAAAAATAAGGGCATTGCAACAAAGGCACTTGTAGGTCCTGAATATCGGGCTAATGCCGTTGCTGTTCTGATCCCTGAATTCCTCACTGATCTCTTTGCAAAATGAAGACAAAAGCTTCCTTCCAAAGTCGAAATAGTTTGATAAATCTATTAAGACAAAGTTTGTAGATTAATTGATTCATTTGATTTAAACTAAAAGGAAATAATACTTACTCAACTGAAGGGAGATCCAGAGGAGAAGGTTTGCTTCTTAATAGTCTCCTGGACACCCGTAATCTTGAGGATTCCTGGGATTCCTCAAATTCCTTCAGTTCAGAATAAATATACACTTTAATTGATTCCATTTTTTCGCAAATTTCAATCAAAACAAACCAAATTTGTGGAAAGCTGTCAAATCACTGGAATATAAGAAGAAAAACTCAAACTAAAAGTGTCAAATCACTGGAATATCGGAAGAGCTATTTTCGCTTCGCCGCGAGTTCGTTAATATGAAAATACGAAGCGAGTCGAATTTGAAAGGTCGAATTGAGAACGATCCGCCGCTAACCTCATAATCAGGCCCCGAAAACTTGGTTCCGAATGTCAAAAGCATCGAAATACGAAACAATTATTTTTACAACAAATGTAATTTTAGGACGTGCGGGGAAAGTTTTAAATTTTAAGCCTAAACCCAAATTTTAGTTAAAATAATAATTTAAGCAAATTAAATTTATTCACAGGGAACTTATAAGCAAAGGCAATTTAAATTTTAGTAGAATTTATGTGTGCGCATACCAATTTAGCCATTAAAAATCACCTGACGCCGAGCAAACTTAAAAGGGACACCCATCCTGGGCGAAGAATTATGTGTGGCGAAAATTCTGCCCGAAACTAAAATAATAAATAATTATTTTCAATCTTTGCCACCAACTGAATTTTACCTTTCATCACATATTTCCATAAAAATAGATTTGGCCTTATGATTTTATGCTCGATCCGCTGTGAAAATTTTACGGAGTACTTATCTACGAAAAGCAAAATTGAGTTTCGGAACTAAAGAGTAGGGCCCAGGTTTAAATATTTTTTTTTGTATCTTAATTTTTAATTTTTAAAAATAATAAATAAATACAGTTTTGTATTAAATATTATAAAGCATGGCTTTTAAGCCGACTGTGGCTTTTTAAAAAACATACATTAACAGATTACAAGGTTCAGTAATTTAAAAATTATGTAAAAATTTGGGCAGTGAACAATTAAATATAGAAATTAAAAAATTGAGAAAAAGGTAAAGTTTAAATAATAATTTTAAAAGAATTATAATGCAAAAAGGGACAATTTCAATCTTCTAAAAAAAGTTTGACTGTTTTCATATTTGTTATAGTTTTAAAAATTATGGTTAAACAGGGCAAAAATGACAAGATCTTAAATTTAGAGCTTTTTAGTTTAGCTTAAACAAAATTATGTACGGTGTTATTCACTACAAATTCAAATCTGTAACCATTCTCTTGAGAAATAAATCGAACCAGCAACTTCCATCCATACTCTTCATTGAGGACACTTAAAAATTCGTCATACGAAACATGTCTTTTATTGAAATAAAGTCTGAATTTATTGCAAAATGGGACATATCGCTGGTGTCGTCCCATATACGGCAATTTTGCTTGTTAACACAGACCTTCAACCACTATAAATGATTTTTCGGCCAAAATTGAGGTCTTCTTCCAAAGGAATAGATAGCCTCTTGTTCTGCTGTACACTTTCACGGAACGCGGCTATGTTCTCGTCCGATTTTGCGTTCCTTGAACGTACGGGTGTTGGCTGATTGTATACAAAAACCGGTTGTCTCTAATTTGGCCACCAAACGTTGAAAAATCGACTACCACCCACCACGTCTACCATAAAATAGGGGCAATTGGTGCACTGCGCGCAACGTTTGCCTTACCGAACACTCTTTTTAATTAAGTTTTATCATTTGAACGTGCTGTTTAATAGTGTAACTTGCCATGATAATAAAAAAAGACTTGACAGGTGTCACCAAAACAAAATTCCCGCCTCGGGTGCCAAAATTCACCCATGCTAATTGAAAAGCACTTTATAAAGCCCCTAAGGTAGACTTCCTGCATCAGAGACCTCTATTCGTCTACTTTTGCAATGCATCATACAAAAATATTTTGCCGTTCTGCTACATTAATTGTACTTAAATTGAATTGTACTTGTTTTAAAGCAAGTTCTTCACAATTCTTAAAAAGGAGCTTAACCAATCGAAATTCTTCGAAAAATGTATGACATTTAAGTCGAATCAACGGTCCTCAATTCGCCAACGGTAATACAAATTTCTAACACTCACGCTTTTGTTCATTCGACTCGCCAATTGTAATAGGGGTAGTAGAGGTAAACCGGACTTAACGTAGATAGCTTAGTTTGGAATATTCTAGGTTAATTTGACTACTCTTCTGAAGATTTTATCCTCCGTTCATTGATAGTCGAGAACTTCGTTACCATAGCAGAAACAGGTGTTAATTGTGGCGTTGAACACTTGAATTTGGACGTTTCGTCCAGAAAAGACTTCGAAAAAAATAGAGACCACATTAAATTAACTTGCTGATTTGGCTACATCCAGGTTTTCTTTTATATGAGCTCTGATACTCAAAATACTCGAAATATCGAAACCTAGGTATTTGAATTCATGGATAACTAATGTCCAGGTCCTCGAGTTTCTGTCAGACCGAGTTTTTTGCAGAATTAATTTGTAGATCCCATAATCGCAAAATAACTTAAGGCGCGTATTATCAATCGCGAGTCGAAAATTCGCCTAAAGCTGAATGTTTTAGTGAATTAACAGTTTGGTGGTATTACCAATTGCGAACTCCGTAGTTCGTCTTTGGAAACAAAACTGCCAACATAAAAACCTTAAAGTGAAATTTCATTCATTGTCATAAATATTTACAATGTCAGATTGAAGAATATTGTTTTTTGTGAAAAAGTAAATAAAAATAAAGATGATTAGCAGCGTTGAATTGTTTTTCGAGAAGGAAAATGAAGAAGTAACAAATAAAGAAGAAAAAATCATGATCTGCCGATTGAGGAGAAGTTTAAGAGATGCTTCCAACACACTGGAAGTACCAGATAATTTGTAATAAAATTAAAAATTACTTTGATAAAATTTAACTAGATTTTTTTTTCATAAATTTTGTGTTATACTTTCGGCTTAGCAAAGACTCATTTAAATATGTTTTAAGTCAGATAAGTTCAGAATTTCAAACGACTTAAAGTTCTGCAATTCCATCAATCTTTAAAAATGCGTGCGCTCTACGATTTTATGGATGTGGAAGTAATCAAAATAGTGTAGGAATGACTTTGAGCTAGGTTTCTCCCAACCTACAGTTTCAGCAGTTTTAAGCGAAGTTCTTAATTTGCTTGAAGCAAGAATCTACTCAGTTTGGATCAATGTACACTAATGAAAAGCACTCATTATTGCCACTCTTTACCCTCTCGTATAGGAGGTCCCAAATCGTTTAGCTCAATCCCAATATTCGGCTTGTTTTTTTTTTGGATGATCCAAACGTCCCGACACCCTTGGCAAAATCGGGGTTAGCCTCCATTAGCCCCACCAACTTTGAGAACTGGGCGTTGTAGGTTCTTTTAAAGCTATAAATAAATAAAAGGTGTAATTCGGCCCTATCGAGGTAGCCGTCGGAGCGGAACTTTCTCCGCAACGCATCCCTTTTCAAGAAATTTCACGGACATTTGGCGACGCAATGCGATGGATATAAATTTCAGGCAAAGATTTGCAAATTAATCGATATATCGAAAATACGATATATTCTCGATAATATAAAGACAATAAGCGTTTTAAACAATACAAAATTGGTGGCAGAATGTAATATATTGCTTAAAAAAAGTATTTTTTTTTTCAATTATAATGCGCTAGCATTTTTAAGACATTTAATTAGATGCAACGATTTTTAAATCAAAACTATCGAATAAAGTCCCCTCCCTATTTCAAACATATGTTTTTGTTTCCATTTGAAGTGTCAAAGAAAAAGAATAAATTGAAAAAAAAAACTGTTGAAACATAAGTTTTATTTATTTATTTGATTTTATACAAGCAATAATAATAAGAAACGGATAGTGTTGGTTTATTTTTGGACGCTAAATCAAATGAAATTAGGGCGCAAAATAAAGAAAATAGGAAAACATTGCGAAATGAAAGCAATATACGTAAACTATCTGACGCGGCGTAAGTAAACTTATCTTCTAATCTAATTCTTATCTTCTAATAATTCTAAGATTCTCTTCCAGATTCAAGAAAACCCTTCGCCAGAATAAAAATGCGTTTGCTTTTTTTTGGAGCAGATTCAACACAAATACAAAACAAATCATCGGTCGGATTGTGTCACTCCGGAACATAAATTAGCAGCTTGCCTCAGATTTTTTGCCGAGGGAAACTACCAACATCGTGTTGGAAAAGATTTTCAATGTTCAGTTGGCCTGTCGACTTTTCCAGTATTTTAAAGGAAACTTTAGATATAATGGAAGAGACCTTGTGCAGCAACTGGATATCTTTACAGATGTCTGATGAAGAATGTCAACTGTCCAAAACATATTTCTTCGAAAAAACTGTTTTCCTGGAGTGATTGGCTGTGTGGACGGTACTCACGTTCACGTTGCACCAGTAGAAAACAAACATTTATTTTTCAATCGCAAGGGACATTTTAGTCTTAACGTTATGATTGTAAGATGTTAGTTTTACCTTTAAAGTACTACTTTAAAATTATTTTTATTTTAGATTTGCGACTACAAAATGAGAATAAGAGCCGTTAATGCTAACTACCAGGGATCAAACCACGACTCTCATGTTTGGGCTTTGAGTCCTGATCGACGGTATTTTGAAAGAAATCATTTAAGTACGAGAAATAGCTAGTTGCTAGGTAAGCATTTTTTTTACAACAATACAGACCATCTGAATTTGTTTCTTTCTATAGGTGATTCAGAATATCCATTGGAGCCCTGTCTTATGACACCATTCAGGACTCCTACACCGCAAAGCGCAGAGAGCCGTTTTAAAATATGTCACAGAAGAGTTCGTAACATAGTTGAACGTTCAATAGGATTATCGAAAAGCAGATTTCGTTGCTTGTTAGGTGCAAGACAGCTGCACTATGCACCTTTGAAATCTGCACAAACCGTTAACGTTTGTTGCGCTTTACAAAACATATGTTTACATTTTGAAGTAAACATGAAGTTTTAAACAATACGGAAGAAGAAATTCATGAAATTCAGACTAATTTGCTTCGATAGTTCAACTCAACTTTGATGCATAAAAATTTATTAAAAATAAATTTATATATTTGAAAACAAAAATATCACAAGCCTTCATGGTGTTTGTCTTTGGTTCTTAAAACTATTTTTAGAAAAAAGAAAACACTTTCCGCAACAAGAACTTGTCGGAGGACTTCGAAAAATTGTATGTCTCTATCTGTCAAGAATAAAACAAAACAAGTACTTCATCGCAAAGCATCGGATGCAAATTGCATGCGTTGAATGTCCGATCAGCTGATCGGACAACTACCTCGAGTCGGAGGAAATCGGAGAGAATTCCGCTCCGACGGTTACCTCGATAGGGCCGATTATAATTTATTTAATAATTATTTAATTTGTTCTTACCTTTGTCGATTTTCACAAATTTTTTTTATTTCGCAATAAAAAATATAGACAACTACTTAGAATTCAAAAAAAAAACTGTAATTTTTTCAGTTTCACCAAGAACTACAGTTTCAGACGAGCATTCGCCAATTGTAATAGAACAACATTTCAATTCGCCAAATTTTTGAACTTTGAGGCGAACGTCAACTTGACGAATCGCGAACAGTAATGCTAAAAAGTCATATTCGCTTATTTTTTAAGGCGATTCGCGAGTGAAGCTGAAGTGTCACCGGGTTGCCAGCAAAAATGATAAGGTCATCAGCATATTATATAACATATTTTAAAATATATCGCCAAAAGATACTCCCCCTGTATATGATTCTCGATATCGTTTAAAAAACAAGGTGAACGTTAATGGACTCAAACACATTCTTTTTTTCAAAATCACTTACTGCTTGTTAAATGCATCTATATGTAGATGTCTAAGGTTTTTCAAATTCGAATTGATTCGTTTGAAAATTAAATCTCAAACGATTTAAGCTTAACGTGGAAATACCATTTATAATTGAGAGAATAAAAGACAAGTGTTTTTTTTTTAATTTTTTCCTTTTCATTTATTTTCTAATAATTTCTTTCATTTTGCAGATTTCATATTTTTTTGTATTATTTTGTATTTATCGTTAAAAATAATTAAAAAATAAAGAATTAATTATTAATTTTATTTAATTAATTTTGTTTCTCATTTTTCCATTTATGTTCTCATTTTAATAAAAATTCCTAATTACATCCTAACTTAACTAAATTCAAAAACAAAAAAAAAAATGTATTTATATAATATATATAAGTATATATATTTACTGCAATACTTATAGCGTAGATTGGTAATATATATTCTGCAGTTGCTGTGTTTCTTTTTGTTTATATTTATATTTTTTGCGTTCTGTTATAATGATTTATTGATAGAAAAAAAAATAAAGTTACAAATTAATTGTTACATTTTATTGTTTATGTTTAAAGTAAAAAAGAACGAAAAAACTTATCATATTATATAAATATATATGAATATATGCAAGGACAAAAATAAATCAAACAATTTATGTTAACTTAAAAAAAGAAATAATAATAGTTATTAAACTTAACATTGAAACATAAAATGGTTTTATTTTTTGTTTATTTTTATTTAATTTGATAACTACAATCGTTAATGTGTTCTGTATACGTGTAAATATACGTGTCAACTATGATTAGCAAATTATTTTGTGTATAGCATTATAAAAAAAATAAAACATTTAAATAAAATCAAAAAAAAAAAAGAACTACAAACAATTTATCAGTAATAAAAACAGAAAATTAAATCAAATTATTATAACTAATTTTTACAGATTTAGCTTGTTTTTTTTTGTTTCTTTTTAATTTAATAACTAAACTGATCACTTACAAAAATTACTTTTATTTATATTTTTACTTTAGTTTTTTTTGTTTTTAATTTTTTTTCATATAAGTAAAGATACGTATTTATATAAAAAAGAGAAAACTATATATAACTTAATAATTATAAAGAGATATTTATTTCTTCTTTTCTTTACTTCTTCACATAACTATACAAATTATTTATAGATATATATATATATTTTTGTTTTATATTTTTGCTTCATTACATTAAGTGTATATATGCATACGTATCCTAGTTTATTTAGAAATTAGAAGTCTGTTGTTGCTTTCATATTTGTTTAATAATTAATTATTGTTTTTTTTATTATTATTATACATGTGCACAAAAAATTATTATTATTTTTGCTCTTAAAGTTCTGTTGTTTTTTTTTTGTTTTGTTTTTGTTGTTTAACTAATAAATAACTAAAAGAAATAAACTAGTAGTATAAGTAGTACAATATTATATCGTTAATGCATGGTATTTTTTTTTTAGTTTTTTTAAATTTTTTATTTGTTTTACTTATACGTTAAATATAATCTTTTGCTTATTTTTCGTAATGAATATTTTACTTTTTATACAAACGTACGCCATCTACGGTTAATTTTTGTTTATTGTATTTATTATATTTTACATTGATTTGTATTTATTTATATATGTATATAATATATGTTTGTTATTTTTGTTTTGTTTTGTGTGGTAGCTTATGCTTTGCTTTGTTCTAACTTTTTCATGTAATATTTTTATTTAGAGTAACTGCGAAGTTTCATTTCAGAGAAGAACGATTAGCGCAATATTTGCAGATTTTTTTGTTTTCCATTGTGTGAGCTGTACGATGGAGTTTGTTTTAGAATTTGTGTGGTCATCTTGACAATCAGAAAATTAATAATTCTTCACAATGTGTAAGGCATTAAACAATATATATATTCTGGTTTCCAGCATGCGCTCTTATTACCAACTATTTAATTTGATTTGATCTTCCGAGAGTTTCTTTAGATTAAGTTTTTCTCCGGCTTTAAAACATAGGAATATCTTTATTAGAAAACGAGCTATTGTAGAAATTTGTACCATTGTATGAATTTTTTTTCTTGAAATAACATAAACACCATAGCAATGAATTATGTATCGTTATCGTTATTACAAAGATCGGATCTTAATGTAATCGGTATGAAATTTTATATGAACAACAACATAATTTAAGTCGATTATTTTAGGAAAGCAAGCAATATGACGACTAATCAATGTGAAAGGGAATGCTTTTAAAATGAAATTGGGATATAATTATAAAAATAAAAACAATACAATTAGTCAAGTGAAATTATTGTTATTTACTTTGAAAATCTCGATGAACATGGATTCAAAGGAAACTGAATTAAAATATTTATATTTGCAATTTGTTTGCCCGTCATGCCAGTTAAATTTAGTCACCTAATTTTATTCCATTGACCAGTCCCTAAATTTTGTTTTGTTTAATTATTAACGTTGTCAGTCAAAATTTCAAATGGTTTCAGATTTTAATTTTCATTTCATACTGAAAATAAAATATCGGGATAAAAATGTTAAAAAAATAAAGTGGAAACAAAATAAAAACCACACAAATCCAAGAAAACTTCAGGTACAGCTCAAGTCTTAAAACACTTTTCTATTTTAAGCCGTCCGTCTTCGACCGCGTTTCTTAAGCAATCCTCGAGGGTTTTTGTTTTTGTTTGTATACCTACTATAGTTTTTGTTTGTTTGTTAATTCTGATAAGTATTTTTTTGTTTTTTTTTTTTCTAAACACAACTTTATGTGGATCGTGAGCTTTGAACAAAAAGGATTTACCAGTAAAAAATTAAAAGAATAGTCTTCCAAAAATTAAATAAATATACAAACACACGTATGCAGCATGTATACCTGTAGAACATTCTCATCAATGTTTTCCCCGAAATTAAATTCCAAATTCCCAAAACGAATAATTAATTTCTAATATGTATGCTATTTTTATAAAAATAATTTTTTTCTGTCTCTTTTGTACAATTGTTTTTGTTCTACTTAGATCGAATTGAATGTTATTATATTTTTTTGTAAGAAATAAAAGAAGAAAAACAAAAATGTCTAATAAAATATAATTCGTGTTTTGCTTGAAAATTTGTATACTTGGCCTACTATTCTTCATCGCTGAGCGCCTCGTACTGTGCCGAGAGCAGCGGCTTGGGTTCGGATGATGATTGTTGTGAGGATTGTTGGTGAAGATTGCCGCTGTGACCGCTAACACCGCCCATGCTGTGGCCGGGTACATTTGGATCACCGATGGGGTTCGAATGTAGCTTAGGCCCTGCGGAACTGGGTGGTGGCCCGTGAACGTTTAGAGCATTAAACGGATACGTGTACGTTGTGGTTGCAAAGGTAGTCACTGGTGGTTGGGGATACGCAGATGGATGGTGGGAGTCATTGTTTTGTGTGGGACCGTTGCCACTTCGTCGACTGTCTTCATAGTTTGAGGGTTGCTTGCCACCCATGAGACCATCTTGATCCTTGTGACCACCGGCTCCGATTGCTGCCTGTCGCAGATCACCGACGTGGAAAGCAGCGGCAGCGGCTACTGCAGCAGCGTGTAAATCTTCAGGACGACGTTCGTCTTCAGTACGCATTGCTTCGACAATGCGATTTTTCACGTATTTCATCGTGTCGAACTGATGATTAAGACTGCCACCGACAATTCCTCCACCTTGCAATCGTCTTTCGTGTGCCGCAGCTGCTGCCATGTAGTAATTGGCCTCGTGCGGCATTATTTCTTGTATGAATTTTCGTGGACTTAGTGGCGGCTGAGCCATTCGAATAATCTGTCGTTCATCGGGAGTTGTCGACCGCCCACCTCCTGACGAGCCTGACGATGAGGGGTTTTTACTTCGATCGACAGCAGCGGCAGCCGCAGCTGCTTCAGCTTCTTTCTGTTGCATTCTCCTATTGTATTTCCAGCGGTCTGGTGTTACAATAGCTTGCGGATCTTGCATATACATGAAGGGACGCAAATGCATTGGGTTTGGCCCATAATCCTTCGCTATTATTGATTCGGTCAACTCTCCAAAAGTAATATTCTTAGTCAGCACTTGTGGAGGAGGAGCCTGTCGGTTGCTTGGATGACCACTTACTCCTACCCTTTGTTGCTGCTGTTGTTGTTGTTGCTGCTGCTGTTGTTGTTGTTGCTGCTGCTGCTGTTGTTGTTGTTGTTGCTGCTGTTGTTGTTGTTGTTGTTGCTGCTGCTGTTGTTGTTGTTGCTGCTGCTGTTGTTGTTGTTGTTCACCAGAATCTAAATCGATATTGATCACATTAGGCGAATTCGCTTTACCATTATTTTCTGCAGCCGCAATTGCTGCATGATGATGTTGAGGAATATCACGAGGGTTGTACTGTTAAATTAAGTTTAGAAAAAAAAAAAACGTTTTTTTAATCATCCCGGAAATAGTAATTACTAAAAACTTACAAATGATGTTCGTGAAGGTTCTCTAGCCATATTAGACGGTGGTGGTTCGGAGACTCCCTGGCTTATAGAGTGTTTGATGATTGCATCGATTAGACACGCTGCCGATAGGGTACTGTCTTGGGAACGTCCCGTATGCGGCCTATGATAGCTATAGTTAGTAACAGGTTTTTTTGTTTTGTTTTTGTTGATCGGGACAGATCACACATATAATAATGAGACAGAAAGAGCAGGGAAAGAAATCATGATGATTAGTTAATTGATTAGCGATGAGTTTCGATTTTAATGTTAAAAAAAAATTCAAAAAATTCAAATGAACAACAATTAACACACAAAGCACCAATTCCCCAAAAATTATGAATGAATATAAAGATTAATAACTAAATATATACTTACGGATCTCGTTCTCGGTCAGGTATTGCGCGAGGAGGCCCATCGGCTCTCATATAGTGTGGCGGACCTCCTGGTGGTGGTGGAGCATTAGCTGCATATATCCGAGCATTCTCCAAGCGACGACCTTCTCTTTCCTGTTCCTCAATACGCTCCCGTTCGCGATCTCTCCGCTCTCGGTCACGCTCTCTTTCACGTTCACGCTCACGCTCACGTTCACCGCGCTCTCTGTCGATGCGATCGCGTTCAGCCTGAAGACGTTCTTGGTTCTGGCGTTCAGCCAGGCGTTCCCTTTGTTCTCGTTGTTCTCTTTGTTCTTGACGTTTTTGCATATCCATAACTTGCATACGTTTGCACTGTTCCATGCGACGATGCATATCAGCCATTTGCTGTTGCTGCTGTTGCTGTTGTTGCTGTTGGCGGAAGTGCTGTTGCTGTTGCTGATGGTGTTGTTGTTGTTGTTGCTGCTGTATTTGCATGGAAACATGATCACGAGCTATTTGCTGTTGATGGTACCGGATGTCATGATGAGGAGGTGGTGGTGGTTGATGATCAGACATTTGTCGTTTTTCGTCCTTTTGGGGGACGGGCAACTGTGGTTGTTGGACTGCAACATCGACGAAAGATGAAAAGGCTTCGTGACCAGCTAAAATAGAGAAAGAAAAGTTTTAGAAAAAAAAAATTAATTATTCAACATTTCTGTGAATTCAACTTACCAGGAGGATAATTATGTGGCATGGCGTGCATTCGATTTGGCGGAGCAGCTGGTGACGGCGGCTTGGATCCAGTATTATGACGTTGAATGACACCCTGTCGTTGTGGTGGAGGTGTTCGATGTGGACTTGGAGTACTATACGCAAACAAACACAAAATTAATTAACAACTTATTGAAATAATAAAAATAAATAAATAAACAAACCTGTTTGCATGATCAGCTGGTGAGGCCCGACTTGACCCATATTCAGTGGGCCGGCCACGTTCTTTATCGTAATAAATCAACGCAGGCGACCCACCCAAGGCACTATTTCGCGGCGACGGCGATTCCTTGTCGCTACGCGACACATTCCTTTGTTGTCCCTGCATTTGCTGCGAGGTTATATAGTCATGCATTACTATCTGTCGTGTACTTAACACAGGCTGGGGCTGTTCCATGGTAGAGTAAGACACCGGCCTGGCATAAGGTGAATTCACAAAGTTTGGAGCCTGTGGGCTAGACTGCTGCGAATGAGGTGGCATTGGCTGTTGTTGTTGCTGCTGCTGCTGACTACCCGGGTTGCCAGCACCTTGTTGCGCTGGACTTTGACGACTAGTTTTATAGTATTCAAATATGCGCTTGCTGCTATCTTGTAGATGATGCGATGGCAGATGAATTGGTGTTCCTTGGGTTATGGAACCCAACTTGTTGCTGTCATTACTACTTGATGGAGGAGTCTGTCGAAGCATTCCCTCGAATTTCGGACTGAGGGTGGAACCAGCGCTACCTTGCACGATTATCTGCTGTTGGGCATTGTTCATTGGTGTTCCATGCGTTATAGATCCTTTGGGACCTGTTGCAACAGATACCAACTGACTGGGACTTGGCGACTGCTGATGTGGATGGCCAGGGTGGTGGATTTGGGGAGACAACTTTGGAGGCATTTTGTTTTTGCCCGGCAGAGGACCGGACTGTTGAAGTTGTCCATGGCTGGGTGGTGGCAGCTGCTGTTGTCTGACAACCGCAGAGGGCGGCTGTTGCGATATTGATATCGGTACAGGTACTTGGGACACATAAAGCGAAGATGCTGCCGATGATTTATTTGTCGATCGACCCAAATCTGAGGCCGCAGCATGATGATAAGCCAAACACGACGAAGGTGCCGAAGGAGCATCACAGCCAGCGCGATAAATCGATGTGGAATTATTACCAACAACGTGTTTTGGAAGGTGCATTTGCTGAGGGGGTGGCTGTTGATGTTGTTGTTGCTGCTGTTGTTGTTGCTGTTGCTGATGTTGTGGTTGCTGATGGTGTTGTTGTTGCTGCTGCTGCTGTTGATGTTGATGCAGTTGATGTTGCTGAGGTGACGGCCCAGAATCTCTAGACGGTTTCTTAATGGAGAGATCAAGAGTCTGCGGCTCTGGTTCACTCGGCCTCTGTTGAACACTGTAGATAATCTCATCTTTGTCCCTTAGATCATGCGATTGGGGTTGCGGCACTTTAACAGGGGTAATTGTTGCAGCAATGCCATGAGGATGGCTAATTATTTGTGGTGACATATGCATATGAGAGTTGACAACAGATAAAGTTGCAAGATTTTCCGCCGCAGTAACTGATTGCCTCGAAATCGGTACCACTGAGGCGGAATTCTGCTGCAGATTCGTTGTCGTTGGAATCGATGTTGTTGGGGGTTGTAAAGAGGATTGCGTCATATGTTGCATCTGTTGATGTTGTTGATGCTGTTGTTGCTGCAAGGATTGCTGTTGTTGATGTTGCGCTTGTTGCTGTTGTTGAAGAGATTGTTGTTGCTTCACTATTGAGCCATCACTGCGAAATTCTCGTACAAAAGTGACATCATTGCTGTTCGTTCCAACACTCTGTTGCTGCTGTTGTTGCTTTTGTTGTTGTTGCTGTTGCTGCTGATGTTGTTGCTGCTGCTGTTGTTGCTGCTGAAGTTGTTGCTGCTGCTGTTGTTGATGTTGTTGCTGCTGCTGCTGTTGTTGTTGATGTTGCTGTTGCTGCTGCGGTTGTTGTTGTTGTTGCTGCGGTTGTTGTTGCTGCTGCTGTTGTTGCTGTTGTTGAGGCCCATTGTTAGTCTTTACTTGTTGTGTTGGGATGGAAGTCTTCATTTGTGAAGAAGGTTGGCCAACTGTTTTCAGGGACCTTTCAATCACGCTATACACAAAGTCTTGGACATTCATAGATTGTTCACCAGGGCGGGGTGGGCCATTTGGTTGTTGTTGGCCATTACCAGAGGCTGGTGGAACCATTGTACCATTAGCCGATCCTGCGGAACTTGATATCACTTTAGGGCTCTGGCGATTTGCCGGAGAATTCTCGTTTTCCTCATCAGCTGTTTCAGTCGCCGAGCTATCGTACTCTTCGGAGGTTTTTTGCTTCTTTGGAGCTTGCTGTGGCGGCAACAACCGATCATCCATTTTACTCAGAGCAATCGTTGCGTTCGATACGTCCACCGATTTCTGCTTAAGTTGATCTTTCTGCAGAGCACTACCATGTCGACTATGAATTTCAGGGCTGTCCACAGATGCAGTATCACTTCCACCATCACGTTCGTCACAAGACGATGTACTCAAGTCGGACTCATCGCCATCCGTTCGACGTTCTTCATCTGTTAAATTAACATGTGGATCGAGTTTTCGACGAATTCGCATCAAACAAGCCGAACAACAGCGACTCGCATTACTTGGAATTTGGAATTCCTGGATAATAGGGTCGCGAATATCCGAAGACAGTTCAAACAAGCGTGGTGGTATATTATGGAGACGTTTTGCCCGATCTTTAGAATTAGGACAGGTAGGCAGAGGGCAATTGGGATGACGATTTCGTACCGATTTGCACTGGCATGAATTGCACACTCTAGCTCCAGCCGGAATTGTATCATCTGGGATGCCATATTGTTGACCACGTCCCTTTTTCAACGGCCGAGTGCGAGGACACGCTTCAGCTTTGCAAACAAAACAAGGGTTGAGTTTTTCTGTAAGAAGAAAGAATAGAAAAGAAAAATTAATAATTATGTACTTTGTGTGATGCTTAAAGAAGCGTAACCACTTGAAATCACTCAACAAATTATATTTAATCAAGATATATCATCCCTCATGAGATAAATAATACGAGGGACCGTGTATCTTTTTTCCGTTTTTATGTGAATGTCACCTTATCTTCTTGGGGTTTTTGTTCTAAATTTTTAATGATATTCAAATAATGATGGCAAATACGAAAAGAAGTACATATACAATATTGTAAAAGAAAATACTAGGAATAAATGCCAGGGACTCTTCTATGTATAGTACATTTTTCTTTGTGCATTATCTTGAGCGGGAATTCATATAAGAGTTTATACATTCTTTATTTTGTGTTCAATTAATTAAAGGGTTGTAAATTGGCTATAAGGAGGTACAATTATTTCAAATACCAAAAGCTCATGGAATTATTATTCACATTCAAACTATATACAACTTTTAAATGAGAATTTTCACATCTCTTAGTAAAATTTTAGATTAAATTAAGCATGCAGTTTGTTTGCACATAATTATTTCCTTCTTAGCCTAATTAAAAACCCAATTTACACTCGTTAATCCTTCATCCTTCATCGTCATTTAAAACACGCAACCATTCATCCAACCTCGTTATCTGTTTGATCAAGAAATTACTCCGCAAAAATAATAAATCCGGTAAAAGTGTACTACCTACAACTACAACCAGAACAAGGAACCAGCTAGGAGTATGGAACCGACTCGTTTGTCCTTAACTTATATCCAAATTCGCAAAATTTGTAACACTGTTACTCGTTGATGGTGTATTGGATTGTGGTAGTGGTATGATGGAGATGGAAAGCGATACCAGGAGAAAACTCAACCGTCATATCAAACTATACAATACAGTCCTGTGGAAAAATGTACATTTTTGTACCTATTTTCGAACTTCACGAATAAAAACGAGCGTAACAACTTATAAGGATTATTGAAATGTAATATTTATTGGTAGGTAAACTATCAGACAATATTTGGGGAAGGTTAAGTTGGGTTAAATAGGCTTCTGGCTGAAAAAAGAGAACACACTTAGACCAATAATTGCTTCATTGTGATAACACAAGTATCTAGAGATCTTATATTCTTTTTAAACCATTTGAAGCTTCATAATAAACAATGGATTTGAGACAGAAAGTGTAAAAATTTGTTAGACCACTGGAATGGTTGTAGTAGGAGTGTTTAAAGTGTAGTTTTCGTCTTTGAAATAAGGCGGGACATCAACATGAACATGAGAGTCCGTCTCCAATTTCTCTTTTTAGAAAAGGTCACATTGTCTGTTTCTACAAAATGACATTTTTTTCAATAAAAGGGAGATATTAGGCGGTTTCAAACTAATGACTGATTTTTGTTAAATCTTACTCAGAGCGCGACTTATGTCCCGAAATAAATGTTTAAAAAATTTAGTTTTTACAAAATGACTACTTTGATATTTTTCATTGCAAGAAGAATTTATGGTTCAAACAATATATTCTATGCACAGTATTGTAAATTCTCTCAACTACAACCACACACAAATTCATGCATACATACATATCCAAATACAATCCTTCTAGAAGGCTCAACTCCCAGCGGTGCTAATTAACGTGTGCATGAGATTAATTGCGCTAACTTGACACAAAATTCCTTTGGCAAATAACGAAAAACGATGATTTTCACTTCATGTACATAGATCCTGTAGAGATGGAATAAACGGTTTGACTGGTATAGAATTTCCTCTGGGGGGAGGGGCGGTCGGTCATGATATGATGGTGAGGTGCTTCGAAAGCGTTTTAACAATGTTTTTTTTGTTTACATTTCGTTTCTATTTGTAATTTGCTTTTAGTTTCTTTTTTCTTTTCTTGTTAGTTTTTGTCAGTCTTGTTATTTTTTTGTTGGTCTTTATTCTTAGGGACTCAGAGAAATGGTTTTTTGGTGTTGATTCTTTTTAAGTTTATTAAATGGAAGACGTGAATTCATCCATAAATGATTGCTTTGTAATTCACAGGTTTTGATTTATGATAAGTTCTTGTTTTCTTGTGGTTTGCTTATTGTTATATAAATTCTTGAAGTGGTGTGCTAACGGTTGTATAGATTCTTGAAGGTTTCATAAGTCCAGGAAAGTCATTAGATTTAGATGGTAATGAAAGGTTTGTTAACTATTTTCATTATATCATTTATAAAAGTTTTTAAAGGTCATAAAACAGAGTTAGTAGCGTGAGTTTTTTGATTGTAGGTTGAAGAAATTAAATAAAATATATTTACAGTGGGTAACAGCTTAAATGCTCCATTTCAAACCTACATATCGGTACATAGGTATAATATCTTGAAGTAAAATCAGAGTATATAAAGCTGCGTAACAGCTTAATTTAATATAGCAGCTTATTTTAACGGTAGAACGTAAAGCTGTAAGGTAACAGTGTCTTTTTTTAATAAACTATCTTAATATTTCTGAGATACATCTTTTAGCCCAAGTGCCCGTGCCCAGGCAATACGTTCTTTATAACCATGACCTTTATAATCGAGTTGCTCGAAAAAAGCCGTTTATAAACAACGTCATTTTAGCTTCGCAAAGAAATTTCTTTTTATAAGGACTCTCACTTCTGGAGCTCTGATATTTTCTTAGACGATTCCAAATATAATATTTGTATCTTTGATGGAATTTCTTACGTGTTGCATAAGCCTAAAACAGAGCTCAAAAAATAAAACTTTAGGCAAGGGTTTGGGTTTGTATGACCGCTGCAGGAGTTAGAAATCTAGAATTTATCGATGGGATCATGGATAAAACTCTATTCTTGGTAATTTTAAAGAAACATTGTATCCTAAGCCAAAAGTTGGGCGTACGCAAATGATTCCGATACTACCAAGCCATTGATTCAAAGCTGGTACTGTGGGCAGTATTTAACTGCCCTAATTTAATAAAACCGCCAGCACAGTCAAGGGATATGAATGTCAACGAAAATCTGTGGACACTGCTAGATAGAAACATAAGGAAACACCAAATTTCCAAAAGAAATGACTTTAACAAAGCTACTCTGGATGGGTGGAACAAGATAACCCCAGAAACCACCAACAACAGTTGGAATCAATACCGAAAAGGCGAAAAACAGTGATAAATATCAAGGGCTATCACACAAAATTTTATTTTGATGACCAATTTTTCATTTTGAAGTTGTTAATTCTTTGTGTTCATAAATTTTGCTGTATTCTTAGAAAATGCGGGTTAAATTTTGTAATATTCCTACGATTTGTTTGTAAAGTGGCATAGCTATAGACTACATATTAAGTTGTTATATGTAATTTTAAATTCGGCGATAACATATTTTAATTTGGCGTTACAGGGGATTTAATGTTTTTAGATTCCCTAGATCAATTAGTTACCTACTGTACATTTGAAAATAGTTTTTAAAACATAATGTAGGTTAAACAAATAAAACGGATTCGGACACAGTTGGACCCAAAGCAATGGGTTGTTCGTTGGACGAAAACTTTAAGGACGGATTATAAATTCCTTCTAATCTATGTCCAGTTAAAAGTCCTTATAAATCATTATGAAGCAAAACTAGAAAAAAACTAATTTTGTTGATACTTTCAAAGTTTTTTAACCTACTGAGTTTTTTTTGTTCAAACCTTCTCTTCCCGAACGGTTTATTCCATTGCAAAATAATTTGACCCAAAGCTAAATGTTAAGTTAATTAACTGTCCATACAACTTTATGAATAATATAAAAGAAAAATAACAAAAGGAAAAAAAGAGAAGGCACAAAGAAAATGGGAACTTTTAATGTAAACGTTTTAAATTTTAATAAACCACTTATATTAATTTTTCTTTAGTCCCTGTGTGTAGTTATGTTTTTTTTTTGTTGCTTCTTTCTTCTTCTTCTTCTGTTTTTCCTTAATTTACTTTGCTCTATTTGCTTTTTGAGACCTGAAATAGATCCAGCGTTATATTTTCTGAGTTAAGCCTCAGCAGTTATACCATTGCTATGTACCTAAAGTCGTCTTCGTCGTCGTTGTCGTCGTCATCGTCGGCATGCTCCTGAATCCTGATGCTGTTTGCCGCGAATGAAAAAGGGATAACTTGTGTGCCAACATCAAGTATACACACAAAAGAGACTCTTTACTCAAAAGAAATTAAATTGAAGAGTTGAGGCTGAGGCTAAAGCTGAGGGGGGAAACGACAAACCACAACCGTATATTTCATAGTCCTACGCAAAACGCAATAATATATGTATGTATGTACATAATTCCCTTCTTTTTTTTTGTGTGTGTTGTTGTGTGTGCAGCTATAAGTACAGTGCACCTTAAAAGTCCTTTGGTTATCCGACTGGAAATTATTGAGTTCTTTATTTTTTGCTCATACCATCGTTTAAAGGTATATTTACCACCCACTCACAAAGCTCCAATTTGACTTTGTGATTTGGATTGGTTCACTTTTGTTTTCCATATCCACATTTATATACTTTTTAAGGGTAATGTATTGAAATCGTTGAAAGTTTTAGTTTTGGGTGGCCTTGACTAAGAGATAAATCTTTAGAATTCGATTAGTCGGGATATCAGGTCGCATTAGGAAGTATTTTTCTTCTAAAAATAGTTCTAAAGGGTAAATTAAGTCTTAAGCTAGCCTGACTCAGATTGTAATACAATCGACAAAGAAAAGATGGCCATGAAATTGTTCCTAACTGAATCAGCTAGCAGAAAATATAATCACGTTTGCATGTAAAACATTTAAGATCTTTTTTGGTGGAACTATTCCCAAAATTGTTTTAGATCTTCCTGCAGCTCTTTACAATCCTTAATGGAGTTAATAGTTTGAAAATTTTTAACATCATCTGCATAGATTAGCGATATAAAAATTATTCAAAACAGAAGACAAATCATTTAAAAATAAAATAAACAAGAAATGGACCAAATCGACTCCCTTGAGGTACACCAGAATTGACTTCAACATGACGTTAAAACATCTAACTTTTTGATAAGACGCAAACCACATAACAAAACGGTCGTTTAGTTCAATTTTACTTAACTTATTAAGAAGAATTTCATGACTCAATTTGTCAAATGCCCTGAAAAAGTCTTGAGATTGCTTTTTCTAATGCAATAAATGAGTGTAGTTTTTATTCAAACACAAAAATGTACCTACAGTGGATCGGAGTTTTTGTCAAAATATGGATTAAGTCAACGATGAATCAACCACTTTTTTAACAACTTTTAATTAATGCGAGTGTACATTTTTAGTAATCAAAACACGAAATGTCAAAAAATAAGATATAAATCAGTCCATCTGCCATTGTACAGCAAATGGGCAGTTAAATGTGGCTGAGTTCGATGGCCAATTAAATAAGTTTTTTAGAAGAGTGATCCATAATAAAAAAAATATGGTCATGTGGGAGGCAATCGTATTTGCGTTTAACCAAAATAGAAACAACCCTATGAAGTTATTCCAACCCCATTCTATAAAGGTTAAGATGGTTTTAAAACGAAACAAGAGCGCACTTTTCGTGGTAAACATTTATTTCAGTGTTTGATTTTTGCGAACAAGTCTGTGCGGCTTGAAGGTTCTTTTATTTTTTTTTTGCTGCCTTTCTATTTGTGTTGTTTGCATTTCGCCAATTTCGTTTGAGGAATTGTGCTCCCATTTCTCTTTCATAAGGTAAATTGTTTTTTAATTCCTTTTTTTATTTTTATTTTTGGAGAGGAGCGAAGCTTGCCACCAAAAAAACCTACAGATATACAAATACCCCCATTTTTAGGAAAAGGCAGAGGGAGAGAGAGATAGAGAGTGGCAAGGTTTAATTTGGCAAATAGAATTATTAAAAATGCCGTTTGGTGAATTTTTAAAATTACTTCGAGTACCTAGTAGAGTCCCATAACCATAAGCTGTATATGCACTGCATTGCTGCGTGCTATGACATCTAAATACGATGGCAAAAAGGTTTTGCGAGCATAATTTGAGTGGTGCGGCCGGCGGAGTTCATTGGTGGAAGTGGATGTGGGAGTGGGTGAGTTGGGGGTTGTTGTTCTCCTTTGTGTGCAAATATCTTTTAGGTTGGTTTTTTAAGCTGTGGCCCCCCAAAAAACTCTGGAATAACTAAAAAGGGTTTTTATATTTAGCGTTTACCCACTACCCACCCACTGCTCGACCACTTGTTGCCGCATAAAGTATCTTGACTCCAGGCTATACCAAGGAAAAGGAGAACTTCTTGAAAGCTTTGCTTTTTGTTGTTGTTGTTATTATTATAAGGTTTATAAATGTGTATTATATGGTTGACTTAAGGTTGTGAGGTAAGAAGTATGTAGGTATATTTTAATACTGAAGGAATGAGTTTTCTCCCTGTAAGAGTTAATTAGCTAATTTCGTAGTTAAATATTAATAATAAGTTGTGATGTGTAAATACGCTGACGACGACGATAACTGACTGACTGTTGATTAAAATTCTTACATTTTTTTACCATCTATTTTTCTCTTTGAAAATAATGATTGCTGTGCCAGTTCTTTGATTTTTATACTTTGATTGAATAAATACCACCTAGAAGCAAGGCAATCAAAGGTATTTTCAACAACAGCGGTAATAAATGTCAAGATTGTCATAATTTGATTATAATTGTAATGTTGTGTAGTACAAAGGTTACGTAACGAAATGTTAAAATTTATTACTATCGAAAAATAGTCAATGTCAATAAATTTTTGTAAGCTGGATGAAATTTATTACTCTGCTAGTATTAACATTTGTGTAATGAAATAGAGGGGAGAGTACGTTAAAAGTGTCAGACAGATATTTACTTTGACATGATTGAAAAAAAGTTAATAACTGCGGCTTATGTTTTAGTATCAAACTTTTGTACATCAGTTAGAATTTGTATGACCCTTGAAAATTAAAATATCTGCTTGGATATCTTGTCTTTTCGGTACACTTTTTTTTATTGTTTTTCGCTAAAACTAGATCTTTGAGATATAGTGACTTAGGTTTAGTTCTTCCTCATAAGCGAAATATAAAACCTCATGTTAGGTTAGGTTAATGTGGCTTTGGATTTAGAATCCACACACTTAGGTCAACAGAAAAGGCCCATAGAAAATTACTTCTTACTAGTCGAACCATTTTGAGCTTTTTATAAAGCGATGAAGATATTTGATATCCTTTTTAGCTAGTTCACTGGGATTATCAAAAGAGTAGACTCCCAGATGAAGTTTGGGTTTTAGTGAAAGAGCAGGGCTAGTGCAGAAAAGGTGAGAGATTGTTTCCTCTTCTTCTTTGTCCATACAGCTCCTGCAGAAGTCATTTGAGGCTACAGGAAGTCGTGTTGCGTGTCTGCATAAAGACACCTATTAGGGAGCTTATATGAAGTCTGCTTCAAGATAACAAGTCTTTAGAGCGCTTTAGGTCCAGTGAAGGCCATATGAGCCTCGCAAAAGCTGTTTCTTTTAGCATAAGTTTACATGTAGATATCCTTATACCTATCTCCTCCCTTTCAGGTGAAATAGGCATGACGGTTCCATTTTTAGCTAGTTCATCGGCTCAACAATTTCCCGTGATGTGTCTGGGACCCGGCACCCAACATAGGTTAGGTTAACGTGGCTGCGGATAAAAAATCCACACACTTAGGCCAAGAGAAAGGCCCGTTGTGATACCACATGAATCTAGAGAATTACTTCTAACTAGTCGAACCATTTTCAGCTTATTATTAAGCAAAGAAGATATTTGATATCCTTTTTAGCTAGTTAACTAGGATTATCAAAAGAGTAGTCCCCCAGATGAAGTTTGCGTCTGAGTGAAAGAGCAGGGCAAGTGCATAGGAGATGAGAGTGTTTCCTCTTCTTCTTCGTCCATACAGCTCCTACAAAAGTCATTTGAGGCTACGCCAAGTCGTATTGCATTCACCCAACATAGGTGAATGTTAAATTGCTGCGCCATCTCCATAAGAGACGATCGACAATCAAGGGCCGTTTGGGATTTGGTGGAGACACCGTCAAGAGATTTAATAGCTGCCTGACTGTCAGAGAAGATGCGGATATCAGAAGTTGATATCAAGTTTTCTCTTAGCCAGGAGGGAACCTCTTTGATCGCTTAAGTCAGGAATGCAACCGGCTATTTCACTAGAGCATAAGCCGTTAAAATAACGGTAAAAAAGGGTCATCTATCAATTTAAATGCTCTACGTTCAATACTATCCAAGAGGCTTAAGTAAGTTGCAGGAGCACCAGCCCATAGATGGGAGTTGTACTCAAGCATGGAAGTATGTAAGTCTTGTAGATAATAGCCAGATCAAAAGGGGTGACATATTTCTTGCATCGCCTAAGGAAACCCAAACACCTTGCGGTATTTTTAGCGACATCGCGTATGTGATCATTCCACAAGAGATGGTTGGTGACACACATACCGAGAATATCGAGGTTTTCTGTCTCATTGATGCAAGTGCCATCCATGGATAATGGCAATGGGGGTATATCTCGATTTAACGATACAAGACAGCATTGGGTTTTCGAAGCATTAAATTCCACGCGGTTTCTTAATCCCCATTGAACAATGCTGTTTAGATCGGAATTTAATAAGCTAACATATTTTGTCGTTGCAGTTCAGCATCTGAAGAAGAGGGATGTGAGCCTGAAAACGAATATGAAAAGCTAAGAGTACTATCGTCAGCGAAACAATGTGTTGGATTAGATGTTTCAGACATAAGATCATTAATAAGAATGAGAAAGAGTGTTGAAGATAAAACAGAGCCCTGGGGCACACCAGCATTTATTTTATGGTTTTCAGACTTGAATCCATCCAATACTACTTGTATTGAACGATCCGAAATGTAATTACTAATCCAATAAAGCAGGGATTCATGAAAACCGAAAGCACGCATTTTCGATAAGAGAGCCTGATGCCAAACCCTATCAAATGCTTTTGAAATATCAAGTGCAATAATCTTACTTTCTCCAAAACGATGTAAAGATTTGCTCCACTGTTCGGTGAGATGAACCATGTGATCACCAGTGGACCTATTGCTGCAAAAGCCGTATTGCCGGTCATTAAGAAGCTTTCGATCTTCAAGATATTTCTTGAGCTGATAATTAAGCAGCGTTTCCATGACCTTGAATAGAAGGGACGTCAGTGCAATCGGTCGGTAGTTAGAGGGTGAGGAAGATTCGCCTGTTTTAGAAATAGGCTGGACAAATGCCGTTTTCCATCCGCTCGGAACGAGACCTGAGGACAGATGAAAAAGCTTACGCAGTGGTTTTTCCACCGTTGAAGACCAATAGCGGGGATACCATCCGGACCAGCGGATTTATGTGTGTTTAGATCTCTTAATACTCTTGCCACAGTACGAGCGAAAAAAGATTGGTCACATAGAATCACTAACTCGCTCAAGTACAGGCGGAGTCATAACACTCACTGGCAGGGTAGAATTGGCGGCGAACTTCCTAGCAAAGAGATTAGCTTTCTCTAAAGAGCTAACAAAAGGAGTGTCATTGACAACGAGCGTAGGAACCGAAGAAGAGGAAGAATTCCTCATGTTTTTTACAAATGACCAAGAATGTTTAATGCCTTTGTGACATTGCAGTATTTTTTGCCGTAAATTCTGGTCATGTAAAAATTTGGTCCGTCGAATATGGGCGTTGCAGGCCTTCCTGGCTTGTTTGAACTTTTTCCGGCTTTCCTCAGTATGGTTGGCCTTATAGCAACGGAAACTAACCTCTTTACAGCTCGCATCAAACCAAGCGTTTTCCTTGTGTCTGATACTTTTAACCCTGTTTGGTATAAAATTCTCATTCCCAGGAGAATGAAACTTGTATAAAACCAAAGAGGTTCAAAATGATGGAATGTCCAACATTGTTGTTGTCTATTGATATGAGGCGTTGAGTCTTATATAGCTGTACTCGCTGCCACTGGTTTACTGAAGATGTCGAGGGGTGTCAGATGGAGGAGAGTGTCTAACGCTGCTGAGGGTGTGGTTCTCAATGACCCGCTTATGCAGAGACATGCAGTGCGTTGGACCCTGCTGAATTTGTCGTAGTATGTGACTTTCTCCAGTGCAGTCTACGATACTGCAACCCCGTACATAAATATTGGTCGGATGACCGATGTGTATAGGTTGAAAACCTCATTTGCTTCCTATGGCTTTCTTGCAAAGGAAAAGAGCTGCTGTAGCTTTTTTTAAATCTTTCCTGAATATTAGATTTCCAACTTAATTGTTTGTCCAATATCAGACCAAGATATTTGGCTTCATTGGTAAAAATTAGTGGTACACCTTTTATTGAAGGAGGTACAAAAAAACTCAACTTATTGTTGTTTAAATGACAAGATTTTACTCATTTCTGTTTGTTTAAAGAAATTAAAAAAAACGAGATGTTTTTTCGCTTTTCACACGGAGAAACTAATTCCTGTACATATGTTTGAAGTTTTATTTAAGTTTACGTAAGTTTTACAAAGCTTTTTTAAACACTAAAGGATTCAGGGAAATATTAAACAAAATCTCTTCAAAATGTTCAAATATGACGATTTTGATAACTCCTTTTCCTTATTTTCTTTCAGCTTGAGTTTACATGAGAGAGTAATTGACTGTGATTTGTCAACACTTTAGTTTTGAAATTAACTAGCTGCTCCAATATTTTGTATGAAAACCCTGTATGAGATTTAAATTACTTCAAACGTATTTTTAAAATGTTCAAGACAGAAGGACAGTAGAGACAGAAAGAACACATGACAACAGCACGCGGTAGGTTTCGAGACGGTCCCCTCTTTGACTACTAACCACACTTACTGATGATTGATTTCGGTGATCGATGGGAACCGAAGCTTTATCAGTGACTAGGCCGTTGCCATTGAGCATTTGTATATTACTATAAACTATGAAACAGTTTACTCTGTTTACAACTAAATTAAATTATTTACAACTCAAAATGTCACTCATTACCTTGAAGCTGGCGAACTAGCTTCGCAGTGATTTCAGGCTGTTAAGGCTCTGGTTCAAAGAAAGAGCAACTTTAAGAAAAAGAATCTTTTTATTCCAGAAACAGATTGAAACAGCAACACCAACGTCAACAGCGCTCTTAGACCCAAATTCTAAATTTGTTGTTGATGTTGCATTGATGATAGCTTTTATCCTACGATACACTTCTCACTGTTAAATATAAAGGTTTGTCCACACCAAAGAAACATTTCAGGAAGCATTGTTTAAAAACCGCTTCTGAAATGTTTACCATTTGTTAAAAAAGATTAAAAGATTTGATTTTGTTGAGAAACATTTGTTTCCGATTTATACATATGCATAACAATTTTTAAAATGTTTTTTTTTAAATGTTTCTAAAATTTTTCAAAAATATTGTTTTGGTCTTAACGTTTAAGGTTATAAGCCGGTGTTGCTTTTTATGTGTTTTAAAAATATTTGCTGGCCAGCTCGCTGTATGTTGTTGATGTTGCTGTTTCGATCTATTTCTCACTTAGATTCATGTATCTAGCTTGTTGTGAGTTTTTATGTGACTATTTCATGTTTTTAATTAAATTTTAAGTAACTTTTTTCCAGTAAAGATAAGAAAGCATCGAACTTAACAAAAAAAATTAGGTTGCCTAGTGAGTTACAACTCTCAGCTAATCCAATGTGCGAGTAGTTTCAGGGATTGAAGGGACCTACTTATTTTATGCAGAATCCAAACGGCAAATTTGATAAAGTTTTGGGGCAGTACCCGTAAAAAAAACTTTTCTAGTCAAATTCAAATTAAAGCCAAGACCACGGACATGACAGACCTATCCTCGTAAGCTTCGTAAACTAAATAACATACATTTCAAACAGCAAAAGCTATACTGCATTGAGTTTTAAAGTCAGTTTTTTTTTTACTAGAGGTTAGTACTCTATTTTAACTTGAGTTGAAGTGGGGTTAAGATTTCAGCAAAAGAAATAGTATCGAACATACACTGCTCGTCATCAGGTTAGCACATCCCCCATAAGCTTAATAGAACTGATCTGGTCGTTGTTGTTTTCAACATGTAGCTCACATTGTGTATCCTATTTTTCTTATCTTTGTATACTCTCTCACTGGCAAAGAGAATATACAATGGAACGATCCCGTAATACGGTTTTTACTGTTTATGTTATTTTTTATAGAAAAGTAACCTTAATTATTTTTTGTTTATCTTCAAAAGTTTAACGCGTAGGCTAACCGCATTTGTTGTTGCTGCTTAAGTGGTGTATTAAAATTAATATGGGTAGGGGAAAATCGTTATCAGTGCAAGAGAAAGCTTAAATTGAAGCCTACAAAGATTCAAGACTGTCGATAAGTGCAATATCGAAAAAAATCGGTAGAAGTCGAAAAGTAATATCCGCATTCTTGAGTAATAAGTCAGGATATGGAAAAAATAACAAAGGCGGTAATAATAGAGTGATTTCTAAGACTGATAAAAGAGCAATTTTGAGAGAAGCATCCAACTCTCACAACTCGGCAGCAAAGATCAGAGTAAATGTAGGTGCTCAAGCGAGTTTATCAACAATCCAAAGAGTGATAAGGAATGCTCCCCCTTAACGTGGCTCGAAAGGCAATGCGATTGGATTTTGCACGAGTATACAGTCATGGAGTTCTGATTGGCGCTACGTTGTCTTTTCTGATGAAAAGAAATTCAATTTGGAAGGTCCAGACGGATACAATTTCTACTTTCACGATCTTTGCAAGGAGGAACAACAGTTGGATCACCTTCATAGTCGGATGGGGGGTGTGATGGTGTGGGGAGCCATCTCCTACTATGGTACGTGCGACTTACAATTTTTGACAGCAAATATGAATGGAAGAACTTAGAAAAACGTACTTGAAAATGCTTTTCAAAAATTTGTTTGGAATCTTAGCATTTTCAACACGACAACGCTCCGATTCACACATCCCGGGTCGTTAAGACATGGATTGAGGGACAAAATCTAAGTTTAATTCAGTGGCCGCCATACTCACCTGACATTAATATAATAGAAAACTTGTGGGGGTTGCTTGCTCGTAAAGTTTATGAGTCTGGGAAACAATATTCCAACAAACCAGAACTAATCGAAGGCATTAAACGCTCTTGGTCATCAATTTCCTTGGATTATATTGAAAAATTGTACGAGTCGCTTCCCAATCGAATCTTTGAGGTCATTGTCAACAAGGGAGGATCTACAAACTATTAAATTTATTAAACAATGTTTAAATTACAAAATGTATAAGTTAAGAAATAAGTTCAAAGCTTAAAAGCTTTTAAAAAATAATTATATGTGCTAAACTGATGACTCAAATTGAATTACTTTTTTTTGTGTTATTTTCTAAAAACAAATTTAAAACAATATAAAAAACGAAAAAACAAAAATGTTTGTTTTATTTAACTAAAAATTGAATCGGCCATAAATACAAAATAATAAAAGAGGCTGGGATGCGACCCACACTGATAACTTCCCATCCCGTCTGTCGATTTGTCTTGCTTAAAAGTTTGTCTATATGTACTCGTATCAATTCTTACCAAATGTTCGTACTATTTTTTGTAGATTTTATTTTTTATGAAAAAACGGACTGTTGGATTTTTATATAAAAATTACGGAATATTGAAAACAATATTTTCTGTGAAATAAATTAATTCTGAAGCCAATTTTTTAATTTTTGAAAAGCTATCTAAGCCGAAAGTAAATTTTTACCAATTTTTAGTATTGTTTTTTTTAGAGTTTTATTTTTTGTAAAAAAAACTGTCAATTCGAATTTTTTAAAAATTTTACCAAATGTTGAAAACAATATTTCTTATAAGATAAAATTAGTTTGAAGCCAATATTTAAAATTTTTAAAAAGATATTTTAATCGAAAATCAATTTTTACCAACTTTTATACATTTTTTTTAGGTTTTTATTTTTTGTAATAAAACTGTCAACACGATTTTTCTCAAAATTTGTCCTAATGTTAAAAACAATATTTCTTTTAAGAAAAAATTAGGAAGATGCTATTATATCAAAGTTTTTAAAAGATATTTGAGTCGAAAATCAATTATCACCAACTTTTATACATTTTTTTTTTAGGTTTTTATTTTTTTGTAAAAAAAACTGTCAATTCGATTTTTCTCAAAATTTTATCAGATGTCAAAAACATTATTCTTCGTTGCACAAAATTGTTTCAGAGATGAAATCATATTTCAATCGTAAAATTTTGGAGGTTTCAAATTTTTTTTTCAGTTTTATTGATTTATAAAAAAAAAACCGTTATATTGATTTTTTTCAAAAAATATACCTGTTTTGTGTCACGTTACAATATATTATATAAAATTTAATTCAAGTCTCTAGCGTTTTTGGTTCGTAAGATATTTAGGGTTAACCAAAATTTTCACCTTTTTTTCAAACTGCTATGGTAAAAAAAAACACCCATGCAATTTTCTTGAGAGCCCTTTCTGCATCTTTCTGCCTTATTATCTGTGTAACAAAATTAATTTGAAATCGATATCTCTTCTGGTTCTTGAGCTATAGACCACGAAAAAAACGTCGCGAACATACGGACGTACGTTCGACTCTAGGGAGCGTGAAACGTCGAGAAATGTCAAAATTTTCAATTTGACAAATCGGACCCATTACAATAATTTCCTATGGGAAGTTAATAAAAATCTTAGCTCATTTAGTTTGGTTGAAATCAGTTACGCGAGAGTGTGTGCTAACCTGATGACCCGCAGTGTATTCAATGATTTTTTTATATTTACGCAAACAAAGAACAGTCAATCATGCATCATGTCACATCGACTAATTTTCGTTGTCAAATTTCGACTGCACAGGACTTGAATCAAACTGATTTGAACTTAATACTAAGAACTCAATAGCGTAAACGCCACTGAGGTAAGTCATATTCAGAAAAACATTTACCCTACAAATCTAGTCAAATTCATCTCTTAAGTCAAAGTTATTTGAAAGAAAAAAAGTAGCATCAGATCTGAATTTTATTCAATAACAATAATTAAGCTTTAAAGAAGTAACTGATATTCGTATTTTCAGTTCATCATACACAAAATGAAGTATTCATTAAAAAAAAGTAATACCTTAGCCAAATATGTGTTTAAAGAATAATATTTTATATCTTGTGGTTTGGTGTGTCACTTTTTATCAGTTCATCTTTCGTTTATCAATTTTTCAATTGGCCAACTTTTATAATTTATTCCGATTATTGCAACGAGTACAGAACAGATTTCAACATATGTACATACGTACATAACCTATGTGCGTAAGCAATTATATCTCACAGTCTATAAAAACATACAAAACTTGTACTATGTGGGCATTTAAAATAAAAGTATATTCAAAATGAATATTTTATATAAAAAAAAATTGCTTCATCTGCACAAAATGTTAAAAATAATAAAATACATATACAAAAAAAAGGACTTGCCATTCACAGTCCATGATTTTTCTCTTTTCCAACAATATACATTTATGTGTTTGTATGTACATCAGAAAATATCGAGTATTTTATTAATTAAAAAATTTAATTAAATATATTTACACACTGAAACGACAGTTGACGATGATGATGGCTTGAATATACTATGGGCGAATCATATGTATATTATATGCTGCTTGTAGTATTACACTGGATTTATGGCCAGGATAAAAACAAAATCCAGTCAAAATAATAAAAATAAAATATATATTATGTATGTAGCTGCAAATCAAAAATTCATCATAATCATTTTTGTCGAAGGATGCTCAACGAGTTCGGTGGTTGAATATGGTTGACCAGGTGAAATGGGAGAAATAGGGTTGCATTGCAAAGGCAATCTCCATAGTAATGCCGATACTAAAAATATATATATGTATATAAAGTATGAGTACTACTACCGTCCACCACCCTCCCCCACCCCCCTTTTTCATATATAAAATATTTACATTGTTCGGATCAGTAGATTCAATGTTTGATATAAATTAATTAACAAAATCGAGATGAGTGCATTTGGTACTCGTCATTGTATAAGGGCTTAGGACTAGCCAAACTAAATCCCTTCTCTACAACCTCCTCCCTCCATAGCTCACACAATGCCAAGTCCTTCAAATTACTTTTAAACCAAATGCATTTAACTAAAATCAATAAAACAGTTAAAATGTAATTAAAAATAGAATAAAAATCATCATCACTCTATAAACAATGGTTGAAATATTTGAGTAGCATTTTGATAATAATATATGTACATATGTATGCACTATGCACAATGCACATACATATATATTTAAATTACAATTTTATTTTTCAATTAAAAAACTTTTTTTTTATATTTATATATAACATATTTATGTAAATAAAACGAAATATGTACATAAAAGATATTTAACTGATTGTATGAATATCAAACCGTTGGATTTACAAATTATTATTATTTAGTTATTTATTAACAAAATCGAAATTTTATTGAGTATACAATATATGTACAAACTTTGTTTTGGCATTCTAAATACAGTGGAAAAGGACAAGCTTTTGAAATAAATTTAATTACGAATTCTGGGAATAATGTATTTTCGAGGTAAAAGTGTTAAATTCAGATTGATGGTATTCTCCACTTGCACATAATTATGAAGTTTAAATACATCGACATTCCAATTACAACCCCTTTTAAGGCCCTAGTTATGAGTTTGGAAACCAAACTTTTGATACCATTTATTTCGCAAATACCATTTTTATGTGTTATATCAGCAAATTTCTCGTGTCAAAACTGTTCAGTTAAAGAAAGAGCTCCTATGAGAACCGTTTGGCAATACGAGAAAGCCAACTGGGACGGCCTCAATAATTACTTCATGATCTTTAACTGGTCACTAGCTTCCTCGATAGTGACATTGACGCCAGCGCTGATATGATCACAAGTTTAATTCTCCTGGGAATGAGTACTTTTATACCAAACAGGGTTAAAAGTATCAGACCCAAGGAAAACGCTTGGTTTGATGCGAGCTGTAAAGAGGTTATTAGGGCCAAAGAGGTTAGTTTCCGTTGCTATAAAGCCAACCGTACTGAGGAAACCCGGAAAAAGTTCAAACAAGCCAGGAAGGCCTGCAACGCCCATATTCGACGGACCAAATTTCCAAAATTTACGGCAAAAAATACTGCAATGTACCAAAGGCAGTAAAAATGTTTGGTCATTTGTAAAAAAAAATGAGGAATTCTTCCTCTTCTTCGGTTCCTACGCTCGTTGTTAATGACACTCCTTTTGTTAGCTCTTTAGAGAAAGCTAATCTCTTTGCTAGGCAGTTCGCCGCCAATTCTACGCTGCCAGTGAGTGTTATGACTCCGCCTGTACTTGAGCGAGTTAGTGATTCTATGGGACCAATCTTTTTTCGCACTCGTACTGTGGCAAGAGTCCTAAGAGATCTAAACACACATAAATCCGCTGGTCCGGATGGTATCCTCGCTATTGTTCTGAAGAGGTGTTCTTCAACGCTGGCAAAACCACTGCGTAAGCTTTTTCATCTGTCCTACTCCTCAGGTCTCGTTCCGAGCGGATGGAAAACGGCATTTGTCCAGCCTATTCCCAAAAAAGGCGAATCTTCCTCACCCTCTAACTACCGACCGATTGCACTTACGTCCCTTCTTTCCAAGGTCATGGAAACGCTGATTAATTATCAGCTCAAGAAATATCTTGAAGATCGAAAGCTTCTTAATGACCGGCAATACGGCTTTCGTAGCAATAGGTCCACTGGTGATCTCATGGTTCATCTCACCGAACAGTGGAGCAAATCTTTACATCGTTTTGGAGAAAGTAAGATTATTGCACTTGATATTTCAAAAGCATTTGATAGGGTTTGGCATCAGGCTCTCTTATCGAAAATGCGTGCATTCGGTTTTCATGAATCCCTGCTTCATTGGATTAGTAATTACCTTTCGGATCGTTCAATACAAGTAGTATTGGATGGATTCAAGTCTAAAAACCATAAAATAAATGCTGGTGTGCCCCAGGGCTCTGTTTTATCTCCAACACTATTTCTCATTTTTATTAATGATCTTCTGTCTGCAACATCTAATCCTATACATTGTCTCGCTGACGATAGTACTCTTCGCTTTTCATATTCGTTTTCAGACTCACATCCCTCTTCTTCGGATGTGGAACTGCAACGACAAAATATGATAAGCTCATTAAATTCCGATCTAAACAGCATTGTTCAATGGGGACTAAAAAACCACGTGGAATTTAATGCTTCGAAAACCCAATGCTGTCTTGTATCGTTAAAGAGAGATATACCCCCATTGCCATTATCCATGGATGGCACTTGCATCAATGAGACTGAACACCTCGATATTCTCGGTATGAATGATCACATACGTGATGTCGCCAAAAATGCCGCAAGTGTTTGGGTTTTCTTAGGCGATGCAAGAAATATTTCACCTCTTCTGATCTGGCTGTTATCTACAAGACTTACATACGTCTAAAGCTTGAGTATAACTCCCATCTCTGGGCTGGTGCTCCTGCAACTTACTTAAGCCTCTTGGATAGTTTTGAACGTAGAGCATTTAAATTGATAGATGATAATGTCATCATAAGTTTATTTACTTCGCTTGAACATCGTCGTAAGGTCACTTGTCTGACCCTTTTTTATCGTTATTTTAACGGCTTATGCTCTAATGAAATAGCCAGTTGCATTCCTTCCCTTAGACAGTTCAACCGTAATACTCGCGCTTCTAGGAATGCTCATCAGTATACCCTCGAGCCCAACTTCGGTCGTACTGTCAAATACAGAGATTCGTTCTTTAGCCGTACTATGCGAATGTGGAATGCCTTACCACACTCTGTCTTTCCTAATCATTGCAATATTCAGGAATTCAAAACCAATGTGCACCGACATCTTCTTTTACACCCTCTCTCCTCTTCCTAGTGCTCACACTGTGCCTCTGCATAATAAGGGTAGTAATATCCCCTTGAGTGTGTGTTTATTATAAAAAAAAACAACATTCTTTGAACTTAAATTTCGAACCAGACTAAATTAGGTAGTTTTTCAAACTCAGAACTTTATTTCACTGACTCCAACCTTCAATTTATCGTGTAAAAACTAGCAAAAACATTATTTTCTACAAAACACTCAAGCTGCAAGTCCATCACAATTTGTATTTTATATTGTAAAAAAATATTAATTATTATTTATTTTCCAATTTGACATGGAACCTTTTTTACAAAACATTCACTAGAATTGTTCAGAAAATAAATTAGTCAAAGAGTAAAAAATTCAGCTTTTAGTTGAATGACAAAAACATGATCAACTGTCACCTTGACATAAGTAGACTTGACTTTATAGTTAGAGATTGGGCAGATTCAGGCAACACAGGGGAATTCATTTGCAGTCAACTTCATTCTTTGAACATAAATTTCGACAAAAACATCAAGTTAAATTTTCAAGTGTCATGAATTTTAAATTCAGAACTTTACTTCGCAAACTTCTACTTTAAGTTCAAGTACCAACGAAATTATTGTCTACGAAACACTCCTCAGCCAAGCTACAACTCCATCACGATTTATATATTGAATTGTAAAGAAATATTAGTTCTTATCAAAACCTACAAGAAACCATTTTACAGAAAGTTTTAAAAGAAGTTGTGCAGTATATAAATAAATCATAGAGTTGAATGAAAAAATATGATCACCTGTCATTTTGACATGAGTCGACTTGACTTGATAGGTAGATTTTTTTTGACTAACTTTCCAGCCAACTTTCCAACAAAGGTGCCGTAATTGGAAGGAATTTTTTGGCAGCTGGCCAATCAGATGCTAGAAACTTGCCTTACGTCTCCTGAACCTGCCCATTTTTCTTGACTAACTTTCAAGTCAACTTCCAGGCATTTTATTTTGCCAGATGGCCAATCAGATACGAGAAATTTGCCTTACTTTTAAGTCCCTAATGTTGTCTGAACCTGTCCATTATTATTTCTGATAAATTTCTGGAGATTCAAATTAATTTTATTGACAGATATAACTTGCAAACTATTTCACAGATAAGTTTTTGTTAATTCATCACGCCAATCGCCACTACATTCAAATGTCAAAACAATTGTTTAACATAAACGTCACCGATGTAATGTAAACAAGCCCTTCTGTCAAATTGAAAATATGAATGCTTTTATCTAAATATATAAACACAAAAGTTTTCATGTGGATGACTTTGATGTTAGTAAATAAAGTAATTCTTTTTAATATGCAATGAAAGAGAATTGAAAATGAATTTTGCTGTCATTGCTTTGGTAGTAAAATTTACGTTCAATATAGCTGCCAAATTTTTTAAAATTAAATGCACTTGAGAATAAGTGCGTTATTTGCAAAACATTTGTAACACAATCGAACTAATCACAAACTGGCATTTGAATTAAAAAAAAAGTTTTACATTCTTTATTTTAAGACTTTTTCCGTCTATCTAGATTCCTAAATTTGTTTGCAGTTCTGATCCACTGTAGCAGAGCGTGGCGAATAAAACATTCAAATTCAGTTGACATCAGCAAAAAGTGTGGCATAAATATGCTACAACATGGTGTCGTTCCATACTTCAGCCAAATTCATTTTTAACCCATAAATGTGATTGGAGGAGAGCGAGCAGGTGAATATAGGCTGAATGAATATGTTTACATAAACGTTAACAACCAACCAACGACCTCTTATGACAATTAAAACATAATTGACGGTCAACATAAATAACTCGGCTGTAAAGGGTAAATATACCTATATTCGTTTTCGTTGCTTCTCATTCTCGTTCGCTTGTTTGACATGTCCCCAATGTCCAGAACATCCATCCTCGCTCCATCGTTTTGCTTTTGAAAATTCTAATTTTCAAAATTTTATGCCAACTGATGGATATTTTGTACATACATACATACATTGAAATATATCAAATGGCATTGATGGTGGTGGTGGACATGAGATTTTGTCGAGCTGTAGAAAGGGTAATGTCCAGACTCTCATATCATCTCCCTGGAGGATTTGAACAATTCAGCAAAATTCAGACGACTACGGCAACGACAACGACGACGACGACGAAGCGCTGGAACACTTTGTTTTGTCCATCCTGGCATGTCACTCAGATTCAGATACCTACCTGCAAACCTATGATAGATCAAGAGGAGAGCTGGAGCGGCCAGCACATAAAGGTTTTGTCCATTAGATCCTTTTATGGATGCCGAAAATAGAAAGGTAAAAGGGCAAAGAGAGTGGAGTGTTCGAGTTGGTTTTGCAGGTTTGGTATTGGTATGGCAAGGCTTACAGAAATGAAATTGGCGGAAAAGCCGATTCAAAATTTTGTTTTGTGTGAAGGGATTAGTTGAACTTAAAACAATTACTATACCTCTTCGCTCACACTGTTCAGCTCAGTTCAGTAAGAGATACCTTAACTCTTTGGGTAGATGATATGGAAAGTGGATGGAGGACCATGATACATATGTATACAGTATGTTCGTTATACTAAGGACATCAGCCAGAGGGATATCGCGTGGACGAATCAGTTTTTGATGGCGTATTAGTTTTAAATGCCATTTGTCCTGGATTGTGTGTTATGTGTTATGTACAATCAAACATAAATGATGATATGGAAGGATTGAATAGATTCGAAGAATTCCGAAAATTATTATTAATTTGTTTATTGCATTTTAAGTAATTGAAATGGTGCATATTGCTGATATCTTATCAATAAAATAACGAATTTTTGTTATAACTCCTTTATATGCGGCGCAATGTTTCTCAAACACGACAGCGATTAATCTACATATAATATTTTAATTATTCTAAGCGTATATACAAACATACATATATATTAGATAAATTGATTGAACGATTGATTAAGCCCGCACAAAAATTAATCATTTTTGGGTTTATGAATCCAAATGTGAGATATAATTGCCTTAATTTGAAGATCTTAAAACAATGATGGATGTATTTTCTCAGTAATAATCAAAAATCAATAAAAAACGTTTGAGCTAAAAGCACTAAGAACTACTGTAAAGTATCTAAAGTTACAAACAAATTAAATATAAGACATAAATATCATTGCTTAGGAGCACATAAGCTTCATATACAAAGTTTAGTCACCTGAATTGTTAACGTAAATGACTCTTACTAAATGTCATCTAACTTTTTATAACACCTGACCAATCAGAACCTCTAAAATTCAGATATCTGAACATTCAATTATTATTTTGTGTATTTCAAAGCTACGGAGGAAAATAATTGGTCAGTTTAGTTTTCTAAGAACTCAGAGATTTTTGTATTTCGTAAAAATGTCTCGGTTTTGCTGTCAAAACCCTGGAAATACAATTTTTTAAATTCGAACATTCAATTATTTTCAATCGTACAAATCGATAAGTAAGAAAACCAATACAATATCTGCTTTGACTAGTATCCAAGAATTAATAGTGAATTCTGTTTAGAAGTCATAGAAGCCTTCGACAAAGAATTATTATTTATGTTTCATATTCTTGGTACAGAGTTCAAGAAGGAAAGGTATGATTTTATGCAATTGAAAGGAAAATTATTATTATAAAACTCATGTTATACTTTTTTAACAACGACTCCTCAAACATGACAACAAACCCTGCCCTAGCGTTGGGAATACAAATCGATGCCTTAACGTTATACGAGTTTAATTATCATTTCCAGTGAGTAAAAACAAACCGAAAGAAGGGAAATTAGTTACTGAAAACGTTTTCAATACCTTTTAAAAAAAATTAACATGACACAATGTTGAATTAACAATATGCAAGTTCCTTCCTTCCTTAGCTTCAATTAATTTTTGTTTGAGAAAGGAATTCATCATGATTGAACAAAAAATACCATAATATTTATAAATTTATTAATATTTCAAAGTGAAATACTGAATGATTGAGCTGCTTTGGGATTTCAACTTTTTTCTTAATAATAATTCTTTATAGATATACGAAAAAAAAACATAGAATATTGCATCTTTTTGCCGAGAGACAAATGTTTTAGTGCGGAAGAATAAAGAAAAAAGAAATTACGGAAAGAGTGCGGTGCACTTTTCAATTGCTTTTCTTTTATTTCCTCTTTTTATATAAATAACATTTTTTTCTTTCGTTTGATTCTACAAATTTCCATTAGTTCAATATCTCTCTAAAGAGTATAAGACCAAACGTAGCATAGAACTTGAGGATGAGGACTTCTTGTTCCCCTTTCCTTTTTTTTCCAGGAATATCAACTTTGCCAAATCAAAATTATGAAAAAAAGAGAAAATATATATTTAAAAAAAAAATAGAACGATGAATCAATAGGAATTGGAAAAAAGGGAAAAGATTGCTTGAAGATTTTGTTTGCATTCGAATGCCATTTATTGAATTAAAAGAAAAAATAAGTCACCAATTGAAAATTTGTTCATTTTCTTTAATGTTTTCTCAGGACTCTCATTGTTTTTTTTTTGTTTCATTTTATTTTGATTTAATTCAATTTTTGTTTTTTTTTTCTCCCTTTCAAATTAGATTCTTAACTTAATGCACGAGAAATCCTTGTTTAAAAACCTTTAGAACAAGCTTTGAATTGGGGAGTATTAAAAAAGTTCATATTCACTTTGATTAATAATACAAGAGGGGCAGGTCTACAGCGGTCTTCTAACGTAACCACAATTCGAACAAAATATTTAAAATATTAGCATTCTATTTTAAAAACAATTCCTCCTAAATTCAGATACTAATTCTAAAAATTATGTTTCAAAATTATCGTCATTTCTCAAAATTCAAGCTCAATACTTTTTTGTTGCCAAACTCATTTAACAAAGTTAGGTACATAAGTAAATTTAATTGACACACGTCTGTGAAGTACCTTTACAAATAAAACTATAAATAAACATTTAAAAATCATAACATCGATTAGAACAACAAGTACACACAGTAAGCAGAGACACACACAAGCGTTTTTCAAAACTCCCAAAAGAGCACCCGCTTTCAACATCCAACATCAATTTGAACCAGAAAAACCAAAAGAAATCAAATTAAATTATATCAATTGAAAGAAGAAGTACAAATAAACCTCAAACTAAATGAATCAAGGGGGGAGTTCTCATAAAAATCAAAAAAACAGAATAAAAAAAAACTCGAACCACAGAAAAGTAAACAAACCATTCCTCCTATCCATCAGGATTCAAATACAGAGCACCAAGAATCGCAAAGCACGTGAAATTCGAAAACAAATTTCGAATTGCGCAGAATCTCTCTTTCTCTTCGTATTTGAACATTTTGTGAGTAAAATATGTCCTTTCATAGAATTTATGATGATGGAATATCCTAACGGAAACGGCACCACCGCCGCCGGAATGGACACTCGTGAAACGAGACGAGATGCTTCGACTCTCACATCCCTCAACTCCCTCAACCAACAAACCTCGTCTGCTGAATTGAATGCCTCTTTTTTATCGTATAAAAACTGACAGACAAGTGAACAGGACTTCAGTTTTAATTGAGTTATTACAACAGCAGCACAGTTGATTGCCGTGATTGCCATCATAGAGTAGTAAAGGACTATACAAGTGTTTTCATTGGAATAATAAACAAAAAAAATGTTCACTAATTGGCTGACAAGTTCATCGACTAACTCTACAGCTTCGTTGCCACAACTTCCGCCTCCTACACTGGCATCCACGCCTCCGGATATAGTCCTAGAAGTTGGACCTTCGCCTGGTGTGCGATTTGTAGCACATAGCATAATATTGAGCATGCATAGTGGATATTTACGTTCGGCAATACGTTTAGATGAAAGTGCAGGCAGTGGCGGCGTAGGTGGTGGTAGTGGAAGTCCTCCTGATATGGTTTTATTCTTGACCAATGTGACAGCGGATCAATTCGCACCACTTTTGACCTACATGTACACTGGCTATTTGGATTTAAATGTGGATAATATATTTGGAGTGCTTTTGGCTACACATGTATTGCATATGCCACGAGCGCTTGAGATTTGCAGGTAAATTAAATCATACCCATTTCACTCCGATATGGGAATTTCCTAAACTTATTTCTTTGCAGGGCTTTTTTGTCACGAGCTCAGTCCGAAGGATATCTCAGCAATGGACATTTTCTTGGAAGTACAACCAGTAACAGTAAAATCATTCGTCCAATTGCCAGCAAAGCATCTGCTCCGAATTTGGGATTTATTGCTCCACCAATGCAACATGTATCCTTGCCCAGCACGTGTACTCCATTCAAGAGCCTCCAGCAGCCTTTTGTGACCGGCCCAGTTTTTCAACCTACCATCGACGAACTATCTGAAAGTGATACACAATCAATTGCCGTAGCATCACCCAGGCCCACCCCGCCAATCCCAAGCGAAAGAGATGACCCACTCCCTAAGCGCTCTTCACCTCCGTCCACATCCTACAACACACCAGCAACAGCCCCTAAACGTCAGCATAAATCAAAACGATCCCATGACAAGCATCGCGGGGGTAAAACAACTTCCAACCAGCAACCAACACCACTTGTAGCAAAGGAACCTGTACCCGTTCAAATCGAAGTTGAAAATAAAACCATAATCGATGTGGCTAGCTGTGATGGACCCATCCGTTTTCGGCGTGTGCTCAACGACGCTTATGGCCATAAGCCTGATGTTTTGCAATTTGCCCCCGCCCAAGAACGCACTCAACAAAGTGTATCGTTCTCATTTCATCAGCAAATGGCCAAGACAATTAGCCAGCGGCAAATGCATTCAGAAGAATCCGAGAACAGTGAGGATCTGAGTGCCAAAGGGGGTGGTTCTGCAAATGGCTCCAATTCCAAAACCGGAGAAATCTACAACTGCGTCTATTGCAAGCATACTTTCAAGTCGCAATATTGCTATCAGAAGCATGCCAAGAGGCATTTGAATCCCCTTTCGTTGGACTGTGCCAGTAGCAATAAATCATCTTCATCGGTTTCATCAGGACCTATTGCAATGACAACGACAGCAGGAGCAGCTTCAGCAGCAGTAGCAACTGCCACAGCATCTTCAGCAACAATGGTATTAGAAATTGAAAAGGATGAAAAAGCGATTCCATCCGTAGTGGAAGTGTCTACAAGCGAATTGCAACGACGTGAAGTACGTCCATTGGATATGAATGTCCAATACTATCCATGCAAAACGTGTGGCAGCAAGTTTCCAAGTTATTATTTTGTACATAAGCATCGTAAAATGTGTCATGCAAATGAAGAAAATTCTCAAAGCACTGAACCATCATCAGGAAAAAGTAGTGAACATTAGAAAATTTTTTTGTGAAAAGTGTTTAAGATAAAACAAAAGAAAGAATTATAAATTTTTTCCACTTGTTTGTGTAGAAATTGATATTTTTTAATTGAATAAAAGAAAAATACTTATTTATTTAATTTATTCGAAACTAAAATTTAATGTTCAAATTTATTTGTTGGTTTATTAGTTGAAATTAATTTTAGGTTTTAATGACAACTTTTCTATTACGATTGTTTTGAGTCTTTTATGATCAAGAATCTTGTTGAAATAGTTGTTGGAAATATTTTACGAGCAATGTTTTTTTTATTATGACGGACAAACATATCTGTTGACATTTGTTTCAAATACTTAAGGTGTTGTTGTTGTTGCTGTTGATAATAATAAAGCAGATTTAATGCCTTATCAAAACTATCAATTTTTAAGTATTAGACTTTTAGTCTCCAATGTGGGGGTCTGAATTGATGACAAATTGTTTGTAAGCTCTAGTGAAAGCTATTATACAAAAATGGTTGAAAATGTTTGAAATACTCAGTCGAATTTATTTTAAAATTCATCTAGTAACAAGATTCAATAAATTTGTTTAATTTTCAAAATTATTACGCTCTTGACTCAAGCATAGCAAGAACATAGCTTTTTTTAAGACGGGCCAAATGATTTCAAGTGCTAAAAGGCAATTGAGGTAAGTAAAATTTGATACTCTCGTATCCTAAAATAAAACATAGGAGATTTTTAAGTGAAAAAAAATGTCACGTAGGCAGAAGTGTGTCTTTTTAGAAATTCATGTTTTAAAAAATATAAACTTTCGGCATTTTTCAATTCGGATGCAAAAATAAAATACAAGACAGAATTTTATAAAAATGAATTGTTTCGTTTCAATGATCTTAGTTTCTAACAGTGCAATATACATTTTCGTCGATTATTTGTGAGGACAAAACAATCGCCAAGATAAAGTACTCTAAAAGGGGTTTGCATTGGATTTTGATTTAAAGAAAATACGAGTATATTTTCGAAAATACATTAATAGAAACTTAAGGTGTATAATTTTATTAACAAAGGTACATAAAACTTTAGCCTATTGCACCAAATGGTAAATCACGAATCATTTGGCATCATTTCACTCAGTAGCTCAAAAGCATAAAAACACCAAATGTTGACTTTTTAATTAGATAAACTGGGTTCTGCAGTACTTTAGACTGTATTCGTTTCTACGTGAAATCACTCCATTTGAACGAAATTTGGCCTAAAGAATTTAATGAGAATCAATTTATTCTGATATCAATCAGACTAATACTTTGGGCTGATCGGTGTGGACAGGGTGTTAACCCACACAAAACCGATTTAGACTTATTTTCGAGGAGATACAAAATTCCATTAGTCAACCCTCCCTATATTAAAGGAATCCAATTAAAATTTTCGACATAGGCTAAATACCTGGGTCTTGTTTTAGATAAAAAAACTAAATTGGAAACGCAAAAAAGCTATTGGTATTAAATGGGGCGCACAACCCAGAATCACGCATTGGCTTTACACATCGGTAATTAGACGTATTTTAATGTACGGTGTGGCAGTATGGTGGACTGCTTCAGAAAAAGGTATAAACAGGGATAAATTAAATAAAGTCCAACGTTCAACTAGCCTATGTATAAGCGGATCGCTTCGCACGACCCCATCTGCGGCACTGGACACCTTACTCTACCTAACACCCCTTGACATATTAAGCAAACAAAGCTTCGTCGCAGTGGAATAACAACAACATTGGCCACTGCGTAATTCTTAGGTATTTAAAATGAATTCCAAAGCACACAGACTACACCATCCCTCAATTGCAATTCGACAGAAACTTCCAGATTTATATACCTTCCAGATCTTTCTGGGAGGATAGGGCATTTCTGAAAGACGAATCAACCCATTTTTATACAGATGGTTCAAAAACAAAAGAGGGGGTTGATGGAGGTGTTTACTCTGAACGACTGAAATTAAGTCTCTCATTCCGCCTTCCCTATTATTATTTTGGCTATAAAAAAGTCTTGTCCTGGCTTAAAGAAAACGTGATATCAACATCTGATATCCGTATCTTCTTATAGTCAGGCCGCTATCAAATCTTTGGACTCTGTGTTTACAAACTCTATAACAGTCCATAACTGTCGATCACCTCTAAAGGCACAACAATTTAATATACACCTTTGCTGGGTGCCGGGCCATAGAGACATTCTAGGTAACTCTAAGGCAGATGAACCGCCAGGAACGGTACAGTGCAGCCCATCCTACCACGTTTAGCACATACTGGAATACCAATCGCTACTTGTAAACTTTTTCTAACGCAAGACACTGTGAGGAGGGCAGGCACCAGGTGGAACAACATCACCACGTGTCAAGTCATAAAAAATATCTGGCCTATACTACATTTAAAGGTGTCAAGGTGCTTGCGATCTCTAAGCAGATCGCATATAAGCTCGACAATAGGTGTCATAACCGGACACTGTCTAATAGGAAAGCACGCCACGCGACTAGGCGTATTCTTAAATGACTTTTGCAGAAGCTGTATGGACGAGGAAACAGTTCTTCACCTTCTCTTCATACATGCCCTGCTCTAGCCCAAAAATGCAAGAATTATTTAGGAGAATTCTTTTTAACGATCTTAATCATATCAGCATAATCAGCCTCTCACGTTTCGTAAGGGACTCAAATTGGTTCCATTGAGCTTAGAAGGAAGTCTCAAGATTCCCGTGGTATCTCAATGGGTCATTAAACTGGCCTAAGTGTGTCCGATTCCATCATGGACAACCACTTTAACCTAACCTATCAATCGTCACCACAAAAATGTTTTCAATTTTTTAACTTCAAAAGTTCACGTTTCTCTAAAAAAAATATATATAACATATTTGATTTTCGAAAAGTGGAAACATTTTCGAAAGCTCCATACATTCAATTAAAAACATTCATAGTGAGTATTGTTTTTTTGTTTGTTTTTTACACAAATAGCTTATTAAAGAATCCACCTTAGATTGCTTAGAATTAACAAAGCCCACGAAGCAATTCTCCAAGCATAAGGTTCAAACACCTGTTAGGTATAGTTTTTTTTTGTATTATTATTCGCATGTATACATCAGAAATAAAAGTGTCCACAAAAGTCCCTACTCTCTTAATCAAAGTAAGTACATTCAACAACATACATTTATAAATATTCTGATTAACGAAAAAACTGTGTCACATCAGAGAACCGAGAACACAACCAAATTAACAAATGTGTTAAAAGGCATATTATAAGACCTCAAATGTCCCGAAAAAGAGAATTCCATATTAGTAGGATCAAATTTCCACGTCTTTTCGTACCCGATTCTCCCAATTGCACTCATCCGACATCGCACCCTACAACAAAAATCACAACCTCGCTTTCATACAAACGTACATACATATGTACATAAATATATGTATATGTATGTATGTATCATTTTTAATTAATTGACAATTTGTTTGTATGAATATTTAAAAAATGGAATTTAATTAACTCTTTTCCATATCATAGGAGCGACGAAGAAGTGCAGCAGTGGGAGGCAAATGAAATCCTTTGCTTGTCGTGCGTTTTGTATTTTATAGGCATTTATACTTCCTGTTCTGTCACTCATTAATTTTATATATTTTTAACTACAAATTGCCCTCGTAGGGACTAAAGGATATGTATGAAGGCATATATTTTTTTTTTTCATTGGTTCTGGTTCTTTTCAGTGCGCGTTTTTAATTTGGTGGTCGCCAATGGAGAGAAGGACGATTTAACATTTTATTTATTTTTTGGTTCTCATTCTATATTCATACGAGAACTGTGTCCAGTCGTCCTGTTTGGGGAATAAAGTAGTTGCAATCTACCGAAACGAGCAACCGAACTGCCAAACCAACTCCAGTCAATCTCAATTCATACATTGCCTGCCTGCTATACACCCTTACAAACTCCATATTATGGATATTTTATGGAATTTTAAAATATCCTTAAATCAAATAAAAATGCAAGGACCTCTTCGCCAAACGATCCATCAACCACATCCCTTCATCCAATCTTCCCTTCCCCATCTCCATTTCCATCCTCACCGCCATCCCTATCACTGCCAGCCCACCTTCTCACCTTCACTGCTGCCACTGGCCTGCTTGCTCCAGCTAGTCCTGCTAGGCCCTTTCTTTCTGAGTGAATTTCGTGATTTCATGCTCAGCGGAGCTGGCCAGTTAATTAAAATATTTTTAACTGGCGAGATTTTTTTTTCTTTCTTTTTATTTTATTTTCCCTGGATTTTTTTATTTCTCCGGTTTGATGGTTGATTGGCAAAAAGAACCAAGCATTGCGGTGGGTAAACACCAAAGTAAAGTAAAATAAAAAATAATAATAAAAATAAATGAAGAAAGTCCTCGTCAATAAAACAAAACCAAAAAAAAAAAATAATAAAATAACGGAAATGAGCCAGTGCGTTAAGTGTTTTCTGTGCAGCACATCATCCATCTCTGGCGGTGGTGGTGTGTGTAAGAACATTTTATTACATTTTGATGAATAGCCGCTCGTCCTTTTTAATTTTAATTTGAATTCATTCTCGAATTGTCAATAAAGTTAATTTAAAATTCTATCTCCTTTTCCCTTCTACCACCTCCTTACTACCCACTCGACAAAAAAACAAGGAGACCAGCAAAAAAAAAAACATTCAACAAAAAGAAAAAGGAAACCAAACGAGAGAGTATGAATAAATGAAGAATGCCTCACAGTGACAATTTCATTAAATTAATTAAATTATGTTGCAGAGATTTAAAAAATCACAGATGATTTTTATATGTATACACATAATATACAAAAAAGTAGAGAATACAAATATTATTTCGTTGATTTATTTAACTAATTCACTTAATAAACAAAAAATATAAATAAACTTACCTTTATTTTCAGTTGAAATGTTATCGTTCAACGTTACTGCTTTTGCAGAGTCATTTGTTAAGTTGGCAGGAATCGAAGGAGGTTCCACATCAAGGTGTTTCTTTTTAGGCTCACTGCAAAAGAAAATTTATTAATCATAACGATATCCAAATTCGATTTAGTTTTTGTAGTGGTGTGCAAATTTTAACCATTATCATGCTTTCAGTTTGTAGGGACACAGCTAAATTAAAATAATTAAGGTAACTCAAGAGTCCATAGAGAACCAGGTCCTAGTGACTCTCAACTCTTCTGTGTGCGACTAATTTCAAGTATGGACTGGACCTACAGTTTGAGAAAGCACTTTTCATGACAAGAATTGGCCTTTGATTATTTGTCAATCCCTCCCAAGGGGCAGTAATCTTGAAAGAAAAACTTTATGTGGCAAATGCAGGGATTAAAACCAAGACTTCTGGCATGAGAGTCAAACTCACTTACCATCATGTCACGGATACGACAAAACTAAACAACTGTTAAAAAATAAATTCATAAAATTGGTTACGCAACAGCATGAAAACCTACAATTTGATTCCGAGTTCGAACGGCTAGTTCATTTGAGAAGCACTTTCTCATGACCAAAACTGCTCTTTATGGACAAAAAATAGTTAAAGCCAGGGATTGACCTCTAACAGTTTTATATAAAAATGTTGACATCCCGGAAAAATAATTAAAAACCTGAGGTAGAATCGGCTAAGGTGATTGTTGATAAACGACAATTAAATTTATCGAATTTGATCTAAGTAAGGTGATAGTCAAATTGATACCTAAAAAGCTTTCATAAAATAATGTGAATAATGTGGTAATTTTCAAAAAAATATGTTTATTCCGTATAGAGCTACCAGACGCTTACACAAATGACTTTAAAATTTCTTAGTTCACTTTGTTTCTTTAAAAAAATAAATTCCTGTGACCGACAAAGCTTACGATATTCGAGAAAAGCAAGAAAAGTAAGAATTTTATTCAAAATCAGCCAATTTAAAACTTTCATTCAGATATTTTATAAGAATCAATTTAAAATATCAACAGGGCCACAACGAATTTTGACAATTTGAATCTGAAATTGTTCAATTAAATTGAATTGAGGTGAATCATCTTACAAACGGAATGAAAATGATAGCCAATATGACTATGAAAAAAAATAATGGTCAACTATCACCTTAGATGATTCCACCCCTGTATTAGTTTTTATTAAATGTGTTTAATACAAATTAATATTAAAGTTGATAAAAACACCTCCGATAGCTAAAATGTCAAAATACTACGTATTAGGGAACAAAGTCCTGAAAAACGCTGGGACTTCCTTAAACCGATCGGTTGTATTTTTAAAAAACAAACGAACAAACAATGAAGTGAGTCCAGAATTTGAATTTAATAAAGGACACCTAGCAAGTACCTATTCATGGTACACAACAATTATACAGTTATAATTTTGATGAATAAGAGGACTAGTGTAAATTTTCACATACATTTAAATCTTTTAATTTAAAGACTATTAGTGAGCTTGAATTTTGAACAAACAATGACAATGAACAGGTTCACACGACATTAGGGGCTTGTCCAGCTGCATCTTTTTTGACTGACAAGTTAGTCAAGAAAAGTCTCCCACTCTCCCTAACTATGAAGTCAAGTCTACTTAGGTCAAAATGACATTTAATCATGTTTTTTCATTCAACTAAAAGCTGAACTCTATGATTTATTTATTTTCTGCACAATTCCATTTAATGTTCTGTGAAAAAAGGATCTCATTCCAAATTCGAAAAGAAATAATTAATATTTCTTTAAAATACAAATCGTGATGGAATTGCATCTTTCTGAGGTGTTTTATAGACAATAATGGATTTGGTAGTTTTTGAAGGATAACTTCAGGTTGAGGTTATTGAATTAAAGTTCTGAGTTTGAAATTTATGACACTCAAAACTAACTAATTGCCTTGGTCAAAACTTTCCTTCAAAGAATCCAGTTGACTGGAAATGAAATGCCTTATGTTGTCAGAAATTGTCTATTGTCTTTATGATTGTATGCCGAGCTAAAATGCATCAAATCCTTTTGCTAATGTGCTCTCGAAGCCACCATGAGACTAAGTGAAAGCTGTTCAAGTTAAAATTAAGCTTCAATAGGCCATATTCATAGTTCTTTGATAAGTTATGATTTTATATTTGCTAAACTAAACTTTAGTGTATGCTATTCATAGACAATTTGAACCCATCTTAAAATCTGATTGCGAAATTTTTTAAACAAAAATTAAAATGTCAAAAAACTTAAACATAACCAATATTTTGAAATTTTACTGGATGTTGGAATACTACCAAACAAGCGGAAAACGAAAGCTCTACTTAACCTGAATCGAGCCCATTGAAATAGATAAGGAAGATTTGTATGTTAACCTCCTAAATATTGAAGATTGAAATTCAATGAAAGGTTTGTCAATACCTGCGAGCTTCCAAGTCTTAACAGCACTAGCGCAACTTACGTACAATTTCTCAACTAACAGCAAACAGAGTAATTTAAAGGATTTCAAGGATTTTGGCTTTCCAGCTAACGTAATTCATTTTGTTTCCTTCAAGCTATTTTGTATAGGTTTTAGTGAAATTGTACTAGAATTGTATTAGAATATACCTTCAACCTTTTTATAACTAAACAAAGCTGCCAACTTTTGTATGAATAGCAGCTGTGCCTAACCTAGATGTTAAATATAGAATCCAGTTCAAATAGACTCGAGTTTAAAGTATGACAATGAATATGCCCCAATATGTTTATTATTTTCTTGAGGATAAGCATATTTTTTTTTTGGAAAATTCTAAATAATCTCAAACCAAAACAAGTTACACGCAATGTAGTATTTGCTCTAATGCTATGCTGATATTCTTTTTGAAACATCAAAATATTCTTTAAGCCTCTTTCTCCTAAATATTGCTTCTACTGCTAACTAACAAATACAAACAATTAAATCAAGATCATATTTGCCACCATAATTTTCCTGCCTATTCTTGCATATTCGCGAAACAAATGCACTAGACCATGAAATAAGAGTATCAGTGTTAGCTTCTAATTAGCTTGGTAAGTAGAATTTTCAGCGAATTGTACCTTTCCTCTAGTAGCAGCAACAAAACAAACAAAAAAACAATGCGTTGCTACACCACCATCGACGTGCCATCACATCATCGTAGAGTACGATGTTATTCTGCTTAGGTTTTATAAAAGAATACCGATTGAAAATTAAAATAATTTCGACTATACACAACTTACCTAACATCGGAGTTATTATCACTGCCACCATCAACATCGGTAGCCTTTGTTTTCTGTCCTGGTAGAATGAGACCAGTTTCTGTCAATTTCAACGAAGCAACGTTGTCCTTGTCAGTTGCAGTTGCAGTTCCACCTGCTCCTACTCCTACTCCTATCACTGCCGATGATTTAACTTCAGTTCCTGCATTAATGGAAGAAGCATACACAGCGGCATATGAGCTTTTGATGCCATTTGGAGCTCCAGCAGCATGTGTGTTTGAATTTATCGATGCACTATTGTTGTTTTGTTGTACTAATAATCCACTGCCATCCAAAGGAGACTTTGAGTTGCCATTTCCAGTTGCATTGGGGGTAACAGATTTGGGTGGCAGAGCAATATCCTTCTCACTAGTAGTTGTCGGAACATTCGATGACACAGAACCAGTCTTGTCTTCGATACTCTTCGTCGCTTCTGTGGAACTCGTGGTGGAATCTGATTTTTCACCAATACCTTCCACAGGGGTTGATGTCTTCGGTCCATTGGTTTCGGTACTCGATAAGCTATTGCAAGCACTTTCCGACTTGGGTTCTTTTCCAGTAGTCGAATTTGAAACCGAAGTATTGTTATTCGAAGGCGACTTCCGGCCTACACTGGTAGTTTTCGAACTCGAATCTGAAGTTTCGGATGCACTGGTTGCAGTAGTGGCGGAAGTTGATGTAGGTTCCGCAACTGCCGTTGATAAGGTAATTGTACATGACGTTGTCACCAATGAGGTGCTGTTGCTGGTACTTGTGACAGACGTAGTAGTGGTTGATGTTGTCACAGATGCTGTTGTTGTTGTAGATGCAGGTGCAGACGAATCACTTGCCGACTTGCTGGAAGATGAGGACAACGAAGTTGTTGATGTTGTCGTAGGCGTTGTCGAGGAACCAGAGGTTTTTGAAGATGTAACTGTCGCTGCCGTCGAGCCACTCGCAGTTGTTGTAGTGGCATTATTATTAGCGGTTGCAGATGAAGAAACTGTTGTAGTCGACGTGGACGTTGTCGTCGGTATCGTTGTCGTTGTGGTCGCCGTCGAAGTGTTTGAAGACGATGACGAACTATGCGACGACAAATGTGCAGCAGAAGAACGATCACGTCCACCAGTCTTTTGTTGTTGTTCACGCTGCAGACGAGTCGTGACTCCAGTCGTCAGTGAATCGATAATGCATTGGGACTGAGCTTGTTGCGATTTCTGAGGGTTTCTAGAGCTTCGCGTTCGCTGTCGGGACTTTCGCAGCAACTGCTTGTAGTTTTCCGTCTTCTTACTGAGGTAGTAGTAGCGAACACAATCCTGCGCAGATTTTCGGTCTAAGCTCGCGGCAATAGCTCCGAAATTTTTCGGATGTTGCAGAAATTTTTCTTTAAAAATCTCCTTTTCGCCAGCGGTCCAGACATTCACATTCTGGCGATCTTTGTAGTCAGCCACCATGTCCGACAGAGCGCCATTCTCATTGTGGTAGATTGCACGCCGCTTTTTGGCGTCATACATCAGTGGTGGTATCACAGCATAGGATCGCATTTTCTTGTCCTCCATGGCCTGCTCCTGCAGTCCATCCATAATCTCTTCCAGGTCAGCTTCGGATTTTATCCGTGAGCCGACTCGGTTGAAGCGCTCTTTGTCTTCGCGTTGCTTACGTAGCTCCGTAAACACTTTCTCAAAGAATTCACGGTTCTTAGCTTCGCGAGCTTTTCGCTTAGCGCTCGACTCAGACTTTTCGACCCGCTTGAGCCATTCTTGAGACGCTTGGGCGTATTTCTCCACCAATCCGGTGTTATAGATGTATCGTTCGCGTTTCACCTTTTTTAAATGCTCCAACAAATGCGACTTTATGGTCGCTTGGTGGCGTTTTATGATTTCCGCACAGGCCTCCACATCACACGGTTGATTATAGAGTGGCAGCTCAACGGGTGGGCCTAGCGAACTCAGAATGGAATGTTGGGCGGCAGCGATCTTGCGATTTTCATCGTAGATCTTTTGAGCCAAACTTTGATGGCGTCGCTTAGGTTGTAGCAGTTTCTCTTCTTCAGCTTTTTTGGGTTTGCTAGAAGCTTCCTGCAACAACTCTGCCTTCTTGGTGAGGCTCGCCAGAGTGTTTTCCGCATTGACGATCTCCTGATCGACCTTCTGGATTTGCATAAGCAAGTCTTCCTTGGCGGTACGACGCTCTTCGACAATTTCATTTGGCAGTGTGGGGGAGATCGCCTCTACTTGGGGATGGTAGGCTTCAGTCGTCTGCGGGGGCCGCTGCTGTTCTCGCGTCTCAATTTTGAGTTGTTGTGTCGCTGGAATATTTATTATCGCCGATTGGTGGCCGCTGTTGAGAAGGTTGCTGTTCATGCTGTTTGGAGGAAGGGGAGCCGGGGATTGTTGCGAATGCGACTGTACTAAATGTGAGCTGCGGTTGACTATGAGGGATGAAGTGGGTGGTTGTTGTTGTTGTTGCTGTTGCAGCTGAAGCTGCGACTGTTGTTGCGAAAGGTGTTGCGACTGCTGGGAGAGTGGTTGTTGCTGCTGCGTTGGGGGTTGCGAAGGGGGATGTTGTTGATGTTGCTGAAGGTGTTGCGAATGCGGATGTGGTTGCGTAGGCATGCTTTGTTGTCCGGCAGCGTTCATACTTGAAACAACGGGTGGCAGGTGATTGGAGTCGCTGAGTCGCATCTTCTTATAAGGTTGTCCCCCTGGATCGGGCGGTGCTTGCTGGTTCTGCTGCTGTTGTTGCCGCGCATGCACAATGTAATCACTTGACGCATATTGTACAGATGGCGATTGTGAATGCGACAACAAAACACCGGGTATGCGTTGACGTCCAACGGCTAGCATACCTCCAGATCCAACTGGCCCACCACCACCACCTCCTCCTCCTCCTCCTCCAGCTACACCAACACTCGCAAGTAACTGACCGGATGATGCGTGCGAGTATTGCACTGTTCCGTCCATCGTACTGGCGGTGGGTACTCCAGATACAAGGGTTGGTAGGCTGTTGCTGCTCGACACGACAACCGGTGATGACGCGACTGCTGCTGCCGCCGCTGCTGCACGATGATAGTCTTGGACTGCGGCTGGTGGCATTTGAGGTATTCGAGTGTATGGGCTCTCGCGGTATTGTGCAACCGGACCAATACTGTACGAGCTTTGCTGTATGTAACGGTGAGGTGCCTCGCGCACTGCATTAACGTCCGCGAATTTAGGATAGGTGTTGGCTGTTGCGCCGGGTCCTGGGCGCGGAGGTGAGAGCGGACTAGTTGCCGATCGTGATTGGGGTTGTTGTTGCGGGGGCGGCGGTCCAATGCCACCCTTCCCATATGATTGCGGTGTGTCGACCGGCCTGTAAAATCAAAACATCACAAAAAACAAGATAATTATTAGATTTGTTTGTAAATTAAATTATTTAATGATATTTTAAACACAAATTATTAATATTAAAAAGGCAATTTGATTGTATTTAATTTTATTTTAAAAATCTTATAAATTTGTTCATGTTAAGAAAATACGTATAAGACCTTTTTTTGGAAAACTTGTAAATATTTCATGTGACGAATTAAATGATCTGCATGAAAAATACAAAATATGGTTTACTCTAAGAATCTTGTAATTAAAGCGGTGCTATTAATGGGGATTATTTAATAGCTTGTGTTTCAAGTGTATCATTAAGATAATACTGTACTGTATAAGAGGTACCTTGAATATGAACAAGGTTCAGATCATACGATTGCTAGTTGTTAATTGGTTAAGTCGTTTGGAACCTAAACATAACTTCTTAAAACTTTTTAAATGTCTGATGTAATTAAAGGGTGATTTTTTGAGGTTAGGATTTTCATGCATTAGTATTTGACAGATCACGCGGGATTTCAGACATGGTGTCAAAGAGAAAGATGCTCAGTATGCTTTGACATTTCATCATGAATAGACTTACTAACGAGCAACGCTTGCAAATCATTGAATTTTATTACCAAAATCAGTGTTCGGTTCGAAATGTGTTTCGCGCTTTACGTCCGATTTATGGTCTACATAATCGACCAAGTGAGCAAACAATTAATGCGATTGTGACCAAGTTTCGCACTCAGTTTACTTTATTGGACATTAAACCAACCACACGAATGCGTACAGTGCGTACAGAAGAGAATATTGCGTCTGTTTCTGAGAGTGTTGCTGAAGACCGTGAAATGTCGATTCGTCGCCGTTCGCAGCAATTGGGTTTGTGTTATTCGACCACATGGTTCAATGCTAACAAACTTTTTGTTGCCAAAAATGGAAGAACTGAACTTGGTTGACATGTGGTTTCAACAAGATGGCGCTACATGCCACATAGCTCGCGATTCTATGGCCATTTTGAGGGAAAACTTCGGAGAACAATTCATCTCAAGGAATGGACCGGTAAGTTGGCCACCAAGATCATGCGATTTGACGCCTTTAGACTATTTTTTGTGGGGCTACGTCAAGTCTAAAGTCTACACAAATTAGCCAGTAACTATTCCAGCTTTGGAAGACAACATTTCCGAAAAAATTCGGGCTATTCCGGCCGAAATGCTCGAAAAAGTTACCCAAAATTGGACTTTCCGAATGGACCACCTAAGACGCAGCCGCGGTCAACATTTAAATGAAATTATCTTCAAAAAGTAAATGTCATGGACCAATCTAACGTTTCAAATAAAGAATCGATGAGATTTTGCAAATTTTATGCGTTTTTTTTTTAAAGTTCTCAAGCTCTTAAAAAATCACCGTTTATAATGGAAATAAAAAGAGCTGGCCTATAGCATTATGTGTCGGATTTGGACGGTAGTTGTGAGAAAAAATGTCTATGATTCCCTTGGTATTACGTACAGCTCTGGTATTATAGTCCAGTGTCCTTCGAAATTGTTATATTCACTCTACTAGATTTAAATAATATTGATAGTAAAGGAGATTTAATGTGTTAATAAAACTAAAAGTCCGTGTGCAAGCAACATACTTAAAGGCCGGTACAAGAATTTTCAATATTTTGAGTTATCGCAGACAAAATGTAGCCTCGATATTTTTCCTGCCTTGAACACTGTTGCTAAAAACGATGTTAAAAGGTTTTCGGAGTGAAATGGTATCTATAAACAAATTACAAGGGACATTTTTGGAGTGGGTTTTTGTTAGTGTACTAAAAATTTAATTCCCCTAAAGATCTTCTATACGACCCATTGTTAACTTCAAGTGCAATGTCATTCAATTTGTTGACCAAACGAAAGCATTCCCAATTGATTTTGCTTTCAGACTATCTAAGGTTGAAAAATAAATTGATTTTAAACATAAGTTTCTTGATGAATAAAAATTCCCAAGTTTAACTCTTATTATGAAAAATATATGCTTTTCAAAGTGACCCATTGAGTTCCTTTAAGGGATTTATACAGTCATGTCTGTTTTGGTACGTATCAAACTAATTTTCGTCTAGATCACTATTCTTAACCCTTTTTCCCCAAGAAGTCAACTACTTTTTGCTCAAAGTGATTTGGTTTTCTTCATGAAACCTTTAGAAGTTCTAGGTTTAAGAAGTTTATTATGCCCACACAAGCGGGAAGAAAACACCCAATCTATTCATAATGAGGGCTCAAGGGCAAGTAAATTTAATATAAAAGGCTTTTTTGTAAGACGCAATGATTATATACGTAAGTACCTATTATTGACTTATTTTTAAAACTGGTTTTGATAAGGACTAGATTTTTAATTTCCGGTTAGGTGCCTAGATATCTAACTATAAACTATTTATCTCAGGTATCCCAGATTATTGAATTTTAAACTTTTTGAAGAAGTCACATTTAAGAGATCTCATTTTTCTCAAAATTAAAAGCTCTTTAGAACTAGCAACATAGTTATAACAGAAGACCTTTATAGTATACCGGTTTCAACCTTTTGGAAACAAAATCTCGAAAAGAGTTTAAATAGGTATATCATTTATCTAATCCCTTTTCACTGCATTATTAGGTAGGTTATTAAATACAGTGTATCAAAATAAAACTCGTACAAAACATTTGTTTTTATGAGGTAGAAGAAATAAGTTTTATGGAATCTTTATATTTCAAAAACCAGATTTAGTAATTTTATAGTTTAAACAGTCACTCATGTATTTCTGAAGAAAGAGTTAGACAAATCTACTATTAAATTATCACAAGCAAGTTAAATTTTTTAAACTGCAATTACTGCAAGTTTTTTAAACATAAAATATTTGAGTCTGCACGAAATAGCCAGACAAAACTGCCAAACATCTATAGATGTGCGGAATCTGGTCATAATGTATTTTAGAATGGAAAGACAGACAATAGAAAATTAAAAAAAAAAAATTGTAATACAAAAAGTTTGATGATTTTGATGAATGGTGGATTATACGAAAAGTTAAGGAAATTCCCAAAATAAGTGTTGCCAAGCTGGTTGAAGAGACTAAAAAATATCTCAAAAGCTTGTCCAAAGAACATTTGAATTATCTGAAGAAAACAAGCATATTGAACGTGTAGACAGGAAGAAGCCCATTTTGAGTAAAAAGTGTTGCATTCGCTAAAATTGAACCCTTTTAAAGATTTTAACCATTGGAAGACATTTTTTTCACTCATGAAAGCAAATTGCTAAGCGTAAATCCAAGGAAGCGCTTAAAGAAAACTATTTAAGCATGGTGGCGGATAGGTAATGGTTTGGGGTTGTTCGGCAGCTTCAGGATTTAGGTTAAAGTGGCTGTTTGGATAAAGTAGGATGCACTTAGGCCATTTTAATGGCTCATTGTGATACAACATGGATCTTAATGCTTTCTTTTAAGCTCAATGAAACAAGTTTGAGTCCCTTACAAAACGTTAGAGGCTGATTATGTTAATACGATTTAGATCGTTATAGAAGAATTCTCCTAGGCAATTCTTGCGTTTTTGAGCAAGAGCATGGCATGTACAGAGAAGGTGAAGAACTGTTTCTTCCTCTTCCTCATCCATTCAGCTTCTGCAAGTCATTTGAGACTACGCTTAGTCACGTGGCTTGCTTTTCTTATTAGACAGTGACCGGTTATGACACCTATTATCGAGCTTATATGCGATCTGCTAAGAGATAGCAAGCACCTTGATCGCTTTAAATCTAGCATAGGCCAGATATTTTTTGCCACCTGAGTACCTGACGCGTGGTGATGTTATTTCACCTGGTGTTTGCCTTCTTCATAGGGTCTTCCATCAAATGTAGCTAAATGTAGCTATTGGTATGCTAGCAGTTGATAAACGTGGTAAAAAGGGTAGCTTCAGGAGTTGAAAATATACATTTCATCTATGTGATAATGGATCGTTACATATACCTGAACATATTAAATATAAACTTACATGAAAGTGCGGGCAAACTTGCAATTCTATTAAGATAATGATCAAAAGCACAAAGCCTACAAACAAAGTGCATACTTGGCTGTTGTAAAACTGTCCCTAAAGTGATTGGGACCCCAACGCAATCACCTAACGTCAACGTAATTGAAAATGTTTGGAGTTATTTGGAAGACTGGGTATGATCGCACCACGTTTCCAATAAAATTCATCTTAACCCGCCAATGGTGACCTACTGGTCTGTGAGACCGGGTTCGCGAAAAAATGCGAATAAATTTCTCCTCCGTTATTGGCGTTTGTTAAATTTGAATTTGTGTATTGTCATAACAGTCCTTCTGTTGATTTAATATCGTTGTTTTATTGTCAAGGAACATATATTTTAAAAAACGTGAAATATTGGTAACATATTTCGAAAAATCGTCAGTTGAAAAACCCGGTCCATGAGACCGGCGCGGCGTACCATTGATCAAAGTCAAATTTGCGTCACCAACGGCGGGTTAAAAAGGTGCTGCTGGAAGAATGGACAAAAATATCTCCTTATTGCAAACAATTGGTTAGATCTTTGACAGTGAAAGACAATAAGGCTCTACTCAAATAATTATTAAATAATTGTTTTGGTTAATTTTAATGTTGTGCGAGTTTACCTTTCTCAAGAATTTATTATAACTAAAATATTTTGAGTTACTAGTGTTTGAAAACAAAATTAGTTATTAGTGAAAAACTTTGATACACTGTACGTACTTCTAAAAATAGAAACTTAAATGTGCTGATAAAAAAACATTCTTAATACATATAAATAAATACGCCTTTAAAAAGGAAGGTAAAAAAACTGTAGCGAAAACTAAACCATTACCTCGATCACCGGTAAAAGATAAGAAAATTAATGATAAAATCAATTTGTCACTTTCTATGTAATTATTTTTTAATTTGGCGGGAACACAAAGCTACTCCAATTCTACTCGGAACTTACTAGTATAAATTTCACAACACTATCAATTTTTATCTAAAAATGCAAATACAAACAATAAACAGATAAACGAAAAAGGAAACAGCTGAAATCTTCACCTAATAATAATCCAAATCCAAAATCAAATCCATCAATTCCACAGGAAGGAAGTTGTAGGTATTTTTGTTTTGTCTTGTATGTAAGTAGGTATGTATGTAGATAGATTTGCCTATGTACTTCTTTGACACGTTATAATAGTGACGGTTGACGGTGTCTTTACTGTATGTCTGCTTATTCTCAATTCTGAATCTAAATTGTGAAAATTCTTCTTTTGGAGCTGATTCCTTCCTCCTGTCCTGTCCTGTCCTGAACTTCTGAACTTCACTCAACCGAAATCGCTGGTAAACAAAAACAAAATGCAAATAATAACAATAAACATGAGTGAGATGAGAGAAATTGCCAACAACGAAACGAACGAACGAAACTGCAGCAGTTTTTTATTTCATGACATGAACGATGAACCGCAAAGAAGAGTGTCAGTGTAGTTAGTGGAGAGCAGTGTGGTGTGTAGTTGTAGTTTGTCTGTTCTTTTTTTTAACATTAGTGAACCGTTTCGCTGATTTACAAGAACGAGACAGTTCTCAGTTTGTCATAATTTTAAAGTGCGTTTTGCTTTATTTTCCTTCACAAACTAGAACGAGACAGCTTTAATAATTTTCAAGATGGCCGAATATAATTGAAAAGAGCCAACACAATGTTCGTGTAATCTCCCAACATCTCTTTCTTTTCCATTGATGATTAGAAATCAACAATTTTGTGATTGTGTGAGAAATTAATGATGGCCGCCTCTACGCCGAAGAAGAAGGCGATGGTGATGACAGCGACGACAGCAGCGGCGACTACAGGCAACAACAACACAACACCTCTGCACAAACACTAGTTTACATCCCGTTTGAAGGGGAAATCTCAACGAAATTCACCACACTTGCTATTATCGTTCTTTTCCTTTTTTTTTGTCTTCTATTTTCTCATACACACAATATGATTTCTTATATACCCAACCCAACTATATACAAATTTGGCAGTATATAAATATTAAAATTCCCCCGGGTGAAGTCAGATTTTTGTTTCTAACTTTTTTTTTTATTTTTGTTAGACTTCATTTTCTTGCAACGTTGCCACATTTCTGAATATTCTACATACATACAGTACATCCAGTGATAGTTAAAAAATAAAAAAGTTTTGATATAAGGAAAATTATAAACTCCAACAACATCCATTCATACAGATAGATACGATACATAGGTACTGGTACACCAGCTGAGGCTCTGCTGGTGCTGCTACTGCTCTGAGGCAGACTTGTGAGTTGTTTTTCTGCATGGATTAAATTACTTTTTGCTGTTTTTTTACATTTTAATTTTTGCTGCTGGGCTGGCATTATTATTCATTCAATTATTTTTCTTCTTTCATAACAAATTTTTATTAGGGTGTCGTATATAACTACATACATATGTACATATATACCATAGGTAGGTACATATATATGAGTTTAATTACAATGCATGCAATTTTAAAATTTAGTTTTTATTTTGTTCTTTGTCGTTTTTATAGTTTGTTGGGATTTTTTTGTTTTATTTTTAAAATTAGAGCTCCTTGGGGGTGTTGTTTGTGATGTGCCTAAAGTATCCAGTTCATCATTTTATAGGACCAACACGAAGGACAACTCATTTTTTGTTCTGAGAATAGCTGAAATCTGTTCTTTTTTTAAAAGTGGAGATAAAAACATGGACCTATGCTATAGGTATAGGATTTGGTACGTAGTTTGACTGTTTCTGTATATGGCTCTAACTTCTTGAATCATTGTTGTTTATAGCTGAGAATCGCATAAATAATGAATTTAAATGAGTTTTGGTGCCCCCAAGGGTTCAGATTGGGTTTGTTCAGCTGTTACCTATCTTTGTAGTGAAGTGAAGTTTCCTTTGTTATTGTTTAATAAATCATAAGGAATTTCAGGTAGGTACGTGCACCTTGGTGAATCTCACCTATTTATTTAAATTTAAAAAAAAAACTCATAAGAAGCGGTATAACATATGCAGGTAGGTGCCTACATCATGCTAAAAATGTAAAATTCGCAAAAATAAAGATTGGTAGGTACCTATTACAATTATTTTTCAAGAAATGAAAAATTTAAATTTTTTTTAAATTCATATACCTACAGTACGTTCTCGATTAACGGAACTCCTCGATTTTCGCAACAGCTGAATTTTTATCATTATTGACGAAGTAATCGCAACTCTTAATAAAATGCAACTTGTCTATGTGTTTTCCGGCAAATTGTATTGCTATTCTCCAGCCAATGGACCAGAACGTTATAAATTTAACAAAATGGCATTCCAAAAAAAAAAGTCAATTGGCGTTCTTAGTTGGATGTGAGGGATTAGATCGTGAATTAAAAATCAAGGCATTTAACCTTCGAAATGCAATTTGGCTTCTATCCAAGGCATGAAATGTTGGAATGTGTTGATGGCCTCTCATAATGATTGGGAAGATGAGCTACCTTTGAGAACAGTTCGAGCTTAAATTAACAATAATCACGCGGTCGTAGAAAACATATCAACTCTCTTCAGTGAAGTTTCCGTCAACGAATCTATGTATTTTAAAATTCATCAAAACAAATTTTATCATTGATTTAATAGTTTGACTCGGAAGCTTATTTTTGCATACACTTTGCATAACATCAATTTTCTTGAAAAATAGCTAAAGAGACATCGAAAGTGCTTCAAGTTGAAAGAAGAGGGTATGTAAGCGTGCCTGATGTAAAGAAATCGCGACCTACAGTGCTTACTAGAAAAAGATGTGGAGCATTAGCAAGGCATCCGTCGCTTTAATAGAATGGAGATCCTAAGCCTAACGCTGAGATCGTTAAAAATTAGCTCGGTAGGCAATCTTTCTAAACGATGCAGTGGCGGCCAGCGCAAAGTCCAGACTTAAACCTTATAGAAAATGAATGGGCTCTTTTAGAAAAAAAGGAATGGGACAATTTGATCTTGCACCAAAAAACTTTTGACGAGCTTGGGTCGCGGATTGAGACTGAGAAAAATTAGTAGAAAGTATGCCAAACGAGTAGCTTCATTAAAGCGAATGGTCTTTGGACGAAATACTAAACTTTTAGTAGTGTGTATATTGATTGATAGATCATCATTTTGAATAAAAACATTTTATCCATGAAAGACTATTTAAGAGTCCCAGGTATGCTGATATACTTAAGTTAAAAAATAGAACTTCTTATGATATAGTTATAATTGAGGAAAAACTAAAATTTAGGTTCGTTAACCTTCCGATGCCAAGTGGGGTTACCCATCACCCCACCAATTTTGTTATAAAACCTCAAAAGAATACTTTTCTCAGTTTCTTTTAATGTAAATTCTCGATCTTTAATATAATTATAATAATTGATTTTCAGTTTCATTACTGTTTTTTTATAAAAGGTGATGGGACCATGCACAACAGCAAATGTAATTCACTAAGGCAAATAAGCTTTGCCTTCGGAAGGTCAACAATAAGTACTATCTATTTGTAATTAATTGTTTTAATAAGATTGGTATCTTGAAAATATCTTAGGTACCTACGTATGAAATAATTTGACAGAATTTGAAAATTGAATTCGAAGTTTTGAGATTTTATAAATGTAATAAAACAAAATTGTAATTCTAGTCTACATCCCTTTTTTGCTGAACGATGATTTTCTATAAGATTAAACAATATTAAATTTACTATTTTCAGCTCAAATAAAATATATTCCCGATTCTTTAATGGTTTGGTGAAAAAGGAAGAAAAAACTCAAATCTTGACAAACTTAAAGAAACATTTCTATACCGAGAAGGTGTTGATGTAGATACATACCTATGAGAAGAAGATGGAGGGTCCTACCCATAGTGATTGAAATAGGGTTAAACATATTTTTGTTAGCCACGTGGCATTTCTAAATTTTATATTCGTTACCAAATGGAATGCGAACTGCAGGTGATCTTCAAACACCACGATAAACGTCTAGAGTAATATTATTATTTGATGGTCATGGATTAGTCATTTGAAGATGCTAAAGAAGCCTTGTGCCTAAAACGCTTACAGGAAAACCTTATAATACAAAAAGTGGTTATTGGTGCTAAACTAGGAAAGAATCTTAAAGAATATTGAAATTTGAAAGTTTTTTGTTTATTTAGCACATTGGGAAACTGAGCAAATAGCAGATTTATTGACTAAACCTCTTAGGTTAGGTTAGGTTATAGTGGCTGTCCAAGATGGAAACGGATACAATTAGGCCAGTTTAATGGCCCATTGTGATACCACATGAATCTTGAGGCTTAATTCTAAGCTCAATGGAACCAGTTAGAGTCCCTTACGAAACGTGAGAGGCTGATTATACTGATATGATTTAGATCGTTTAGATCGTTAAAGAAGAATTCTCCTAGGTAATTCTTGCGTTTTCGAGCTAGAGCAGGGCATGTGCAGAGAAGATGAAGAACCGTTTCTTCCCCTTCATCGTCCATACAGCTTCTGCAAAAGTCATTTGAGAATACGCCTAGTCTCGTGGCGTGCTTTCCTATTAGACAGTGTCCGGTTATGACACCCATTATCGAGCTTATATGCGATCTGCTTAGAGAGAGCAAGCACCTTGAACGTTCTAAATCCAGTGTCGGCCAGATGTTTTTTGTGGCTTGACACGTGGTGATGTTGGTCCACCTGGTGCCTGCCCTCCACGCAGCTAAACTTCTTAATGGAGTTTGTTTTTAGGTTCTTCAAAAAAAAAAAAATTAGGCAAAGTTTAACGATTTCATTATTGAGAGGATTGTTTATTATTTTAATACATTTTCAATAGTTTTATAAAAAAAGGAGGATAATATCTAATGTATAAAGGAAAAATGAAGTAAACATCGAAGAAATCAATAGAAATTGAATACTCTAACGTAGGAGGTACTAGACTTTCTCGGTAATATTTTGAAATAGGAATAGAAAAGGAGGTACAAAATATGAACAAAATATTATTTGTTGTTTGCTTAACAAAAGTCATATATTTTAAAATATACTATGTAAGACCTTTTCTTACTATCTACAAGCTTTATTATGAGTCCAAAGAGAATATAAAATTACCTTGAAAACTTTTCCAACAAAATTATTTAAAAAAAAAAACACTTAAACCCTTAGAATTTATACTTTACTTTTACAGATGACAACACACATAGAAAATGTTGTATTCCTGCCACATTAACCTGTTACGGAGAAAATAATAAAAAGCAACTTTTACCTAAAAGCGCAGGGAATCTTACAGACAGAGTCCAACGATTGGTTGAAAAGTATACATACAAAAAAATTAAGTGTCAAAACACTGTTTATTTTAAAGATTTTGAAAATCTTGTACCAATAATTTAAATACTTAGCATGTTCCTATATTTCTGGGTTGGTATACAAAAATGGTTAGTTGCACTAATGTCTACTTCTTAAGTTAAGTATATGATCAAACTATTTTGGAATTGTAAAAATATATTACTCTTGTGATGCAGTTTTCTTGTTTTAAAGACTTTAATATTTTTATAAATAATCAAAACCCTGAGGTTTTAACAAACACGGTGGGTAAAACACGTTCACTTACATTACAAAACAATTACCTTGGTAAAATAAAATTAAGCAAAGTCAAGTGAACAACTGAACACAATACAACACAAGGCCAGCTGTTATTTGAATTTCAATGTCAAACTCAAAATAAAAGTTAGGTAGGCACACATAGACAGGAAATTAATTTTCTTTGCATGTGCGTAATGTGCGTACCTATGGAAGGGTCAAATGCTCATTAGGGTTCCTATTTTTTAGTTCAATTAAGGTGGGAATTATGTCAAATTTCTTACATCCTTACCTATAAAATTACCAAAAAACATTTTATGGAACAATTTGAAGTAAAACAGGAAGGGATATTATTTTTATAAAAGTTCTCAGGGAATACTATTGAAAAAAATCTAGATTTTCTAGACTAAATATGTATCTAAATTTTTTCAAACTACTAGACAACAAACTATGGAACTGTTACAAAATTATTTCACTTAAATTGACTATAAGATGCGAGTTTCTTGATGTAATATTCTAAATTAAATTAATTTCTTCTGGTTATTAAGAAAATAGTAATTTCTTCGTTTGGTCTTTCTCTGATATGAAAGAAGTCTTTTGACACAAGACACACAGTTATTTGCTTGAAAAGAATTCCAATTTTGGAACTTATAAACACTCTTCAATAATTTTTAATAGACTAATCGAATTTTAGTCTTGACATATTCGGTTTGAATCAAATTTAAACCAGTTAGTCCGTTTTTTTCTGGAAAGAGTAGGTATAAGGTTTGTCCAACAAGGACATGAAAACTTGTCCAATCGGGGAACGTATTTCGCTTCAAAAGGTCCATCGACTTATATTCATAAATCAGCTTTATCTTTTCGGTCTGAGAACTTTGTGGAAATGACTGATTTGGATCAGACTGATTTGTTACGGACCGACAGTATTATTTTCGACACTTTCGGCACCATCCTTTTAGCACGCCAAAATAACACAACAAATATTTTATGTAAACTACAATTTTTGCAGTAAACTTGATATTGCCTGTTTATTAGGACGGAAATAACGACCAAAAATTGGATTTAATGGCTCTTAATGGCCAAATCACAACCTCACGTTCGGTCGGGCCTGGCGTTTATGAGAGTTTGAGCGTTCGCAAAAGGCGCGAACCTTGCATTTGTGAAACGAAATTTAAACCTCGAGTGTTGAGTGTTGTTTACAAGGTAAGGTATACAATATTGAGTTTTTAATTTTTAGACATTTAACATAATTAATTTATAAAGAGATGGGTATGACCGATTTGGATGATCTTAATGACCTTCTTTCAATTACTTCAGTAAATGGGATACATATGTATATCCGGATTCAAGATTTTTGAAACAATATAATGAATGCATAAAAACAGAAATACACTTTTTTAACATAAATTTTAAAAAGAAAGTAAGTTAGTTACATATTTCTTATTTTGATTCAGTTTTCAACTATAAAAACAAAATGACTAAAAATTAAGTTTCAAAACGGTCGACAGAATTGATCTTATATTTACGATATTACGATGTAAAGCGGTCGCAATGATTAAGCTAACATTTCAGATTGCCTCATATAAGTGCATATTTTTTTTATTCAAAAAGTCAAAGCTCGACCAAACGAACGCCAGATTGTGGTTTGGCTATAAAGTTGCACTCACCGATTTTCAGATTTCGGTATGAGATTTGAATAATTATCAGACATTAATCACTCGTGTATTTTTCCATGATTAAAATGTTGGCTATATTAAATAAATTGTCTTTGATAGTTTAATGATTAGTAAAAGGGTGCGTTCAAAAATTAAATTCAAAGTTGTGAAGTCTTTTTAAAAACTAGGTATTTATAGGATCCTTTTTTTAAATTTTACAAATATTTAACCGGCTGCTAACATATGTTCTAAACTCGATCACATGGAAATTAGCTATGAGATGCTTTAGACTAAGCAATTACCTACGTTTCGAGTTTTTTTTTAAATACTGATATTTGCGTCTACGTGTTAAAGACAATGGGGCATATTCATAGTCATATTTTAAACACGAGTCTCTTTCAACTGGAGTCTAAATTTAACATCTAGGTTAGACAAAGCTGCTATCCATAAAGAATTCGACAGACCTGTTGAGTTAGAAAAAGGTTTAAGGTATATGTATTCTACTACTAATTTAGTACAATTTTACTTAAACATATACAAAATGGCTTGTAGAGGGGAACAAACTAAATTGAGTTAGCTGGAGAGCCAACTTTTTTGAAATCCTTTAAATTATTCGCTGGAGCTGTTATTTCTTTGAAGCATACAAATATAGGCAAACCTTTCATTGAATTTCAATCTTGAATATTTAAATGGTCAATCATAAACTTGACAGTTTTTTTTTCTCGAATAGAAACCTTTCATACAATTCGTCCTCATGTATTTCAAACTGTTCGATTTGGGTTAAGTAGAGCTTAGGTTATCTGTTGGTTGGTAGCATTCCAACATCCAGCAAAATATCAAAATATTGATATGTCTTTAGTATTTTGACATTTTTATTTTTGTTTTAAAATGTTCAAATAAAATGTCTCGCAACTTAATTTTTTAATAAGTTTGTTTATTTTTGACTTTTTATACATTTAAAAAACAGCTTAAATATAGGTTCCGTCTTTTGTTTTAAAATGGATTTGAATTGTCTATAAACAACATAAACTGAAGTTTAGTTAAAAAAAAAACACAATCAGAACTTATCAAAAACTATCAATAATTCCCATGAAATTGGATTTTGACGCAATTTACTAAGTCGCAATACATGCAGACACCTATAGGTAGCTATGTACATACATATGTAAGTGCCAACATTAAACTTCACGTCGAATTTTGTTGTCAAAAACAAGAATCGATTTAAAAATTGCTCTCGAATATTTGAAAACAAAAATGTCAACAATCTTTTTATTAAAGATACGCATAAAATTCCAATAAAAATCATATAACACAAAATCATGTTTCTTTCCCTTCTTGTCATCCATTTTATATATATTTTTTTTTTAATTTTTATTTCCCATACCGTATTTGTCGTTCCCTTCCAACTTTTTTTTCGTTCTTAACAAAAACATCGATAAAAAGGAAAATTCCTAGCAAAGTTTCAATGGAAATGGATACATATTAAGATATATGTAAGTATTGTAAGTACACTATACACATGTATGTATATACTTATAGATATAATAAAAAGTTTAATTGTATTCAAGTCCTTGGAGTTTCTTCCTGTTTTTCCTCCCTTTTCTCATTTCATTTCGACAGCTTGGTGTTTTTCTTTCTTTTGTTAGTGTAACCTCATTTTTTATGGACTTGAATCACTCTTTTCATCGTCGCCTTTGTCGTCGTGTCGGCCGTCATTTTCGTCAACAGTCGTCATAGTCATCGTCATCATGAACTGAACATGTGATGGCGTTCTTTTAGCAGAACAAGAATTGTGTAATCGAAGTCGAAGCTCAAGAAGCACCAATAATAATATGTATCAAAAAAGCAAACGAATGATCAAAAAACAATATGTATACATATATAAGTATAGTATATATCAAATAAAACCCAATTTCTTATGATAAAACGGTAGATATGTACATTTGATATAAACGGGGGCCTAAAGAGCATGGAATTCCACTCAACGTCCTCCTCATTTTTCTTATTCATTGGCAACACAATATAATAGAGTGAGGGAGAGGAGAGAAGAATAAAAAAAAGAAAGAAGAATAACAACAAGGAAACTCCCCAATCCCCATTGCCCTTCGTGACTACGTATATTTTAAACGTAACGTATACATTTGGCAGACAAAGCCATTTATTTTATTTTTATTATACCGTTATATGGCTCTAATAAAGGGCAAGTCATGTCGAGAAGGCCAAACTGAAATGAAAAAGAAGGACGAACAATACCCGACCCGAGGAGTCAGGACAGGGAGCAGAAACATACGTAGGTAGATGGTATGTTTACTCTTATAGTAAATAATATATACATTGTGGAGTATATAATAATCACGCACAAGGACAATGAATGCGAAAGACATCGCAAAAAAAAAAAGAAGAAACATCAGTTGGACGACCGACCGCCGCCGACGAAAAACCAAAAACAAGATAGAAATCGGAGGAAAATAAATAAGCAAAAAGAAAAACAAGCATCAGCTACTATTGTACAATAACTGCCTGGGTTGTCGTATGCAAAAGTACCTACATACACTCTCAACAAGAAGGAAAACCTCTTATAAGAGCAAGGCTACTAATTAACATTTTTATAAATATGTACAAAAATGCAGTCCACTTATTTCAATTTAGTTACAAAACTTCAAAATTTACTACAAGCAACAAAATTATTTCCTTTTTCTTATACTTTAATTCAGACTTTAGCAGGAACTTCGAAGTAACTTTACGAACAACTCCTTTGAACAAAATCGGACATAAATGTTCGAAACCATTGGTACTTATTTGGCTATGTAAAAGGGTTCCAAACTTTACAGTTCACACGCGCAAGACGAAGGTCACACTTTAAGTCCTCAATGCTGGACGAAAAAGAGAAGAGGGAGCTGTTACTAGACTAGTTTAAGGTGCAAGCTATTTTAAATTGGAGAATTGGTTTGAAAAGATGAATAATGAGCCTCACAAAAACAGTACAAAACATCCTTATCCGAATAGCTAAACGAGAATCACGCAATCGGTCGTACCGACTTTAACATATTGAATATAAACTGTTTACCAGTCTAAATCTAAATTTGTCATAGCGTTATTAACTTTAATTTACCTATCCTTATTATGAATTATTTTTTTTAGTATTCTGTTAACGTTTGTAAATCTTTCTTTCGTCATTCAATTTTTTCGTTAAAAATTTCGTTATTCTTTGTAAAGATCTACCGTGGCTATCACGGCACAATAAAGTTGAGTTTAAGCCAAGAAGGATTGTAAAAAAGCGATTTTGATTTAAAAGAGAAAACCTATAAGATACAAATCTGTTAAAACTACAGTCCAATTAAAACAGACTTTACAGAAAAAAATGAACTCTGATGTGGCAATATGAAATCTTACCTCAAGCTTTGTGCTTGCTTTAGATCGTAAATAACGTAAATACCTTGAGCTTAACGCCCGAATAAATATACATATCTATTTTCTATTTTGTGGTGCTTTGATAGATGACAACTGTATTGTCATTGCAATTTTGTTTGTTTTAATTTACAAGACTTATATACGTCCAAAGCTTGAGTATAACTCCCATATCTGGGCTGGTGCTCCTGCAACTTACTTAAGCCTCTTGGATAGTATTGAACGTAGAGCATTTAGATTGATTGGTGATATTACCATCATAAGATCATTTACGTCACTTGAACATCGTCGAAATGTTTCTTGTCTCACCCCTTTTTTACCGTTATTTTAATGGTTTATGCTCTAGAGAAATAGTCAGCTGCATTCCTCCCCTTAAACAGTTCAACCGTAATACTCGCGCTTCTAGGAATGCTCATCAATATACCCTCGAGCCCATCTTCGGTCGTACTGTCAAGTACAGAGATTCGTTCTTTAGCCGTACTATTCGAATGTGGAATGCCTTGCCACACTCTGTCTTTCCCAGCTATTGCAACATTTAGGAATTCAAAACCAATGTGCACCGACATCTCCTTTCAACCCCTCTCTCCCTTTCCTAGTGCTCACACTGTGTCTACATAATAAGGGTAATATATCCCCTTGAGTGTGCGCTAATTATAAAAAAAATTAAGAATGCTCGTATAGCAGCAGTGCCTTACTTTCTGTTGTTTAATTTATTAAACAAATAAATTAAAAAAATGTAAGTAAATTTAACCTTTACTAGGGACATGACATATTTATAACACTTTAAGGGACATGACGTCTAACAGGTCACTACTTCAAAATACGAAATTTGTCGAAATTTCAGGTGGAAACAGAATTAAATTAATTCAATCAATTTTTTTATATTAAATACTTAGAAAAAAAACTTTAACAGTTAGTCATTTTCAGGCTTAATTGACATGAGATCCTTTTTTCCATTTCAATAGACTATATATAAATCTTAAAATCTAATATTAAAAACAACAAAAAAAACACATGAACACCACTTCTGGAAACTAAAAATTAAAATTTTGACACCTGCTCACTTTAGCATACAATCATCAAGAATTTGCAAAACACGTAACGCCTGTGAGGCTAAACGTCATTAATTAATTACTTAAATGTTAAGTAAACTTTCTGCTCAACGCTCGATGTATTAAATTACTTTACGTTTTGCAAATTCTTATGACACATTATATCATGAAGCCTAAAGCCTGTCAAAAGCCCGACAGACTTAACGCGTGATTTTGGTAAAGCCATAACTATTTTAGGTAGGTCTTAAACATTTCATGAGAGTCGAAAGAAATAAAGAAGACCACTCACATTTCAATACTTAAAAATACATATTACTATCCGACAGCTCTGTCATATAATACATCAATTTACGTTATGCGAACGTATGGCGTATGGAATGAAAAGGACTTCTTAAGAATTCCATTAATTTTCTTTGCTTGTACTAACAACAACTTGAATGCAAAACAATCGCGGCTTTTATTTTCGAAAGTTTATTTGTTTGTTTCTTCTTTGTGAATATCTTTTTTTTTCACTTAAGATTCAGGCAAAACCATATACATAATGTATCTACATGGTACATGTTTCGAATGAGATGAGAATTGTTTGTTTTTAAGCAACTAGATACCTTCCGACCTATGTACATACATGAATTTCATTGTAGGTACATAACATTTTCTAGAAACAATTTTACAGATTAAATTTAGGTACATGTGTTTGTATATATGTATATGAATAAGGACTTACTTGTATCAATTTAAGTCAGGAGTATAAATTACCTGAGGTACCTTGGTACCTATCCACTAACTTTACTGGAATCGAGTTCTTAAAGAAGTAGACTGGGGACTACCTCAATATGTGCTTCGATAGAGAAATATAAAATGACGTGGGTCAATCCAAATGATTAATTGGGAGCTTCATAGATATAAACTTGGCTGCGCAAACCTTTGATTTGGAGATATCAAGGCTAAAACCTACATAAAAATAGTTGATTAAGTAGTAGGTATAGCCTTAGAGCTAAAATCTTTAACTACTCAAACATATTATTTTTCAGGGGACAAACAATCCTTTCGAATTTCAGGTAGGTACCATTTAATCTTAAGACCAAAGAAAACCAAGGATCGTTTCTACACCACCGCCGTTAAAGTTGCCTTACATTCATAACCAACTGCTATTACCTTAATCCAGGTTTTGATTTTGTTCATAATTGCTTTTCAATATTTTTTAGTTGAAACCAAATTGGAAGACATTTCGAATTTAGTAAACAGCAACAATATAAAACTATGCAATCCGAAGGAAATAGCAGAGATCATAATTAACATAAGTCAGTCAATTGAGGAAAATGCGTTAGCAGAATATAATGATTCTGATATATTTAAAATCTCTGTCAGTGATCCAAATGTTAACACTTCTGCTGTTTTCTAATATCAATGTTTTGTTTTTTGTAAGGCCAAGGATGGAACTTTTATATCAAATGAATATTGTTCAAAATCGTGCCGCCAAGAGGTATTACCAAGACAATCACAATATTTTAAATATCAGGCAAATTTAACTTTTAGTTTGGCGTTGGACCGTCATGCCGGAGGTCTTGGGTTCAATCTCTCCCTAATGTACCAACTAAAGTTTGTTTCACGGGTACTGCCTTTTGCAAGAATTGACAAAACCTTAAAGAGTAGTTCTTGGCATGAAAAGTGTTTCATTCGGCTTAAAAATGTAGGTCCACTCCATCACTGACAACATTACTCGAACACAGGATTGGTTGAGAGTTGTTAGTCACTAGACCCTAGTTCTCAAAGGACTGTTGCGCCGAAATCGAAATCGAGTCTTTAATTTTCAGACGTTGGTACGTTTGATACTCGATGGATGTGTTCGTAGAGTAGCGTCCAACATACAAAACACTATGAAGTCTTTTTGCCATTTTAAAACACAAGTTGAACTGCGATATTTCAATTTTTGTAGCGACTTCGTATCAACTGCAGTACGACTAATAAATATATAACAAGGCGCAAAAGCTTGTAGAGAAATTAGGGCCTTAAAACTCTCAAACATTCCAGTAAAAAAAACTTTAGATGGTACAGGAAGAGACGGAACCCAAGACCTCTGGGACATCCTTACGCACAAGCTAACCATCACGCCACGGGGAACACTGTAGTACAAATACTTTTCAGAATAAAACATAAAACCTATCTTTTAAAATTTTCAAAGCACGATAAAGATTAGAATGTTTAAATTCTACTTCTTATAGAATAGAATCTATCTTTGAGTTTTGTACGTCGTCGTTGTAATCTTTTTTAAAAATTAAATAAAAATACATCCCCATGTTCTGCATTTCACTTATTACGAATACACTTTTCGAAAGTGAATTTGGGTGTTCCACAATTCGTTATCGTGAATTGAATTTTCGAACATGCAAATGGATGTTCTGTTTTTCGGTTTGTTCCATTTTTTGAACGCATTCCTAATTTTAATTTTTTTAATTCTTCTTAATTGACCTTTGATAGCTTCCTTTTTGTAGGAATCGAAGGGTTGCAGCAAGTTTTTGAATTAAGGGAATCGATGAAGGTATTATAAAATGTTCTATACAAAAAAGCGTCTTTGCTTAATCTATAATTACTTTATTAATCAGAACAATTCTACATAATTTTCGCACACTTACATTGTGTCAGGTAAATCCAATATATTTGATTTGTCTCCCAAAATTCGTCTTCTTATTTTATCTCTTCAATTCTTCTTCCTTTTTTCACTTAAAATTGCCAATAATATTCAAAACAGCTACAGTTTTACTTCAGAAACAAAATAAAAATGGAGGATCTTTCAATTTTGACAGTTCGAAGCAATTTCGAAGTTTTCGAAATCGTTCGAATTGAAGAACATGTAATTTCATTTCACGTTAAGTTGAAAAGTGATTCACATTCGATCGAAATTCGTTACATGGCCGACAGTTTTGTTTTTATAAGTTGATTTGAATAAGCTCTTTAATTATAGGGAAATAGCCATAAGCCGAAATATTTGTTTGCTATTTTGCCAAAAGTAAGTATCAATATAATAAAGCGCAATTTGCACGCAAAGATCTACAAATAGTTTGACCATAATTTACGAACAAACCCCTCACCTACAGCTCTCTTCGTATTTCATTCAGCTTCAATTAAGAAAATGAAAAACATGAAAACAAATGAAACATAAATTATGCGATATTTCCTTTAAAATTGACCATTTCTGCATGTTCTGATCTGAATTTCAATAATTCTTTAAAATTTTGTTTTTATTATTCTGACAAATATTCAATTGTATCAACTTTCGATTACAGAAACCAGATAGCTGCAGAAAAGCAGCTAATGTTAAATATTTTCAAAGTGAAAAGCTAACTTTAAAAAAAAGTCCGCAAAAACGAGGAGATTGGTAATAATGTAAGGTTGCCAAGGTATTGAAATCCTGAATGGAAATATAATATTCAAAATCCGTGTATTGCTAAACTTTAACTTAACATAAAGCTTCAATAAAACCGATTGGAAATCCAAGATTTTGCGACCTAAGGGAAATTATTCGAGAAATGTTTGCTAGCATTGAAACTTTCATGTAAAGTAAATAGTAAATAGAAATAGTAACCTACCAACTAAATCTCCATTAAAATAAATAAAAAAGGCCGACGGCAGGTATACTTTCATCGAATCTTAATGCGTAAGATTAACAAACAATTAAAACCTTTAAAATCAGCTCTGAAGGTAAGTTACCTACCTGCTAGGAAAATTTAAAACAACTTTGTTTAAAGGACTTTAAATTTAAGTTAGATTTTTCCAATCCTGTTTAATTTAAGAACTTTTCAAAGAAAGTTCAAAAAGATAAGAACCTACACTTACACATACATATGTAGGTTGGACTAAGGAAAACTTATAAAAAGTCTAGAGCATATTTCCTACGTAAATTACAAAAACTTTCAATGTGAAAACTTTATTTTTTAGATAAAAAAGAAACCCACCAGTACCCATGATTATTTCAACTTCAATTGACCCTCGTTAGGTAGAATTTTCTTCTATTCTAATTCCCATTTGAATTCTTTTCGTTTAAGTTTTTTTTGGGTCTTTTATACCATTTTTTTTGTTGTTTTTGAAGATAAGAAAATAAATTTTCTAGAAAACTGCCATTTCATTCTGTATGCCATGTGCGATTATTGATTTTCTCTCTCTAAACAAAAAACAAAAAAAAAAGGAAAACCTTTTCGTTTTGTTTTTGCATCCCTCATCCTCGTTTCCAGTTCACTTGAAGTCTGCGCACGAATCCAAACTAAAAACAGACAACGGGCTCTTGTTGTAGTCCAGAAACGTGCACAGATGTTTAACAGCAACGACAGCGGCAGCGGCAACGGCAGCAGTGGCGGCGGCGGCAGTAGATCTTTTATGTAAACGGAATCAGAATAAATTCCCGGGGCAAAGTTACTCTATATATATGTATGTAGGTATGAATGTACATATCTACAACAAAACGAGACCACATCACCTCCTCCCATCTTTTATATAATATATATATGTATACCTAAAAGAACATCCAACCAAACCCTGCATAATCTAAGAGAAAATAAAATTGCAAGACAACAAAATAACAAAAAAAAAAAAGAAAGAACAAAAGTAGGTGGAAAAAGTATCTTCGTGCGGAATCGAAATGCTGCAGAAGTTGTAGAAACCAGACAAAGACAACACACAAGAAAAAGTATCTATAGAGAATGTAGATGTACCTACAAGTATATTTACCAAGAAAACTTACAAGATCTTGGGTTGGTTTACATTAATCTCTTATCTTTTATTTTTGTTTTCTTCCTTTATTTTCTTTTTTTGCTATAGAATAAAAAAGGTTAAGTAAACATAAAACATAAAATACAGAAAAAAAAACTACTTTTGGATGTTTGAAAATCGTTAAGATACTTTTGTACTTTTAGATACATCTACAAAAATATGTACCGACGACCAAAAATGTCAAAAGTCAGAATAATACTTCTTCGGTTGATACAGACTAGAGGTAAGGTAGGCTAAGATATTACTTAGGCAAACCAACATACCCACTTAGAGTTCAAATGTCAATGTTTTTATGTTTGAATAGGGAAAAGTTATAACAACCCATCTATCTACGTATTTATTAGATGAAATAAAACATATGGAAGATAGTTTAGTCCTTAAAGTTTTTCCTATCATGATAATAAAAGTTTTGTAATCTTTGCAAATACAATGATAATTTGAGTCAAATATGAATTTTCCCAACAGCTATGGAAAACAAGGAAACTTAAATTTTAGAGTAATTCAATGGAATTGGTATGTTTCATTAATCGAAAAATATGTTTTTAGTTTAATTAAGGCAAAACTAAAATGTATTTTGATTCAAAACAAAATGAAATTGAAATCAAAATGAAAATTTGAGTTCTGGAACTCACTTGTATCGACATTGGTTCCTCTTCGAAGTTAAAATGAAGTGAATTTCAGTATTTTACATTTCAATTTTTGCGATTTTCAAGTGATTTCATTTTGACTAAATTTAGTCGGAGTGATTTGATTTCAAATTCTGTTCTAAAACAGATTTTCATCCTAGAAAAGTGTCTGGGATGCGACCCACACTGATAACTAACTTCTCATCCGTGCCCGTGTGTCAACTTTTCTAACACATATTAACAACAATATTTTGTGTAAGATACATAATACTTTATCTTTTGTTAAACTAATGTTGAAAATTAATCAACTTTCAGTGTACGGTATGTGTATCACAGATTACCTCTTATGGAATGATTACATATTCGATATTTCTAAAAATTCTGCTAGGTACTTAGGATTTCTCCGACGTTGCAAGAAATGTTTCACCACTTCTGATGTGGCTGTAAGTAACAAAGCCTTGAACCGTCCAAAACTTTAATATAACTCACATATTTGGGCAGATGCCTCTAAAACAATTTTAAGTCTTTTGGATAGGATCCAAAAAATAGTTTTGAAAATGATAGGTGATAGAACTGTTAACGAAACAATTACATCACTCGAACACAGCCTCAATGTTTCATGACTTTTGTTGTTCTACCGATATGTTTACAAACAGTGTTCTGTCGAATTAGCCACTGGCATTAACAACTCAGCCCCCTTCCCCCCTCAAACAGTTCAGCCGTAATACTCGCACTTCTAGGAATGCTCATCAGTTTAACATTAAACCCAATTTCGTTTCGGACGTACTGACAAGTACAGAGATTCGTTTTTTAACGGTACGCCGAGAATGTTGAATGCTTTACCCAATTCTGTTTTTCTATATCATTTTTATATTCAAAACTTCAAGACTACTTTCAAAAAGGATTTTTGAGTGGCTAATCAATTTTTAACAACTTTTAATAATGTTTTCTTAGGTTTTTAAAAAAACTGTCAATTCGATTTTCTATCAAAATTTTACCAGATGTTAAAAAAGTTAAGCTTCGTTCTATGTTCATAAAATATTCAAGGTGGCAAATGTACGTTTTTTTTTATTTTTGTTTTATTTATGGAAACAAAAAACTGGTGATCTCATGGTTTATCTCACCGAACAGTAGAACAAATCTTTGCATCGTTTTGAAGAAAGTTAGATCATTGAATAGAGTTTTGCGTCAAGCACTTTTATAGAAAATGTGTGCATTTGGTATTGATGAATTTCTTCTTCGTTGGGTAAGTAATTATATTTCGGACCGTTTAATTCAAGTAGTATTGGACGGGTTTAAATCTGATACCCACAAAATAAACACTAGTGTCCCCCAGGGCTCCCTTTTCTCTCCAACACTCTTCCTTATTTTTATAAATGATCTTTTGTCTTAAACTTCTAATGCACTACATTGTTTCGCTGATGAAAGTTACCTCAGCTTTTTTTCATATTCGTTTTTAGATTCTTATCCTTGTTCTTCGGATTTGGACTACCAGCGGCAGCGTATGATAAGCTCAATTAATTCCGATCCTGACAGCATTGTCCAATTGGGAATCAAAAACCGTGTAGAATTTAATGCTTAGAAAACTCAATGCTGTCTACTACAAAAGTGTATATTCGACATCGCCAAAAATACTGGAAAGTGTTACGTTATCTTCTACCACGCTAGAAGTTGTTTACCCCTTTTGATCTGTCAATAATCTACAAAGCTTTTAATAGTCCAAAACTCGAGTAAAATTCTCATATTTGAAATGGTGGCCATATAATGTACCTGAGTGTTTTGGATATGATTGAAAATAGAGCTCTAAAAATTATAGGAGATCGTTCTCTTACAGAGATATTTGTTTCTCTTGAACACCGCCGCAAGGTCGCATGTCTATCATTGTTTTATCGATATATTCACCAAACAATGCTCTAGTGAAATAGCTAATTGTATTTCTCCCTTCAAACCATTCAACCGTAATTTCTGTATTTCTAGGAATGCTATCAGTTTACCATTGAGCCAAACTTCGGACGTACTGTTAAGTATGGGGATTCTTTTTTTAGCCGCACTACATGCATGTGGAATGCTTTACCAGGCTCAATGTTTCCAAAAAATTACAATGTGCAAAAATTCAAAACTAATGTCCATCGGCATCTCCTTTCTAATCCCGTCCTCAGTTCCCCATTTTCGCACTGTGTTCAATTATTATAACCCCTTTATTACACGCGCAACACTAAACAAATTATTTTTTCTTAAATTATTTACCAGTTTAGTATCCCGTCCCGACACAACCAACATATTTTTATTTCTTTTTTAAACCCACACTCGTTTTTTTTAGTCCTTTCAAAATCTCTCTGAGTTATTATGTGAGTAACAAAATTCATTGGAAGTCGATACCTCTACTGGTTCTTGAGATATGAACGACAAAAAATAATATCGCGAACGTTCATTTAACCTTTCGATTTCGATTCTTGAAACGTCAAAAAATACCCGTATTTGTTTGGTATTCTATGAATGGTATAGTAGAAAATTCCCAAGAAAACCCATCTGCAGTAGCCAGATTTTTGTATTTAAAAATTGGTACAACTAAAAAAAAACTGTCAATTTTTTTTTTTTTTTGGGTGGCGCGACAATCCGTTAAAAACCAAGGCCTAGTGACTTACAACTCTCAACCATTCCTGTGTGCGAGTAATGTTGTCAGGAATGGAGGGGACCTACAGTTTATATGCCGACTCCGAACGGCTAATTTTGAGAAAGCACTTTTTCATGACAATAGTTACTCTTGGAGAATTTGTCAATTCCTCGGAAGAGGCAGTACCCGTGAAAAGACTTTAGATGGCATAGGCAGGGATCGAACCCAAGACCTCTAGCATGACAGTCCAACGCACTAACCATCATGCCACGGGTACCACAAAAAACTGTCAAATTAATAATAAAAAAAACACACAAATAGAAGAAAGTTTTGTGAAAATCAAAAGTTAGATTAACTTAGCAAAAAATTCCAAAAATTGACATTTTCAAGAAGAAATGGTAAGAAAACATCTGGAAATTGAGATTCTATAAAAAAAAGTTAATTTAACAATTGCAGCTTTTGCGTGAATTGATCGAGAGAGATGCCGGCGGAAATGGGTCTGAAGAAGATATGGTAAGAAAACATCTGAAAATGTATCTATATATATAAAAGAAAGTCGTGTTAGTTACACCACTTATAACTCAAGAACGGCAGAACAGATTTGGCTGAAAATTGGTAGGGAGGTAGCTTAGAGCCAGGAGACGGACATAGGATACTTTTTATCCCGTTAAACTTGACATGAAACGTCAGTCACTATAAAACGTGGTATAACAAAAAAGAATCAGACTTGGAATAACAAAACGCAAATGACAGCTATGTAATTGACGTAAAATGACAGCTATGTAATGACGTATGGATGACAATTTGATATTTGTAAGAAATCAATATTAAAACTATTTCTATTAAATAAATAATTAAGAAGTGGATTGAAGTGAAGTTTAATTAAAAGTGAAGTGAAGTTTAATTAATAATGCCGCGACCAGCCTAAAGCTCTGGATCGTACACTTAGGAATTTTAGAACTGAGTAACGTCCGATGAGAAGTGTTGTGATACTGTTTGCAGGTGTGCCAAGAGGTATAAAATCGTCGTTTCTGTGGACTTCTGTCAAACTTTTAAGATTGACCACAAATATGCGCGTACATTTGGGTGGTGATAGTAATGCAGCACAATTTTCAAGAACTCTTTTGGATATAGGAAATGGAAATATTTTAAATAATGATGGTGAAGTATTAATAGAACCAACATTTGCTACTAGCGTAACTAGACAAGATGAATTAAAAGCTAATGTTTACCCGTCCGCCCAAATTTCAGAAAAAACGGATGACTGGTAACGCGAACGAGTGATTTTAGAACCTAAAAACGATTCTGTTCCAAGCATAAATCATAAAATTCTCTCAATGTTTGAAGCCCATCAACAAACTTATCTTTCTATTGATAATCTGACTGATCAAGATGATGCTATTGATATTCTAATCGAATTTTTGAATTCTTTGAATACATTAGAACTTCCTTGGCATAAACTAGACTTGAAAATTGCGTCTCCAATAATACTTATGAGGAATTAAATGCACCGAAATTATGCAATGGTACTAGATTACGGATAGTAACTATGCAGGGGAAAGCTATTGAAGCTAAAATTCTTTCCGGTTCAGCCCAAGGCCAAAACGTTTTCATTCCCAGGATACTGAAGATTACTAACGAATGCCCTATAAAGCTTTGTTCTGCTATGTCTATCAATAAGGCACGGACACTGAGGGTTGCAGGCATTTATATCACAAATCCCTGTTTTACCCACGGACAATTTTATGTTGCTTGCTTCCGTGTCAGTTTGGCAAAAAATCTGTATGCTTACAAAAAAGTATTTTAACCATAATAGAAATATGTATAGAGATACTTTATAAAAATTATTAATCCTAATTTTTTTATATAAAATAGGTGAATACCTCCCGGGTGAAGTCGGGTAAACCAGCTAGTTGTCTATAAAACAAAATTCATTTAACAATTCCATCTTTGACATAACAAAAAAACTTCAAGAAGGGCGTTTGTTCGTACACTACTACATTAACATATTCTTATATGATACTGAACTATTCAGTTCTTCATTGTTTAACACGAATTAAACTATCTCACTTGCATTTTAGAAAGTGCTGTCAAACTTAATTATTTTTAAATCTTCTTGTGCGGTGGAAACACCAAAAATATTTATAAAATTGAGATAATACTTTGGTGAAAACATAGCAAAACTTAATTACCCTTTCTAAAAAAGCCCAGTTAGTCAATTTTTATTAAAAAAAAAATACCAACAGCGACAGATTGATTTGCTCTCCAATGGGAAACACATGATTCCAAATGCACAACTACTCAACGAACACAGCCATCGAGATACAAATGCAATATCAATCGTACCAACATTTAAGAACGAAATCACATATGATCCATTCGAGACTTGTATAAATGTCAAAAACCCATCCGTAGTAAGTTTCCACTTAAACGTTTATCGGTAGTATTCATACTGCGGATATTGTTTTTGTTATTCGTGTAAGATTCTACTGCACTATTGATAGATTTTCCAACAAAACACGGGTAATGTCAAAATATTCAATTCGACAAATCGGACCGATTGAAACAACTTCCTATGGAATGTTAACTAAGCAATTAATAAGGACTTTAAAGGCATAAGTACAATTCCTGGTAGTGGTACTTAAGACTTTCAAGAACGAGCACAAATGAGTTGTATTGGTATTTTAAGTTTTAAGTACCAAAGAGCTGTAATTGAATGGTATTTCAATTGAATATTTAAAGTGTTCACATTCTATTTGATGGGATGCGTGCCTAACATTATTGTTTTTATTTAGTAACTCCAAAGATTTAACAAATATTTATTTTGTCCTTATTTCTAAAAAGCAAAATTGTTTTTTGGCCGATGTTTTTATGTTTAGAATTGAAAACAGACCAAACAAATTAATACACATTTTTAGTTTATGTTTTTCTTTTTTTTTGTTGGTTTTATTCCATTCAAATTTTTCATTTTAAATAAATAATAATTTGTTGGATTTCAAACTGCACTTTTTTGACATCTCGTACAATAAATATTGAGCTCCAAAACATACATAATATGAGCGGTTTTCTATTATTTAAAATTCTTTCAACTCAACCTACAGACCTCATTTTCATTTATTTGTTTCATTAAAATAAAACTAAATGAGCACAACACGTATACGAACGGGTATTGCACTGACTGAATTAAATGAAAGACAGATCCATTCCATTGGTGCAGCAGCAGCAGTTCCATTCCACGCTTTCAAGTTTATATTATATTTTATTTTTATTTTATTTTATTTTATTTTATTTTATTTTATGTTGTTGGTTTTCATTTATTTCTCATTTTCATTTAATTGAAACATTTCAGTGCCATATGTGGTGTAGATATTATACCTATGTTTGTACCTACAAAGATACATACTCTTGTGGCGGGTGGAATACTTTTAATGAAACTATAAACCTATATGACATGCTCTTAAGAAAATTAAGAAACTGTATCTAAAGTTTCTAGGTTGAAAAAAAAACTGTTTTTTGTTGTTGATAGTTTTGTTAAGTAAGATCTGTTATAGACGTTCATACAAAGTTTTTAACGTTTTTAGGTCTTATTTTAAAAAATGTTGTATCAATTTTAAGTTTTATTTTTTATGATAGTAGAATAAAAAACAGACAAAGAAGTCATTAAAAGTAGGTAGGTTAGGTATATGGTTAGATATTTTTCTATAGCCTAGGTTACTAGAGTTTTAACGCACATTATTATTATTTTTGTTCCTTAAGTGCTTTCTAGTTGGTTAGAGTTTACGATTGTAAAGTTTGACGTTCAAGTTTTATTACTTTTTTTTTGGTCTGGTAGTTGATTTTCCTTGCGTGAGGAATTATTTCATAATATTTGTGTAACTTTTCCATTATATAACAAAAAGAAAAAAAATATACCTATATAAACCATTCTTTTTGCGATGTTGTATTTGTGGAACAAATGTATTGCTAACAAAGATTGGTTAGGTACTAAAGATACATTACGAGCCCATTAAAAATGAAGCCATTTTCTTTGGCACTTTATAAGTTCGAAGAGAAGTTTGTTCTTGGGTTGTTCCTTGAATGCCTGGAATGAGGGTACGATATCTACATTTCGTTACGAGTTTTTTCTACATACATGACTTTTTTTTAAATTGACATAACTCACTCTAGAGTTATGTCGAAAATTCAATCTGAGTTAAATTAACATCAACATTGTTTATATTTGCTTTAATTTCGTCATTTGCGTCGCACGTCTATAAACAAGGTTTTATTTCTGACAATAAAATTGCAGTTTTTCAATGGGTTTGATGGCTTTAAATCAAACAGCGACTTCAAAACTAATATATTACGTCAGGTTTTTGAAATATTTGAGACTATCTAAAAAAATAGGGATTTTTTTAAAAGGTATAGGAAAGTTTTTCAAAAAACACATAAAATTCAGAAAAATACATGATATCTTTATTTGAATAGATAGTACGGTCTTAACGATTAAGTCCAATTTTGGCATACTCTTTTCAACATTTCGGCTGGTATCTCACGACAATTGCTTCAATGTTGTCTTCCAATGTGTCAATTGAAGCGGCCTTGTCTGTATAGACCATTGTTGCGAGTGCTGTTTGGCATGTGGCACCGTCTTGTTGAAACCATATGTCATGCAAGTCAAGCTCTTGCATTTTGGACAAAATAAAGATGGATATCATCTCACGGTAGCGCTCACTATTCACAGTTACGTTACGATTCGCACTATCTTTGAAGAAGTACGGTCCAATTATGCTACCAGCACATAAACCACAACAAATTGTGACTTTTTCTGGCTGATATTCACTCCAAAATCGAAGAGTCTGTAATTTATGTACCCATTGAGCCAAAAATGAGCTTCGTCACTGACTGACCATAAAATGGAAAAAGCGCGCGTTGAACTTTCTTAACAAAACACTCATTTTTATGATAAAATTCAATAATTTGCAAGCGTTGTTCGTTTGTAAGAAGATTCATGTTTAAAATATAGACCAAACGTGCGTTAGCTGTTTAAACCAGTGTTGCCAATATAATAGCTAAAAAATCACCCTTTACATGAAGTAACTTTTTGTTTAAATAAAATTAGTAATGTTTTTTTCAGAATCTACAATTCCTTTCTTCAATATTTAGTTGAAATATTTATATTTTTTATTATTTATTTGATATTCGAAAGATCTTCATAAGTTCTTAGATTTCAACTGTCTTACAAAAATCTGAAAGAAACGTTAAACCATTTATGTTAAAACATTTTTCAACAGAAAAAAGAAAAACGGTTTGAAAGTAAGTTTTGTTCTTGTAACGAATCTGTTTTCGAGTCAATTATATTATTTCAAGTTTTTGAAATATATGTTTATTAAAAAATATAAAAATACTGTTGGAAACATGAACTTTTAAAACTTGGGCAAATAGTAAGTATTAAAGTTTGGCTTCGAAATCAGCTTGTTTTGGAACGATCACATACGCGATATTGCCAAAAATGCCGCAAAACGTTTTAGATGATTTCTAAGGCGACGCAAGAAGTTTGTCTCTCCCTATGATTTGGCTGTTATCTACAAGACTTATATACGTTCAAAGCTTGAGTATAACCTGCAATTTACTTAGCCTCTTGAACAATATTGAACGTAGATCATTTAAATTGATTGGTGATAATACCATTATAGGATCATTTACGTCGATTGAACACCGTCGAAAAGTTTCTTGTCTCACCCTTTTTTTACCGGTTAATGATCTATCTACAAATATAGCCAACTCCATTCCTTCCCCCTAAATAGTTAAACCGTAATACTCCCGCTTTTAGGAATACTGATCAATATACCCTACTTCGGTCGTACTGTCATGTATATTTGTTCTTTAACTGTACTACGCAAATGTGGAAAAAATGTGCCTAACCACACTCTGCTTTTCTTGCCGTTGCAATATTCATGAAACCAAAACCAATGTGCACCGAAACCTCGTTTCAACTCCTCTTTCCTTTCCTAGTTCGTACACTGTTTAAAAAATAAAACACTTAAAATTAAGTCCAAAACGTATTTTTTAAAACTATGAAAGTATCAAATCCAAGGTTTTCTTAAAACCTTGAGTGCTTATTATAAAAAACAACACTTAAATTAAGTCCAAAACGTATTTTTCAAAACTATAAAAGTATCAAATCCAAGGTTTTCAGGTTTTCTTAAAACAAATAAAGACTTAAGACTTAAGAAAGGTTTGTACTTTGCAAAATTATCATACATTTTATTGTTAAGAGATATTTAAGCCTTAAAACACAGTTTTTAATTCTTTTAAGTGAAATTGACATATTTTAAAAACCTGGGGTGGAATCGGCTAAGGTGATTGTTGATAAATGACAATCAAAATGATCGAATTTGATCTACATAAGGTGATAGTCAAATTGATACCTAAAAAGCTATCACAAAAAAATGTATTAGTCGTTTTCAAACAAATTGGTTTATTCCGAATAGAGCTACCAGACGCTTACACAAATGAATAGACAATTTTCTTAGTTCACTTTGTTTCTTTTAAAAAACACATTCCTGTGACCGACAAAGCTTACGACATTCGAAAAAAGCAAGAAAAGTAAGAATTTTATTCAAAATCAGCCAATTTGAAACTTTTATTTAGATATTTTATAAGAATCAATTTAAAATTTCACCAAGGCAACAACGATTTTTGACAATTTGAATCTGAAATTGTTCAATAAAATTGAATTGAGTTGAATCATCTTGCACAGACGGAATGAAAATGATAGTCAATTTGACTATCAAAAAATTGATAGTCAACAATCACCTTATCCGATTCCACCCCTGATGTGATAGAAAAAATTAAAGCCGATATTTGAATTTAGGGCATCAAAAAACTTAAATTTCGATCCAGTGAAATTTTGAAGGGAAGGTGTTTTAATTGATGAAATTGGACTCCACTTGATTGCAAAACTCTTTTAGTGCACAGTGTTATTTAATGTTGTCTGGAAAAGGGTTTCTTGCCACATTGGAAAAGGAACACAAACTTTTTTTTAAATGCAAAACACAACTTATAATACAACTTGTAACCTGTGTAAGGAGATTTTTTCTACAATAAAAGATAGAAAAGCACCATAAAGTTGCACTTTTGAAATTAATAAATCTGAAAAATTATCTAGTTCTTTTGGTCTTACTTTTTTTCGCACAAAGAATGAAGTTCACTGAAAATGAAGTCCTTTATGTTGTCTGGACCTACCAATAGTTGAACCGATTAAAATAACACGGATTTATCATTTGAATTTTAAATACTGAGTTTTTTTTAAACAAACAAATAAATGTGATTTATTTATATTAATAACAAAAAACAAACATTGTATTTCATGAGATAATTTACAAAAGCAATATTCACTTCACACAATTGTCCGCTTTTGAAGTAGGTGACTCCATTAGAAGCCACCTAAAAATTCAAATAAACTTTGTCCTTGAAGATATTCTCTAATCTCTATCTAGACGTTAAAACAGTAAGAATAACAAAAACAAATCATTTTTCAATTCAAAAGATGAATGTGTTATTCGACCTCCAAAGCTTCACTCCCATCCCATCATTCAGACACATCATCTCACCTTATTTGTCACATTTCACTTCATTAAAAAATCAGAAAAAAAAATCAAACTGTCAAAAGTCAAACACATTATTCAGGTTGATGACCTCCATAAAGTATATACCCGTTTTTTTTTTCTTCTTCGTAGGTATTTTTTTTAATAATTCAGCTTATTTCAAGTCTTTAAGAATTCAATCAAACCTTAACTTCATGAGAATTTTATATATACTTAGGTATAGGTACTTTATTTTAGTTCTTTTTTCTTATTTTCAATCTCTAAAGCCACAACAGCTAGACACATCCATAAACACCGAGCCTGCTAAACATAAAACCGCAGAAATAAATACTTAAACGTAAAAGAAGACGAAGACGAAGAAGGAAGGTATAGAGTATAAGACGAGAATAAAAAGGAAAAAAAAAAAAGATGAGGTTATTCCCTGTTACATGATAAGAATACCAAAACAGGTTGAAATTGTACACGTTTTCCAGCCATGCAAGAATATCTATACGTATCTAGATACTTTATTCGCTCACGTATACTAAATGCGAAGATACTTTTTTTTTTCTTGTATGTAGGTACCTCTACCTACCTACCTACCTATTTTTTCTTTTTTTTTTTATAAAAAGTTGTTCTGCCACTTTTGTATAATTTCTTTTCCATGTTTTTTTTCTTTTTTGCAATCTACTTTAACAAAACAAGAGTCTTTTACGTATATATAGAATAATAAGAAGAGAACCACCATTATTGGGACATCAAGTAAGAAAAAAAAACATATCTTCTACCTTCACTCCTTATTTAAAGTAGTTAGGTAGGTATGTGTTGCTAGATGGGCTATGTGGAGTGCGATGGTGCTTAAGTGGCATCTCACCGTCGCTGTCAGCATTATCACCATCATCATCATCACCGCCGCCGCGCCGGCCGTGTATTTGCCCAGTAAAGTGTAAAGGCCAGCTGGAAGGTAAAGGCAAAAGAGGCTTTATTTAAGGGCACTATCATTCAAGGGGCGATGTACTGTACATTATCTACGTCAATGGTCTTGAAAGTTTCCAGAAACATGATTCTTAAAGAATTAATATTTTAAATAGAATTTATAGTTTTGTTTTCAAATATAAATTAATTACACATCACACTCTTCTTGTAGAACTTTTTGTTTTTAATAAACTTTCATTAGATATAAATATTTCCAAAAAGTGTTCAGTTTCGAAGTGACTTTTCAAAACAAAATCTGGGAGGACATAACTAAGCAAGTATTTAAACTAAATGGCGCCCAATGTAGAACACATAATTTTATGAATGTGCTCCTAGCTAAAGGAAATCGAACATTCTGTAATGGATTGATACAAAGTAGATAAATTAAGTAACGCAACAACTCGTAGAGGGAGTCAGGGCATAGTGACTTACAACTCTTAACCGATTTTGTTTGCGTATAATGGTTGGGATGGAGGGGACCTACAGTTTTTATGCCGAATACGAATGACTAGTTCGAGAAAGAACTTTTTATTACAAGAACTACACTTGAAGAATTTGACAATTCCAAGCAAAAAAGCTGTTGTTTTTTAACAGAATTTCAAGTATAGAAGGAAGAAGTTCCAAGCAATAAAGAGTTTGTAAACAAACCGATGTTGAATGCAAACAATCTTTAGTAAAATATTCGTGAAATTATTGTAAATACCTCCTAGTATTAGGGCTCTGGCTTGTTCTTCACAATAAGATTCTAATTTCAATCTATTAATGATCATGATCGAACTTGAAATATACCACTTGATAAAGTTTCTCCAAACTATTATATCCATGCAATGGATTGAGATCTTCATGCGTTTAAGTTATCATCTTCAACAGCTCCGTTATTTACGTACATAAGTGGATACGGAGATAAAAGATCTTATATTTTGCTTCTAAAAACTTCTATCGACCCAGTTGATAATTATTAAAGAATAAGTGCTTTCTTAAATAAGCCGTTTAGGTTCGGCTTAAAACTGTAGGTCCTCGGTTACGGTTGGGAGTTCTAAGTCACTAAGCCTCAGTTTTTAACGGAATGTTGCACCGCTTAATGTATTTATTTAAGAAAACTTGTGAACGGAAATGAAGTTTGAAGAATAAAAAGCTCGTAGCACCAAGCCTTATCATTGACAAGTTAAAATTCTAAGAGGAACTGGTTTTAGATGATGAACTGAATTTAAAAAGTTTGTATCACTTCGGGATTCTAGAAACTTTAACTTTCGCATTACTTTGAACTCCAGTTACACAATTGTCTTCATCAATTTATTCACTAAGAAAAATGAGATCTGTTAAAGAGTCAAATTTCAAATTCACTGATAACGATAAGCATTGACAATTCAATACAAAAATCCATGAAAATATTATTATCTGCATTTAAGCGTTATTTAAACTTCTAATTCTTATATCTGATTGTTTTTTAATTAAGCATTTAGTAAGACTAAAGTTTGAAAACAGCAACTTATTGTCTCGGCTGTTCGCTATGAAAAATTTCAACAATAGAATTTAGGAATAATTAAGTTGTTTTAAATTAAAGTTTGTAAAATTGGTTTGATTGCAATTTGTACGACAAAACTTCCCAAAATAACCTTTGTGGTACTTTTTTTCAAGATTATAAGGGCTTATTACACTGGTCGACAAAATTATGTTTATTTTTCTGTCACATAAACAAAGCAATACCTTTTTTATGGATTTAGTTGTTCTGTATTTTGAAATCACCGTAAAATGTTTTTACCACATCAGGTTTTTGAAATGTGCGGCTGCTTTAAAAATGCTGAAAATAACCAAACACGTTTTTCAAGAGTTAGCTATAGTATAACGTATCCCTTTACATTAAGTTGTATGATGATTTTGCAAAACACACATCTTTGTCTTTTAGATAAAGTTTAGATGATTTAATATCTTACTTAGTTTCTCATCATTTTTTAATCTTAATTTGACTCTAAATGAAGTTCTGAACAAACCCTAAATTTACTACTTTCATAAGTTTGCAAAAAAAAAACGTTGCGAAGTTAGTTTTTAGTGCTAATTGTGAATTCGAAATTCGACTTTAACTTTCTGCTCAAATTAAAAAAATATCCGTTTTCAACATACCTTTAATTTTTTTTAATATAAATTACTTTAATCTTCAAAAACTTGATTTGTTTTTTCATACTAATTTCCGCTTTTCTCTGTAAACTTGTTTAAGCAAAAATGGTTTAGCGTTTCTTCCAGATTTTTGTAAGACAGGTTAAATCTAACAACTTATGAATACTTTTCGAACATCTGATGAAATACTTCAAATAATTCAAATGAACATCGAGGAAGGGGATTAAACAGGGTCCAGCAAAAATATCTCCCATATTTTAAAAGGAAATGACAAATAAATAAACAATTTAACAGAGAAATTTTATTGAATTTTTTAAACTGATTTAAGTTGGTTGGAGGAAGGTCTTAATCATGTGACAGTAGCGATCCGCATTAACTGTTACTTTTTGCCTATTTTCTTCGAAAAAATACCGACCTAACACACCAAATTCAGCAACAGCATACCAAACTGTCACATAAGGGCTACGCCATTTTGATTACTAAAAATGGCACGTAGACCTCTATCTACCTATACCCGGAATACCATTTTATCTATAAATAGCTTTAAATATAAACGTCTAAAAATACGGGAGGTTTTTTTGCCGGACCCTGTCGACCAGTGTTGCTCATTAATCAATATATAAACACAGTTAATCAATGTTTATTGCAACTGGTAAATTTTTAAATGAGGTCGCAAAACCAAAACCAATTGAATGGTAGTTCAAGAAAACAGGAATTTAGAATTCTATTCTACCGATAAGAACAATAAAGAGGCATTTGCCGAAATTCCCAATACAAATGACAAGTAAGAGGTCTAATGAAATAGTAAACATTTTAAGACAATGCAAGAGTATTTAAAAAGTTTGTATCATCAACTTATCATAATCATTGATTGAAGATAATTTTATTGTGAAAAAACCTTGATAAAAACTTTAAATAATAATGTTCGGAATCTAAGCCTCATTATGAAAATTTTTGTAAACATAGTTGTTTTAAAATAACACAAAAGAAGGTGTGTTTTTTTAGTTAAAAATCATTACAATTCATGTCATGATGTCTGTAGGGCGCCAAGCTTCCCCGAACCGACACAGTTGTTGAATTTTGAGTTCTCCTCCACGTTACCTACAAGCACCACAACATTCCGAACCGAATCTCTGTATACCTATGTAGGAAGGTAGATATTGTATCTAACCATAAAATCCAGAAAAGAAAGGAGATGTTGTATCTGTATCTATCCATTTTCTGTGTGAAGGTTTTTTGCTTGTGTTTCTTTAACTTTTTTTATATTTGGTTTACCTCCATCGAGCAGACATTCTTTAGCCGGTTTTTGTTGTTTCTTTGGAGGAGAACTGCAAAACAAGAGAACCAGAATATAGTATGTAGGTAGGTACCTATGGAGAAAACAACAAGGAAGGAGTGCTGTTCTGGTTCTCCTCTGCTTTGCTCTGCTCTGCACTGAACTAAGCTAAGCTGGAGCTATAAGGCTCTGAAACTCAAGCTGATTATGCGGTATTCTGGTTTTTATGGGATCATTTTCCATTTTGTTTCTTTTGTTTTTTCCTTATATTTTTTATATTCTGTCTATGAATTCTCTTGCATTTTCTTTTGTAAAATGCAATTTTCTATACAAAAATAAGAATGTATCTTTATAGTCTGGATAGATACATTATGTGTATCTATGCATATATACCAAACTCTTATGTACCTACTTTTTTTTGCACAAGACAGTTATCTGGGTGCAGTATTTCTATATATGGCCGTTTAGATATGTATATACCTCGAAACTTGTTATATGAACCTTACCTACCTAGGTAGTTAGATATTTGATGCTTAGGAAGAAAATGTAAATATAGTTAGGTAGTTAGTTGTGCTTACTTGAGCTGAATTCTAGAGAGCAACTTGAATAATAAATTAATTGTTTTTGCATAAATGCTTGAAAATTAACAACAACAACGGCAATGACGAAAAAATAGAAAACTGCACATAATTGTTTCCATAAAATGAGTTCTAAATATTGTATACCTAGGTACGATGGTTAGGTTCGCATGTAGATAGATAGTTACGTATTCATACGCAAGCCAATTTTGTTAAAATATTAAAAGAGTGTAAGAAGGTAGGTATTTTATTTTTTTACAAATTTCTCAAAAAGTTACTAACCTAATATATGCAATAGATTCAGATTTAAGATATGTACCTGGAAATATCTCGACCAAAAATATTTAGTTTCATTCTTCAAAGTTAGCTAGGAGCTTACATATAGTTTGAAAATGAGGAAACACATTCCAGCGAACTTATAATCAAGAAGCTCAAACATTATTTAAAAACCGCCGGTAAATACATAAGTATGAGTAATATGAGGATACATTTTAGAATTTTGTAACTTCAAAAGGTTTTTTTTTGTATAAATAATTTAAGCACAGTAAAGGGGTTAAGACTATCTTAAAAACAATACGGTGCGAGCATTAGAAAGATAGAAAAGATTTCAAGATGAAACCAACATTCTTCTTTATAGTTTAATATCAAAATGGAAAAAGAAAAAACAGTTGGTTATACTATTCCACATTCTTAATGTGCAGCTGAAAAAATGATCTCTATTCTAGAAAAAAAAACTTCCAAAATTGGCCGCAAGAGTAAACTGATGAACATTCCTGGAAGTGTAAGTATTAGGCCAGAATTGTTTAAGGTGAAATGTTACTGGCTATTTCGACAGAACATTGCTTCTAAAAATAGCTATAAAATAATAATAAAACTTAAGGCTTTGCGGTAGTATTCAAGCGATGTATATTTTTGAGATATGGACCTGTTGAATGTTATTTTCAAAGCTCCGCTGAAATAAATCTTTAAAAATATGTTACAGATTCGACACTTAGTAATAATTTTCTATAAATCTTATTTTTTCCAAACAAAAAGCTAATTACAGCAAATACTATTCTATTTCAACAATTTGATGAATTCTTATCATTGTCGATTTATTATTTATAATTAGGATGTTAAACTTACTTATCAACTAAATACACACAACCTGAATATTTTCAAGCCATCTATTATTTAACTATTAAGTTATAAATTTGTATTGATGTTTAGAAGAATTTGAACGAGATATTTATAGAACAATAAAAAACAGAAAATACAAAATTGATTCAAAACAGCTGCACCTAAAACAATTGCCAGCCACATAAAATTAAGCTATCTTAAGAAATAATTTTAAAACTATACCTTAATGTAGACTTATAAGAGCTGTTATAAGAGTGCTGCCAATTGACAAGATTATGTGCTTTGAAAAAAGGGATGCCACCTTCATTGATAACTTCCCATTCATTACCATCTCTTGATTTTTCTTAAACTTTGCAAGACTTTGTTTTCAAATTACTTGAGCCGAAGAAAAACTGTCAATTGGATTTTTAAAAAATTTACCAAATGTTGAAAAAAATATTATTCATAAGATGAAATAAGTCTAAAGGCATTCATAATCATCGTCTTTATTTCGAAAATCAATTTTTGCCAACTTTTATTAACGTTGTTTTTTAATATTTTTCTAAGAAAACGGTACCTACTTTGATTTTTCTGAGATGTCAAAAACGTTATTTTTCGTTGCATAAGATTATTGCGGAGGTAAAATCAATTTTGTTCATCAAATTTTCGAGATGGCAAATATTTTGTTTTGATTTATAGAAAAACCGATAATTGATTTTTGTTCAAAATTATTTTTGTTTGGTATCACGTCAAACTAACACACAACGAGTTATTCAGGTTTCAAAAGTATACGGCTGGAATTCAACATCTGTCAAACTAAGTTGTTAAACCAATTTTTTTGTTACAGTTGAGAGTCTAACATTTACGAAAATGGATCTCTTAATTATTGCACAAGGCATGAATGAATTAGGTGGCATAACAGTCCGTGCAGAACCAGGGCCTAGTGACTTACAACTTTCTACCATTCCTGTGTGCGAGTAATTGCAGTAATTGCCTAATCCGAACTGCTAACTTGAGAAAGCACTTTTTCATGACAAGAATTACTCTTGGAGAATTTGTCACTTCAGGCAGTACCCGTGAACAAACTTACGTTGCACGGGCAGGGATCGAACCCAGGACCTCGCAGTCCAACGCCCTTTTTTTTTAAATTCATTTTTATTAAATCATTCTTAAACCTATCTTAAAGCTAGACAAAAATTCATAAAACTAGCCTAATTATCCATAACTTACAACTAACTTAATGGTCCCATACGGACACTCTAAGTTAAAATCTATTTTAACTTCAATTCAATTTTATTTATTTTTGTATTAACTAATTATCAATATCCTTTTTATTTTTACTTAAAAACTATTTAAAATGAGGTCCCTAATATAAAACTTAAAACTAACTTAAACTACCTATTCTACCTATAAACTACTAAAAACTAGAACAACCACAGCTGCAAATCTAACGTTTTTTGTTTTTATATTTTATTGTCTTTTTTTGGTATGTTTTTTTAATTTTTTTTATATACCATGTTTTTTTGTGTTTTTTTTTGGTATTTTTTTTTGTGCTACCATGCCTATTCTACTTAAAACTAAACCCTAAAACTATAAAACAAGTATGTAAGCCGGCCAAAGCTTAAAGCCCCATCCCGACCGGATAGAACGCCCCGAAATTTAAATTGTTTGTCTAAGACATAGCTCTTGCAATGTGACCTCGAACGAGTTTTATCACGAAATTGTCAATTCTGTTGATTCGAGCCCCCTTGTATAGGACCTCGTTGGAAAAGTACATAAGAAGACTCGGCTGTTCGATATAAGCCGGTACAGCGTCGTAAACACTGCCGCTCGAACACCCGAAACTTCTCCATCTGGGAAGGGGCAAAGTTGAACCACACAGGACAACCATAAACGATCATTGGCCGTATGAGGGCCATGTAGCAAATAACCTTCACTCTGGGGTCAAGCCGACTGCTAAAAAACAGCCGTTTCGTCAGAGCGAAGGCTCCTCTGGCCCTGGTCAGAGCAGCATTTATATGTCTGTCGAAATATAAATACTGATCTTACCAGATACCGAGGTACTTTACTACACTTTTGCTCGCTAATGGCTGCCTATGAAGATCAACGATGACCATCTTGCGCCAATTCTTGCACGTATCCCTCGTGGCCCTAGCCAACGGAGTCCGAAACAAAATTGTCTCTGACTTCTGGACATTTATTTTCAGTTTCCAGTCGTCGCAATATCGCTGAATCTTGTCGAAATCACGCTGCAAGAGAATTCTAATAACCTCAACCTTTCGGGCCGTTCTGTACGCAATTAGATCGTCGGCGTACGCAATTGCCTTTGTAAGACTACCTATCAGATCGCTGGTGTAAATGCTGAAGAGAATCGGCGAATTCACTGCTCCCTGTTGAAGACCATTTTAAATTGAGAATGTTGTGGTAGAAGTTACCTTGCCACTTTTGACAACAAACTTTCTACCGTTAAGCATATCATAAAGTATATACAACAATGGCTTGCTAATGCCAAGCCTGCTCAATTTTAAATAAAGACCCTCTAACCATACGGTGTCAAAGGCCTTTTCCAAATCAACCAGGACAGCACCTGTGCATTGTTGTTTTGATTTATTCCATTGGATATCAGAAACGAGTTTAGACGCAGCATGAATTGTGTCATGACCCGCCTTGAACCCGAACTGATTATCCGGAATTATTTTGTTGTTCGCAGCCCACTTAGTCAGAGCCCTATTAATGATCTTTTCGAAAACTTTGCTGATGCTCGGAAGAAGACTTATCGACCGAAGATTTGACGGGTTGGAGTTGTCCTTTCCCTTTTTCGGGAGAGGGTGAACCACAGCGGTCTTCCAATGCACTGGATAATAAGCATTATTCAGTGCATTACTGAAGAGCGTGGTGTAAATGTCAATTGCTTCCATCGGCAAATGTCTTAGTACAACGTTGGATATACCGTCGACACCTGCTGATTTTTTATTTTTTATTGAATTAAAGATGAGCTGAAGCTCAACCTTCGTCACTAACAAGGGACTTTCTCCCGTTTGCAGTCCAACGCACTAACCATCATGCCACGGGTACTACTCGCACAAGGCATACAAATTGTTAAAACCTGCTATAAACATGGTGAATCTGCCACACTCACATATCGTGCTTGAAGAGGAGATTATGGTTCACATGATCGTCCAACTACGCAAGCAATTGGCAAAATTGGGAAGCAAATGGAAAAGACTGGATTGTCACCAACTACGCAAGCAATTGATAACATTGTGAAGAAATTTGAAGAGACTGGATTGGTTACAGATATTGTAAGGCCTGTGCATCACTGTTTTGCTGCTGTAAGTGAAAATGTTGCCGAAGACCCGAATGTGTCGATTCCTGGTCGTTCACAGGAATAAGGACTGTCTTGCGGCGCATTATGGCGTAATGTGCATTTGGATGTACACCTTCATCCCTATTAAGTCCTGCCTACACAACAACCGAAGCCAGCTGACCATTCACAACGTCGTAGATGCGTCGAATGGTCCTTGAACAGCAAGCGGCGCGGCGGATGAAGCACATTTCTCACTCAATGGGTATGTTAATAAACAAAACTGTTGAATTTGGGGTTCTGAAAACCCGCAAGTAATGGAAGAGAGGCCATTACATCCACAAAAAGTCACTGTTTGGGGCGTTCTTTGGTGCGGAGATGTAATTGGGCCTTACTTCTTCGAAAACGATGATGTAACGACTGTCACCTTCAATTCGGAGCGTTATTGGTCATTTGATCACCGGCTTTTTTTAGCCTGCTATTGAAGAATGCGACTTGGAGAATATATGTGATTTCAACAAGATGGTGCCACATGCCACACAACGAGAGAATATGGCTTTATTGCAAAAGACATTTCCTTGCCGCTTAATTTCTTGTCGTTGCGATATCAACTGATCACCAAGACCATGCGATTTGACACAGCTGGACCTTTTTGGTGGGCTAACGGGATAGATAGTGTATAATAATAATGACATATGAAGATAAACCTTTAAATCTTGATCACTTAAAACCAACATTCGTCAAGTTATGGCTAAGAAACCGCACAATGTGTGTCGAATAGTTCTCGAAAATTACCTCAAAAGAATCGAGGTAAACCACTACAACAATGGTGGTCAGATGTAGTGTTTCACACTAAAAAGAAATATCAAAGACAAAACAAATATTTTATGTCTTTTAAACGGTGATTTTTTAAGAGCTTGAGAACTTTTAAAAAAAAAAACGCATAAAATTTGCAAAATCTCATCGATTCTTTATTTAAAACGTTAGATTGGTCCATGACATTTACTTTTTGAAGATAATTTCATTTAAATGTTGACCGCGGCTGCGTCTTAGGTGGTCCATTCGGAAAGTCCAATTTTGGGTAACTTTTTCGAGCATTTCGACCGGAATAGCCCGAATTTCTTCGGAAATGTTGTCTTCCAAAGCTGGAATAGTTGCTGGCTTATTTGTGTAGACTTTAGACTTGACGTAGCCCCACAAAAAATAGTCTAAAGGCGTCAAATCGCATGATCTTGGTGGCCAACTTACCGGTCCATTCCTTGAGATGAATTGTTCTCCGAAGTTTTCCCTCAAAATGGCCATAGAATCGCGAGCTGTGTGGCATGTAGCGCCATCTTGTTGAAACCACATGTCAACCAAGTTCAGTTCTTCCATTTTTGGCAACAAAAAGTTTGTTAGCATTGAACCATGTGGTCGAATAACACAAACCCAATTGCTGCGAACGGCGACGAATCGACATTTCACGGTCTTCAGCAACACTCTCAGAAACAGACGCAATATTCTCTTCTGTACGCACTGTACGCATTCGTGTGGTTTGTTTAATGTCCAATAAAGTAAACTGAGTGCGAAACTTGGTCACAATCGCATTAATTGTTTGCTCACTTGGTCGATTATGTAGACCATAAATCGGACGTAAAGCGCGAAACACATTTCGAACCGAACACTGATTTTGGTAATAAAATTCAATGATTTGCAAGCGTTGCTCGTTAGTAAGTCTATTCATGATGAAATGTCAAAGCATACTGAGCATCTTTCTCTTTGACACCATGTCTGAAATCCCGCGTGATCTGTCAAATACTAATGCATGAAAATCCTAACCTCAAAAAAAACCACCCTTTATTTACGTTTACTTTTGAAACTGCAAAATGAAGACCCCTGTAGATAGCAATTTTAAAAAAATGTTCAGTCTATAAATCATAAAATTCAAATGGCAAATAAATCAAAATCATTTAATTCTTGATCGGAAAGAAATATATTTTCTTTCTTTGGTTAATTATGTTTAAGCTAACCACCAGTTTACTTCAAAATTGACCTAGAAAAATACGCCATATTGTTTTTAGTTGAGTATTACAACATTTCAATAAAAGGCTTGTTTTTAAGTGTTTCAAGACAAATTCTTTTATTCTTCACAACTAAGTTAGTTATCGCGATTTGAACATTAAAATCTATTCGTAAATAATCAGATTCTGATTTCCATTTGTTTCCCTTTCGAGACCTAACAAAAATAAAACTCCTTGAGACTGGAGAAATTATTATTGCAAGTTCACCCTATTTTCTAATGTCGCATGTATGCATTTTTTGCAAACAAAGGCAATGTAAAAAATGTTTGTTCTTGAATTAAACAAAAAATTATGAAAAGATTATTTTAGAGTAACAATAACAATGTACTCTAATAATATTTCTAAAGATTACATAGCTTCGTCGAGTAAACCGATAACGTTTTCACAAATGTCATTCGTGCATCGTCTGCATCCGTCCGGCGCGTCATATCGTCAGTGTTGTCGCCGTCGTAACATTTGAGATGATGATGTGATAAGACTTTTTTTATTATTATTATTTGTTGCGCAAAAACATTTTCAAAACATAATAAAATAAAATACAATACCTACAACGTTTTATAATTATAAATGTCATTATAAAAATAAAAAAAAAAACAATGTGGATGGATTTCAAATGAATGAGTAACCTTCTTGTTATAAAATAATATAAATGGTATGACAGGGTATCTATTTCTGGTATCACGTTATTGCAGTTACTTGAGTTCTTTTTTTATTTATCTATGGTTTTTTTTTTGAATAACTGTGAGTAAATGATTAAGGGGAGAGGATTGTTTTGACAAACATACAAACAAAATAACTGGAATTGTGTTCTATGGAATTATAATTTATTTATGTACATATATCTACACGATAAAAGCATTATTACGAAAGGGCACGTGTTTTCGTTCTTTTTCATTTTTGTTAATTCTGATTAGCAATAATATAATAAGTCATTGTCAAATTTATGCAGAAATAGACAGTTTTTAATACCTTCGCTTGAATTTGAAAGTCATTTTTGTTTATTCTGATTTGTTGTTTGTTCTTTGCCAAAAAAAAATAGAAACCTCAGCAAAAGTGACACATATGTAGTTTGTTTTTGAAATAATTTAATTATTGACATTTGTAAATCGTATGCATTAATAATTTTCCGGGAATTCTGGTAGAGATTATTTTTAGAAGTTTTGATTTCATTGAATATTAGGTAACTGAGTCGGTTTTATAAAGTTACTTAGCTTTGACTTTGAATGTAGTTTTAAAATTACAGTACAATTTATATGTGACTTAGTAGATTCATATAAGACTTACAATCAAATTGCCTTTCTGTTCAATTTGCAGAAATTAATTAAAACGGAGTAAATGTCTTACCTGTAAAGAGAAAAAAATAATATTTGTATTAATTATAAATATTTTGAAAAAGTTTGAAAAGTAGAAAATGTAAAATAGTTTATATTTGAATTATGTACATCAATTTTTTGACACAAAAAATTATGGATTTTTTTGAAAATACCAAATGCATTCAAGACATGTTTGAATTGTATTTGTTTAATCTTAATAATGTTGAATTAAAAGTCTCGCAATAAACTGAGATTTAAAGGCTAAAAGCTGCGAGCAATGAAATAGTAGTGATTTTTCAATTATATTCAATTTGGAATAAAATGAATAGTGTTTTATTTAGTTTAATTTTTGTTATAAAATTTTTTTAAGGACTAAACTGCGTAACCTTTATAAATAATGTTTTAATTCTTAATATTATCAAACAAACAGTAGTTTACATTGGTTTCAAAAACAAAAAATAAACTTAGAACTCAAAGTAAGTAGATTAGTAATATTTTTGTATGATGAACGGCAGCACTGCGGCGTTGTTAAATGGAGTCGTCGTCAAGTCGTTGATATCGTTTTTAAGGCATTTCCCTCCGTGATTACTCAACTACGACCCATAGCTTATTGATATTTAAGGTTTTACCAAAGCTTCTCTGTGATATCTACTCACAGGTTCTCTATTAAATTAAAATCGAAAGACTGAGTACGCCGCTCCATAAGGTCATTGTTCTAATCTCTAAACTATTATTTTGGTTCTTATTTGCGTGTTTTGAGTCCCTATTTTATTGGAATTGCCATATTTTCGTCTGCGATCATTATTTTAATCTCGAAGCTATAAATTTGGTTCTTATTTGGGTTTTTTGAGACCCTATTATATTTCCGTCTGCGTATCGACGTAAAACGTTTTGTAATTTTTTTCATTTGTGTGCTGATCAATGATATTTTAGAGCCAAGGTATAGGACCAACTTCATAGTTAGAAGAACACCTCTATACCAAAGGACTGCTTCCACCAAATTTTAAGGTCTTAGATGTGTAACGAGAGTTAAGCTCTGTCCTTAAGGCCATCAAACTTATTAACGAGAGCCTTTTTTTCTTAATTAAATAAAGATAATGCTTTAAAAATGAAAATCCAAATAAATTAAACACAACACATTTTGTTCCAAGTTGATAATAATTGAAAAATCACTACTATTTCATTTATCGCAGCTGAATGTACATACAAGTTGAATTTTGACGAGGTTCTGGAGATACTCGTACATACTTATAATGGGCTTATATTTATTTTGCAATATTTCAATCAATATCAGTTCCCTGAAAATTGTAAAAATGTCAAAGCTATTTAAATACAAAAAAACCTAACCCCAAAACTTCTTCCGAATTCAGGCCAATCAGTCTTTTATCATTTTTGTCGAAGATCCTCGAAAAAATATGGGCTGAACGAATCAAGAAAGTCTGAATAGAAATAAAAGCATGTTAATATAACAATCAGGATTTCGAATCGAAGTTTTTGTCTCAGCCGTGTTGAATGTAACTTCTGATTTAAGAAGATCAATTGATCCTAACGAAATTAGTTTAATGGTAATGCTTGATTTTTCAAAAGGTCTCATGTGGAAGCTTAAACATAATTTTTAATTTTCCTGATCCGGCCTTCAGCTAATTGCCTTCTTATTTAAGAAGGTGCTCATTAAGAGTCAAAACATGACTTGGAATGTCTAATCCAATACTTGTCAACACAGGTGTCCCATAAGGATCTGTTTTAGGCCCTCTTCTTTTCTTCTGCATTTGTATGCATATGATGTAACAACGTATCTGTCTAGGGTTGCTAAATTATAGACTAACTTGTAACATATTCAGGATAATGAACTCGTTAAAGCGTTTGGAATGGAGTGTTCGAGAAGTGAAATATCAGCTAGTGATGTACCTCGCCTTAATTTAAACGTCTTTATCTTACCTCACTTTGGCCTTATAATAAATAGTAAAATGAGTTGTTGTGACACTATGAATTAGAAGAATTTACGGTGCCTTGGGAGTCTTAGAATATCCTCTAATTTATGATGAAGATGTATCTAGTGATGTCATTGCTGTTACCTTATTTTTTTACAATTGTACGTAACTGAATGCAAGCGTGAAGTAAATGTTGCGTTCCATAACTTTTTGCGATAAATCTACGGTTTTCCGGGGCATTCGCGATATAAAACTAATCTATTATGAATGAATTTAGATGATTTTTACAAATTAAGATCGATCTTAAAACTGCACAACATAATTCATAATCTTGAGAATTTGAACGAATATCCTAGTATTTTAAAAAGATATTTCTTTAAAGTTATAACTGTTTTGATCTTAAAGTAATTTATTTAAAAACAAAGTATATTATTTGAATTATTCAAACGAATACAAGTTTTTCGCAAATTCACAAACAAAACATTTGTTAATATAATAAAGTTGTTTACTTATTTAATAAATTAAATTATTTCAAGCAGACAGCCTACATCGATTTAATGTAAAATGAATCAGCAAATGTATTTTACATACAAATTAACAAGAACAGCAAAGAAAAAAAACGAGGCGCTTTATTAGGTATGTGAAAAGTATAATTACATTGAGATATTTTACATCATTGTGTGAAAAGTAGTAATTACTTAATAAGAGAGTCATTGCTTTAGGTTTAGATTTTGGTCTTGTGTATACTCATTGTATCTTCAATGGAAAGAAAATTATTCATTCAAAAGGAATTTTAATTAGAAATTGCTTGTTTTGTTTTCTTTTTGACGAATAGAAACAGTCCAAAGGGTGTTTTTTTTTACAAAGTGCAATAGAAAATTGAAAACAGTGATGTGGATTTCAAAGGGAAACATTAAAGTGTTCTTGAAATTTATGAAGAACTTATGAGTATCTGTAATTTAATTTTGTGGTTCTTCGAATATGTTCTTTTTCACATTTTATAGTCACCAAATTAAACGATAGGACTTTCAAAGAACGTACCTATCTAAACTTCCTTTTCTTTTATTATATATGTAAGTATGGAAATTTTACATTTTTGAAAAATATTAAAACATGAGACTCTTATCGAATATGACATTTAGCTTCCATAAATTGAGGGTCTTCAGTTTTTCCTTACACTAGGTAGTTTTTTTTTAAATTGTTTAAGAAAATATTTTATAAATTTGATTTGAAAACATTTATAGATGGATGCGACACATACAAAATTTTGAAGCTTTTGCCTTGTTTTAGTAACCCTGATTGTTTATATGCATGTGTATTTAGTAATACTGACAGCACTGAACTATCTGTTGAAAGGTACCTTCTTAATTGAAAACTGATTATTCTATCTTTTTTAATTGTTCGACTGGTTCAATTAACAGAATATCGTATAATTAATGCCCAAGAGATGCAATTAAATGAGTTTTTGGTTTAAATTAATTGAACACCCGGTCATAACAATCAGACAATTATGCAAGAACGTGGTTTTTATTATCTATAATGTATTGAAAAAAGTAGTCTGTATATGTATGTACATGCATTCAAAATTGGATATCGAATTCTATATATTCTGCAATTATTTTTGTTTAAAACCAAGTGGAAGGAATTAAAATATAAATTACTAGATGGGGCTTTCAGAGAATCGAGAACTTCTAAGATGATATAGATTGTTTTTTATAGACATAAGACAAATTAAGAGCTGTTTTTGAAGCATCCAAACACTAAGACATCAAGCTTCCTCATATCAGTTTTTGTTTATAATTTATACGCCCTGAGAGGCTAATGACCTAATCATATTTACAGTCCCAGCGCACAAACTGGGGTAAAGAATTTCACATTCTTGATGTGCGGCTGAAGAAAAAATCTCTTTTCTTCAAAATACATCGAACATTGAGCTCAAGCGTGAACTGATAGACAATTGTTTTAAAAGAAGGCAAGTGGCTATTTCGACGGAATATCATTTGTAAAAATAATTTTAAAAATATGAGTTCTTTGTTTTCTTTTAGGATTTTGTGATACGGAAAAAACATTGATGACACTACAAAGAGTGTCAAAGTTAGTCATTATGTTCTTAAAATTAAAAAATAAAACATTTAATTTCAGATTCAATAGAACACTGAGCTGGAAGATAGGCCGCAAAACAAATTACGGATATTTATAATCAACTTAAGAAACATAAAAGAAAATAACTTATGGTTTTAATACGACATTTCTGGTCATTCTCCAATATGTGAAATTATGCGAACAATAAACCCATAATTGGGCTTTATTTATAGCTAGTTGACATACATATTCGAACCAAGAGTTCGACACTTTCAATTTCTACACACTCCGGGAGATCGAAAAATTCGGATCATCAGCTTTACGAAATCGGTAACTCTTCCATAAAATTTCTTCATAATTTTAAAGATTGCTAGCCTCAATCGATAACACTTGTCCAAGGACAAAACAATACTTTTTTAAACGATAAGGCTAAGTTAAATCTCTTCAAAAAGTGAAGTATGTATGAAGTTTTGATCAAACCTTAAATTTGATACTTTCATAGTTTTAAAAATTACGTTTTAATGCTTCGAATCCAAACTTTCATTTTAACTATTTGATCAAGTTTTAAAAATACCCGTTTCCAACATTACAGTCTATATATTTTTAATATACATATTTCAAACAAAAACTTGAAAGAATAGAATTGTTCAGACAACAGATAAGTTACAAAAACAAAGCTTACATTCAAACCGTTTTACCTTTTTCAGTTGAAAACCGTTTTAGCATAAAAGGTTTAGCGTTTCTTTCTGATTTTTCTTCGAATATTATATTAAATAACTAGCTGACCCGCCAAACGTTGTATTGTCATATAAATAATTTCTAAAGAATATTTTGATAGAAACAAAAAACTTATTATAAATGTGTAGGGATGTGGTATATAAGTGGGAGGGGTATAGATCATTATAAACAGTGACAATAATAAAATAAAAAATCACCAAACAATTTTATTAACTTATTTAAATTAATACTTAAAAATTATGTACACATCGCTAATATACTATACTACAAAAAAACAATATCAATTGCATCAGAGTGTGATCCCATCTTTCGCCAATATGAAATGCTCAAATCTAAGCCGCAGACAGACATCGTTTGGCTTTGAGTCATTGCAAATGTCAATCTTATTGGAAATTGAAGACATTGGAATTGAATTGTCACATCTGTGGGTATAATAAGGACTCGCGTTGTAAAATATTTTCACCTCGGGATTTTCCATTTAGAATAATGGCTTGGATAACATTTTTCATTTTTTAATTACTTATCAAATTAGAAACAAAATTACCAGAGATCCAACCTTCAGTTGCAAATTATGCGGTGGAATGCCTAGTTAATCCAATGAGTAACTACCAGTCGGATAAATTACAACTTCGGTAGCATCAGAAAGTGTATCAATACATTTGTAGGACACCAAGTCTCCTGGTAACAAATGTTGTACCTGCACAGCGTCTGGGTTATTTTGAATATTTAGTGGCAGTTTAAATACTGAATGAGCTGTTCTGCCACATCTAATAAAGTTCCCGCAATGCCAAAAGATTTTAGCAAGAATAAGAGGAATAAGGAACATTTGTCAGTTCCACCTGTTGCCTCCAAAAAAAAATCCATCTTTCCCTGCCGATACTGCGAGCATGATGTGGTCAAAATTGGTTCTTTGTTCTTCAATCATTAGTGGGTCATTGCGAGCAACACTCGCTGCCATTTTTACAGTATTGTGTTGTAGTTCAAGATTCAATTAAATCAGATGCATTTCGATTTGGTGAATTCATACCGAAATGACTGAGCGCTAAGTTGGCAATGATAACGCAAAGATCCTTAAAAGCCATCAATGCTTCATTTTACATAGCGTTACTGAATATTGTTGTAAGATCTTTGCACTGTGTACGATTTTGATGCAATTAAACAATAGCACTTCCGAATATAAAAAATACATAAAAAACTATTCTCAGACCTACCAAATGTTTATGCATACTTTCATTGAAATTGGTTAAGCCGTTTCGGAGGAGTATGGCAACTGGATATTGAAAAAAATGATTAAAGATTCGGAAAATGATTAAATATTGAAAAAAAGCTAATCCATAAATTTAGATAGCCTTACATATACATTCATATGTACGTGTTTTAGTTTCTGAATTTTAAAAATTAGTATCTAAGAAACCTGGCGTAATACATTAATTGACTTCCCATAGGAATTTATTGTAGTCGGTTTGTCGAAATGAAAATTTTGACATATCTCAACCTTTCAAAGTCCTTAGAACCTAAATAATTCAAGTCATTATTTGGTAATTGACAGTTGAAAAAAAAAAACATTACGAATAGTTGGTAAAAATTGATATTCTACTCAAATATCTTTTCAAACACTTAAAACATTACCTTCAAACTATTCTTTCACCTTACCCAAAATAGTAAATAATAATAACATTTTGAAAAAGATCACAACGACAGTTTTTTTTACAAAAAGTATATAACCTACAAAAAAATCATTGAGAAAAGTTTAGAAAAATTGATTTTCAACTCTAAAATCTTTTCAATAAATAAAAATATTTTCTTAGTGTTTTAAGCAAGATAAATCGACAGACAGGATGGGAAGGTATCAGTGTGGGTCGCATCCCAGCGTCGGTTTTAAAATGAGGATTTGAAATTGAGCCCATCAAAACCAATTGGAAAAGTGCAATTTTATAGCCAGGAAGAAAACCTTGACTACTTGTTTAATTTAGGAAAAGTGCTTACGTTTTATTCCCTTTTTTTTATATATAGATTGTTAATGATCCAATATCATAAATGAAAAATATTCAACTGATATTTCAAATGACCGCTAAGTTTGACAGGTGTCAAATGCTAGCGCTTACAACTTGACACCACGAAATAAATGACTATATACAGTTGGGTTCATAAAAATAGCAGTGCTGGTCACATTTTATTAGATTGTCAATTATTAAAATGACGGAAATTCTTACAAAAAAATTAACAAGTTACTTGTATCTAAAGGTCTTTTGTTTTCATATTAGAGACTTTTAGCTTAAAGTTATACTCTAATTCTCCCGATGAACACACATTATTTCAAACTCTCTGGATATAGAGTGTTCATAAAAATAGCAGTGCTCTTGATTTTGTAATAAAAAGTGTTAAAAATTCATTTTTTTTATTTTTCGATAAGTAAATATTTCACTATTTAAAGTTTTAAGTATTTTTAACATACTAGCATATAAAAAATTAATAAATATTAGCTCAAAAATAAACAATGTGATGGTCAAGACTTTGAACCGAAGGAATTTGAAAAGTTATTCGAAAACTGCGTTTGGAGGAAAAACCCTACCAAAATATTCAAGACATCCTAGGCTGCTCAGCAAGAATGGTCAGTAACTCCTTAAAATCGCAAAATAAACCGAAAACGCGAGGCCCAAAAAGGGTGACCACTGAAAGAACTCACAGAAAAATTGTTCAGCTAGCAAAACAGATCCCTACCATAGGCTCTTGGAAAATAAGAAATTTACTTCAACCGTCTGTTAGCGCTGTCACGATACGAAGACGTCTTTTGAAGCGAAGTTACCAGCCCGAAGTCAAGGTACCATTCTTGACGAAACGGCATGAGGCCAGGAGAATGGGGTTTGTTAAAACGCATAGAGATTAGGCAAAAGAGAAATGGAGGAATGTTCTATGGAGCGATGAAAGCAAAGTCGTCGTTTATGGGTCCAAGGGTCGTCGAGAATATGTGAAAAGACCCCAAAATGCATAGCAAACCAAACCAAACAGAGAAGCATGGTGGAGGAAAAATTATGATATGGGTTTGTTTCTCATACTACGGGCTCGGGCCTATTTATCCCATCAGGGGTATAATTGATGCAACCAAGTAGGTGAAAATTGTCGAGGAGGTTATGTTACCCTATGCTTAAGAAGAAATGCGGTTGGTTTTGGGTATACCAACAAGACTAGTACCCAAAGCATACGTCAAAAAATGCAAAATCATGGTTTGCGCAGAAGAAGTTATCTGTCATGGTGTGGCACGCTCAATCCCCCAACCTTAACCCCTTCGAAAATTTGTGGAGGGATTTAAAATTAAAACCCAAGAATTCGAAAGAATTGTGGGAAGCAGTGCGTGATTCGTGGAACGCAATACCAATCGAGATGTGTCAGGTTTAAGTGGACTCGATGCCACGTAGATGCGAAGCAGTCATAAAAAACAATGGTTATTAAACAAAGTACTAATAATTGTAAGGTAACATTATTTGTATACTTTTATATGACTTATTACAGTTTTTCTTACTTCTTATGTAATAAATTCATTACCTACTTTGTCATTCACTGCTATTTTTATGAACAGCCATATATTTAACCCTTTACTGATATGAGCCAAACCGTATTTTTGTCGATATTTTCCAGTTTTCAACTAATTCTATTGTTTTGTACATACAGTGTGAAATTAGTAACATAAACGCTCTAAATTTTATTGATAAACGCCATCTGTGAACGAGTTTTGGCAACTCATTTTTCCGTCAAACTCGTCACAAAGAGCAAGAAACTATCCGATACTCCTGTGAAAAACGTCCCGAAAAGATTGCTTATATTACAGCAATGGAACTTGAACAGTTTGTTGGAATATGCCTGTACATGTCCATCGTACAGTTACCATCAACTAGGTTTTATTGGAATGAAAGCCAAGGTTACCCAAAAATAAACTCTGTAATGGCATGTAACCGTTTCGAAGAAATAAAAAAATTCATACATTTCAACACCAACTCGACGCAAGTACCCAAAGGACAACCAGGACATGATCCCCTTCACAAAATAAGACCATTCTTGGACCAAACAAGGCAGAGACTCCTTACTGTCCCTAGAGAAGAGTATATGGCAGTAGATGAACAAATCATAACAACCAAAAGCAGATCATCTATGCGGCAATACAACCCAAAAAAACCACACAAATGGGGATATAAAAATTTTGTTCTCAGTGGTAGCTCTGGATTCAGCTACGACTTTGAACTTTATACTGGAGCCCAAGGACATGTACAGTTGGTAACCAATTTGCCAAAGATAAGTACATCCAGTGACGTTGTTGTTCGACTGGCGAGAACTATTCCCGACGGATTCAACTACAAATTATTCTTTGACAACTGGTACACGTCCTTACCGCTGTTGACTTATCTTCCAATGAAAGCGATTTTACCGCTAGGAACAATAAAAGCCAATCGGATTCCGGGATATAAAGTTCCTACCGAAAAGGAATTGAAAGAAAAGAAGAGGTGCAACTGTGGAAAAACTGATAACCTGGATATTTCTGTGGTAACATGGTTTGACAACAGAATTGTGAACCTTGCTTCGACATATGTCGGCAGCAAACCGTCTTCTGAAGTCCAACGCTTCAACAAAAAAGAAAAGAGCTACCAAACTGTATCATGTCCAAAAGCTGTCATGGCATATAATCGGCATATGGGTGGAGTTGATCTGTTGGATGCTCTTCTTGGCTACTATAGAATACAAATTAGATCAAAAAACTTTTACCACAGAATATTCTTCCACATGATCGACATGACAGCCGTGAATGCGTGGCTATTGTACAGACGAACGCTTGATGGTTCTGAGGCGTGGCTGCCACTAGCAGATTTTAAGTGCGCGGTAGCCGAAGATTTATGCCATGCCAGCAAACCAAGTACAAAAAACAAACGTGGACGACCCTCTTATGTCATGGAGAATAATCTACAATTGAAGAAATTGAAGGGACCTGTTGCCATAATACCATCGCAGGACGTTCGATTAGATCAATTAGATCACCTTCCTGTTTGGACCACAAGACAGCGGTGTAAAGTTCCAGACTGCCCTGGAAGATCTTATGTGGAGTGCCGAAAAAGCAAAGTAAATCTTTGTTTGAATGAGAAAAGAAACTGTTTCACGATATTCCATACTACATAATTTTTTGAATAAATAGTTGATTTAATTTATTGAAAAATGTTTTGTTCCATTTCTGCTCAATGTGCCATATATGATCCAAACCGGAAATCGCAAAATTCTCCACTTTTTTCTCAAAAAAATCTAAATTCCTGAAACACGTGTTTTTTTAATTATAATTAACTATCACATATATTTTTTTCATGAAGAAAAAAAAAATCATGCAGTAAGGGGTTAAAAAAACGGTTTTTACTGTGACGAAACTAACGGTAAAAATCAATAATACTTATTTTCTGTTATTATGAATAAAATATTTTAGTTTGTTATTAGAAGTTTAATGAAATATATTATAACGTTCATATTAAAGGACTTTTTGTTTAAAGAGCACTGCTATTTTTATGAACACAACTGTACATAGATATTTTAGTCAATTGGTTATAAGATCAAATTCAAACTAAATCTTTTGATTACATTCAATAAATGATTTTAAAAGATTTTATTCTTTGAATACAATAACAGCACTTGAATGTCAAAACTATGATCTTTAATAGTTTATATTAATATGGAAAAATTCAAAGATGTTGGCAACACCATCAAAACTCTGATCAACGTTTTCCAGAAGGTGAAATTCTTCACTTTTTTTAAAAACAATATATGTACCTATTAACAATACTATCCTTTTAATGTACGGGCCTAAGAGTACATATGAACTAATTATGGAGCTCGAATTAAAATACACATACCTAGTAGTTAGATAAAAATCATATTTATTTTTGTAAAGAACCCTTAATTTTTGTTTCTATAGTAGTTATGTATATATGAATATGAATACAAACTGTATGAATATTCAGCCCTACTGCAGTCGTTACAAGTACCTACAATTTTTTTGTTCGAACTCAATATCAATGGTAATTATCTTAGTGTATTTAATGCAATTATAATGATATAGGTATCCCACCATTCAATCACGAAATTGTAGAAATGAAAAGTTCTCTCATTGAGAAAAAAAAATATATAAATAAATAAAGAATAATGCCCGCCGTCATTACGTAGTTCATGCAATGAAAATCACCTTCAACCGTGCTTCCCTTAATGCTATTATAAAATAGGCAAAACTTACATAGATACATATGTATATATAAAAGTGTATCCGAGCGATACAATATCTTTGTTGTTGTTGTATTGTTTTTGTATGTCAACGGCCTTGATGCAAATTATCACAATCGCCTGAGTGAACTATGTACCTACGAATGTGCACATAGATGTATAGTTTATAGAAGCCACATGGTATGCAAAAGCATTGTGTGTCGTGCAACTTCAGCTTGTAGGTACATTTGTTATATAATTAAGTACATATATTTCATTTACATACCTACCTACATATAGAACGTAGTTTTACTTTTGATTATTCATGTGCTTGCAGTTCATGTAGTATTATAGTGCTACTTGAATAATTTTTTTTTGTTGTAGTTCCTTAGAACAAGATAATGAGATTTACCTATTCAATGCTAATAGTATGAGACCTAAAGTCAACTATTTGGGATTCAATACCACTGTTCGACGCCAAGGTTTTCTTGCTTGGCAATAAAATTGCACTTTTTGGGTTTTGATGGCCTTTATTCCAAATGTTACTTCAAAACTTATGTATCACGTCATGGTTTTGAGATATAGGTAAGGCTTTTTGCGGCTATCTATATTTATGAAGTTACAAAAAATATTCATACATTGTAAGATTTCACCTGTCTTACAAAACTCTGAAAGAAACGCTTTACCATTTATGCTTGGGACAGTTTTCAACACAAAAAGGCAAAACGTTGTTTTTGTAACGAATCTGTTGTCTAAACAATTCTATTGTGTCAAGTTTTTAAAACTTATTAAAACACATAAAATAAAGTTGAAACGGGTATTTTTCAAACTTAAGCAAATAGTTAAAATTCAAGTTTGGATTCATCAAACTTAAAAACGTAAAATTAAGTCCAAAACGTACTTTTAAAATGTTGTATTTATTTATTTAGAGTTGGACATATGGCGTAATGGTTTTTTCAAAACTTATTACAAAGTCAAATAAAGACTCATAACTATTGAACATTTACAGAAACTAAGTAAGACCCGTGGTGTAATGGTTAGTGAGTTGGACTCTCTTGCCAGAAGTTTTGGGTTTAATCACTACCTGTGCCATGTAAAGTTTTATCACGGGTACTGCCTCTTGCGAGGTATTGAAAAATCCTCCAAGTAAATATATGAAACGCGTTAAGCAGTTCGTATTCGGCTTAAAACTTTTCGTGGTGAATAGTTTTCATACCGAGTTTGCCAATTATTGTTTCACTTTCGCCTTCGCCTTCTTCGTTTTGAATTCGAACAATTAACCAATTCGAAGACGAATTTAAAATGTCCATAATGTTTGTTGGTGAGTTGAAATCCGACAGCTTTTTTTGGCGGATTCACATGCGAAAAGGTTTGATATTATTCACTGTTCGATTTCTTGGATTCTATCTTGATTGTAGTTTTATAGGGATGTGAGTTTGCTTTATTTTAATTTATACAAATTTATAATCTATCAACAATCCACAATAAAATATAAAATTTTAAAATTCATTCATTCTCCTGGACATCCGTAATCTTGAGGATTCTTGGGATTCCTCCTTTCAAAATAAATATACACAATAATTGATTCTTTTTTTAAAATATAATATTGTTTATCAGCGCAAATTTCACAAATTCAATCAAAACAAAACAACATTTGTGGAAAGCTGCCCAACCAAAAGTGTCAAATCACTTGAATATAGGAAGAAAAAGTCAAACCAAAAGTGTCAAATCACTAGAATATAGGAAGAACTATTTTCGCTTCGCCGCAAATTCGTTGATAAGGAAATACGACGCGAGTCGAATTTGAAATGTCGAATTGAAAACGATACGCCGCGAACCTCATAAGCAGGCCCTTCTGACTCCCTTCCATTCATGAGAATATTACTCGTCCTTGTTCTCAAGGGACTGTTGTGCCACATAATTTACTTATTTTTAAAGTAATATACTGAAATGATTAAAATTGTATCTAGAAGAGAATGTTTAGAACTTAGCAAAATAATGATACAATTTATAATTAAGATATGTTTTAAGTTTTTACTTAGCCTTAGAAACCCCGTTTTTGTTGTTTTTGGCGTTTTTAAAGGGGCACATTTTCAAAACCCAAAGGATTGACAAACTAAAAGACAAGATTCGATCTTAGGACACATTTATCTTTTAAAATATGATTGTTTTGTGTTCGGGGTAGAAAAAACATAATTGTATCTATTAGCGTATTTTTGAGAAAATGTTTAACATTGCTATATTCGCTCATAGCTATAATTTCTGAAAAAGTTTTAAGAAATAACTTTTTAAAAAGCGTAAGAGTTTAATGAAATAAAAAGATATAACAAAATTTTATAATTTTCAACTCTAACTCTCAGACTATTATAAAGAACGAACAAAGAGAAATAATAGGAAAATATAAAATTCTTACTTAATTGGTGACATTAAAAGTGTCAATACACTCTGCCTACAATTTAACTACATATTTATAGATACAGTATAGGTACCAACTATGTACATGCATATACATATGTATCTACAGAAAAGTCAGAAAAAAAATATTTAAAAACCAGGGAGAAAACGCGGGGATTTAAAATTCCTAAGTGGATGAGAGCTATTTCATTGAGTTTTTATGATTTTTTTTTAGAAAATTATCTTTTACTGCGGTTCAGGTATTTTGCATTTATTAGATTGTAATTGATAAATAATTATAAATGATAATTACTTGAACTAGATGGATGACGTTCTTCAAATCTATATAAGTAAGTAAAGTTTTCAACCGACTGAGTATTGTGACTTTTATTTATGTCAACTAGATCGTGAAATAAGAGTATAATTAGGTAAGTACCTTTCAGCTTGTTATTGAGAAAATAAAATTTTACAATGTATTTATGACTTGATATTCTGGTTTTTTATTTCTAACCGGGATAAGATTATTTTGTATTTGTAAAAAACTCTTATGATCCATATTCTTTTTAATATAGGTATAAATTTAGAATCTTCCTCAAAATTCAGTTTGTTGAGTTTTCGTTATTTGTTTTAATTATTAATCATGAAAATCAAACTCTTTCTATGAGTTGAAAGAAAACTGAGAATCTCGTTTAGTCGGCCTCCTAAACTTTAGCAGTCGGGCAATTAAGTCTTAAGAAGGTGGCCCATATGTTAAGTTCTATATATTGACCCAAATAAACACACAAACCATTAAAGAAGAAATTTATTACAGAAAGTTTAAAAATAAACTAAAACAACTTTAAAAAGTCAATTTCTATTGCCTGTCGGAGTTTTTAAACTTTCGATACTTAATAGATAAAGGTATGGCTTGATTTTGCCTGGGAAATATTTGTAGTATACCAGTTCCTTGGTACCGGGAATTTAAGGATATTACCCGGGTAGTCTTTTACGAGGTACATCGTAAAGGTATCGTGTACCAAGGTATAAAAAAATTTAGATTAAATCACTTTTAAAAACTTATATGAAACTCGAAAAAATATTCAATTCCTTTTATAAAAGTTGAAGCCCATTTTTCATCACAAATTTTTAAAGGTCACGCATCTTAGAATTATCAACTTCAGGAACAATATTAAAATTCTTACAAGATTTCTTCGTATATATTGGGCTAGAATTTCCTGAACTTATATAGCTGACACTAAAATAACACTCTATATTTTAATGTAGTGCTAACTTGACACCGTGAGCCCAGGCATAAAACAAGGATATTCGAAAATGTAACGAGAAATAACGAGAGTATCAACTAATTTTAAACAAAAAAGCTACAAATAATTGCATCGTTACATTTTCGAGTATCCTTGTTTTATGCCTGGGCTCACGGTGTCAAGTCAGCACTACACCCACTTTTTTTTATAAATTAAAGTAAAAATATGTTTATTATTTGTTTTTAACTAATTTACAACAAATAACTGTCAACTAATTGGGTACTTAGTTTTAACACAATCAAAAATTTTGACTTTTTCGACGTTTCAAGGTTTCTAGAGTCCAAATAAAAGATTAGTGAAGTATTTTTTGGAAAAAAATCCACTTTACGTTTTTTTTTATAAATCAAAAAAGCTGAAAAAAGAAATAATTGTCACCTCGAATATTTAACGAACAAAAAATGGTCATTTATCTGAAATCGTATGCAAAAAAGATAACATTTTTGACATCTGGCTACATTTTAAGAAAAACCAAATTTATATTTTTTTTTTATAAAATATTAAAACCTAAAAAAATATTACTAACAGTTAGTTAAAATTTACTTTCAACTCAAATATCTTTTCAAAAATTAAAAAGAAATATTGGCTTCAAACTAATTTATTTTAAAAATATTGTTTCCGACATTCCGTAATTTTTTTTTATAAAATTCCAACAGTCCGTTTTTCATAAAAAATGTAAGTCTACAAAAAATAGTACGTACGTAAATGCTACAAAAATTAGTTTTCGACTAAAAAATTTCGTTAACAAAAATAGATTTTGAAATCAAACTATTTCGTCATATTCAAAATATTGTCGGTAATTTTTAAGTTTGCTAGAATAATTTAACTGGGAACTTTTTTAACAAAACAGGAAAGCCTGCAAATCGGCAGACGGCCTCTTTTTTTTTAAAGATCACAATATTTTAAAATTATTTTAGGAGATCGAATATCGCTCAATAAAATGTATATACAATTTATTTTAAAAAATGTTTTGCAGACCAAACGCTGTGCTTTTTTTCCCATCTTAAAGCTCTTTGGCCAGCCTTATATTTTTAATAGTATAAAAATTAAGTTTCAACCAAAGTTAATTAAAAACAATGTCAACTTAGCAACACCTGAGCTGTGAAAAAATAACATCAAATTATAAACGAACTTACCTAAATTTCGAAAACAATATTTATTTAAGAGTTTTTATGATAGCCGACCTTTTCCAAAAATTCTGACATGTTCTTTTATCTGTAAGATTATGATCTTGAGATATGATGATTTTGAGATGTTGAGCCATCTGTCAATAAATTGTGAAATGAATGCATTCAGCGTGTGCATTCACTGATTGTGCATTTGTTATGGGGTGCGTTCAATTAAATACATTTTTGTACCGTTTACAAATGAAAAGTAACAACTTTAGGCTTGTATTTTATTTTTGAGAATAGAGTCGGGTTCTTTTCTTTCAATTTCTTAAAAAAGGGACCAAATTGAATAAGAAATGACCATGGGACCAAGTACGAAAATTATGACCAAATTTGATCGTAAACGACCAAACTGGCAACCGTGGTTATAGCACCTACAGTTTTTTTGTCGGGAGAGCTTCCACATTTTGAAATTTTTAACATAGCTAAATACATTGGTCGACAAAATTAATTTCTATCAAAAAAAAACTAAACTTTTTTAAATGATAACGATGTCCCAAATTTATATTTCGCCTTATTTTTTTATCACATCAGGTTCTTAAAATATGTCCTTCTAAAAATGCAAAGTACTGATTTCCAATCAAAACTTTTATTTGCTTAACTTCTAAAAGTACCCGTTTTCAACATTATTTTTAACTTCCCATAGGAAGTTATTGTAATGGGTCCGATTTGTCAAATTGAAAATTTTGACATTTCTCGACGTTTTAAGGTCCCTAGAGTCGAAATAAAAGACTTTTAGAAAGATGTGTGTGCGTGCGTGTGTTCGTACGTCCGTATGTCCGTACGTTCGCGACGTTTTTTCGTCCTCCATAGCTCAAGAACCAGAAGAGATATCGACTTCAAATAAATGTTTTTATACAAATAATAAGGCAGAAAGGGCTCTCAAGAAAATTGCGTGGGTGGTTTTTTTTACCATAGCAGTTTGAAAAAAAGGTGAACATTTTGGTTAACCTTTAATACCTTACGAACCAAAAACGCTAGAGGCTTGAATTAAATTTTATATAATATATTGTATCATGATACCAAACAGGTATATTTTTTGAAAAAACTCAAAACGGTTTTTTTTTATAAATCAATAAAACTGAAAAAAAACTGTCACCTCCAAAATTTTACGACTGAAACATGATTTCACCTCTCAAACAATTTTGTGCAACGAAGAATAATGTTTTTGACATCTGATAAAATTTTGAGAAAAATCTAATTGACAGTTTTTTTTATAAAAAATAAAAATCTAAAAAAAACATTACTCAAAGTTCGTAAAAATTGAATATCGATTCAAATATCTTTTTAAAAACTTGAAATTTAGGCTTCAAACTTATTTTACCTTTTAAGAATTATTGTTTTAAACATTGTGAAAAATGTTGAGAAAAATCAAATTGACAATTTTTTTATAAAACATGAAAACCTAAACAAAATTTATAAAAGCTGGTAAAAATTGATTTTCGACTCAAATATCTTTTCAAAACTTTGAGATATTAACTTTAATTTACTTTTATCTTTCAAAAAATCTTGTTGTCAATATTCAGTTAAAGTTTGAAAAAAATCGAATTGACAGTTTTTTTTACAAAAAATTAACAAAAGTTGGTAAAAAATGATGTTCGACTCAAATATCTTTTTAAAAACTTTGAAATAATAGCTTCAAACTAATTTTATCTTATAAGAAAAATTGTTTTCAACATTTGGTAAAATTTTTAAAAAATTCGAATTGAAAGTTTTTTTTACAAAAAATAAAACTCTAAAACAAACAATACTTAAACTTGGTAAAAATTTACTTTCGGCTCAAACAGCTTTTCAAAAATTTAAAATATTTGCTTCAAACTTATTTTAATTCACAGAATTTGTTTTCAATATTAAGTAATTTTTATATAAAAATCCAACAGTCCGTTGATGCGAGTACATATAGACAAACTTTTAAGCAAGACAAATCGACAGACGGGATGGGAAGTTATCAGTGTGGGTCGCATCCCAGCCTCTTTTTTTATTTTGTATTAAATTTCATAAAAACTTGATATAAAAGAATGATTTTTTTAGACGACGGATTCATTACAAGAACTTTTAAACGGTTTTGCTTTTTTTTTGTTAAAAACTGTTTTAGGATAAAGCGTTTCATTCAGATTTTTATTATAGGTGAAATTCAACAAATTATGAATATTTCAATATTGATGAAAGAAATTATAGATTTAATTAAGATAGCTTCAAAAACCCTATATACATATTTTTTTTCGAATTTTAAAAATTAATATCTCAGGAAACAGACGTAAGACATTAATTTCGAAGTCAAATTTGAATTAAGGTCTTCAAAACCCATTGGTATTTTATTGCCAGGAAGAAAACCCGGCCGATCAGTGAGTTGGGACCATTTTGGATAGAAACAACGAGTTCTACAAAGTGCTATAAGATTTACATTCGCTCATACATTTACTTATTTTACAAAACTTATACAAAACGCAGCAATAACAAGGATTTACTGTGGACAAAATTTAACTTTTAGGAACATTTTTAATAGAATTTCAGAATTTTCCGGTCAAGTAAGTATAACCACAGGTTTTTACAAAACAAGCCCATTATATTTTTGTTTGACAAATTTACCAGAGTTAATGCAATTATTAGTTTCCCTTAATTTTGAAGTGGTAGTTTTACTTGAATAGACCTTTCCGCAAATTTTTTTTATTTTAAAAACAATGAATGCACACTGAACTAAGTGCTTAAAAATAAGGACACGTGCATATCTTTAAACCCAGAAATAACGCTATAAAAATACAAATTTTAATCCGTAAGATAGAACGCGACTTGAGATTAACAATAAATAGACTTATTGATTATATTATTTCAATATTTTTGTAAACAAATATTTATTATACACCCCTTCTTAAAATAAATATATGTATATGCACATAGTACAAACATATATTAATTTTCTTATCACATTCATTGATAGCAAAGAGCATATGTACATATGTACATACATAAATAAATGTACATTATACGTATATGTTTATATATTTTTTATTGATATAATAAATAAATCAATAAAAAATAAACTTAACTTTTGCGTGGCAACTTGGTTTTAGCCTATCATCAGTAAACAAGTCACTAAAATAGGAAACGACACACAACGTGTGCACTTGACAATACTTATTTTATTATCTACAGATGATACGAAAATGAAAACAGACACACATTTTTGAAATAAAAAAAAAAATTGAATAAATATATAATTAGAAATAGAAAAGAAAATTAAATTAGTAACCAACTTAAAAGGTTCATTGGGGTCGATTCTCAAGTGTTTTTTCTTTTTTAATTAATGTACCGACCTTCAATGAGGTTATGTATTTTTTCGTAGAATCCAATTCATCAAACTATGACGAATAAATTAATTTACGAAACAAGAGACAAAAAATAAACAGAATTTAATTAGTTGATTATTCATTAAAAATAGAACAACAAAAAAAAAGTATTTGTTTATTTTTTTGTTTTTGCATTCGACTTTAAAATATCGGTCACAACAAAATTTATAGCTGCGCGCCAGAATACGATGTTTACATGCATTTACGCAATTTAAGATACTTTTTTTTTAAATTTGTATCTATACAACATAATAGCTAAAAATTTTCTTTTTTTTCCTGTGGGTATTTGAATTTGAATTTATTTTAAACTTTATTTATTTTTTGAAGAAATAAATAAAAAGAAAAAATATTATTGTTTGGCATATTTCCAAGAATCATCCTACATATCTATTCAAGTATTCGATCTAAATATAAATAGATATTTCAAATATCGGTTTAATTGTTGTTGTTTTATTTAAACTGATGGAAACTTTTCTTTTCTTGGGTTGAAGTCGTTTGATTTCTTTCTTTAGATATTTGAAAAGCAATTTGGCAACATATCGTAATTTTTCTAACGCCACATGAATCAGTTTTATTTTGAATTTTTGTTGTTTTGTTTCAAAACTAAAAGCACAACAAAATACACAGTTATAGTGAATTTCTTGGTAAATATTCAAAATTAGTTCGACTTAAATTTAATCGCTTTTGCAATTGTAATTTTAAGAAACCAGAAAATTTCTACAAATCCAAATGTTGTTTGTAAAAAATATTATTACAAATAAACTCAATTAAAGTTACTTAGAAATTTATCTAATATCTCAATACACTTTATCAATTACTAATTTTATTTTATTTAAAAGTAATACAAAAAATGAATGATAAAAAGCATTAACAATTACTTTTTCTTGTGATCTTTACACAAAAATACAAGTACATTTAACTTTCGTCTCTTACATTTTAAGCGATATTACGCAATAATTTAATAAAATGCTAAGTTCTTTTATTAGCTTTGCTTTGAATTGATAAACAAGTAAACAAATCAATTACCTTAATTATAACTAAAAAAATGCAAGAACTTAAATAAAACCATTACAATTTTCAATTCCATTTTATTAGTAAGTGCATTTTTCCAATTGCAATTATAAGTAATTGAAATGAAAGTTGAAATTAATATCCAAAGTCATGGACTTTTTTCTTAATAAATTAGGTAAAATTTTATATAACGACCGTTTCGTTGAGTGGATTTCGTCATAGTTCAGGAGTCAAATTATAGTCAATTCTAGTGTACCTCAAGGGAGTCACCTTGGTCCATTGCTTTTTATTTTATTTGTCAATGATTTTCCTTAATTTTTTGAATGATTCTATATCGCTAATCTATTGGAATGATGTTCAACCTCTTAGAATTATTAACTCCAACAAATATTGTTGAGGGCTACAAGAAGATCTAAATCAATTTTCAGAATGGTACAACAAAAATCGTTTGATTTAAAAAATTGACAAATTTAAGACAATATGTTTACACGCGATTGTAATATGATAACGATTTATTGAAAGCAACAGGCAATGACTTGGTAGGAAGCATGCACCAACTCATCTGCAAAATATGGTTGGAAGAAAGCATGCCCGATGAGTGGAATCCCAGCAGAGGTTGCCAGATACATAAAAAAGGAGACCCAACTACAGAGGCATCAGTCTCCTTAACATTGCGTATAAGATCCTCTCTGCCGTATTATGTGAACGTCTGAAGCCATTCGTCAACAACCTGATTGGTCCTTATCAGTGTGGCTTCAGACCAGGAAAGTCCACTATCGACCAAATATTCACACTACGGCAGATCTTGGAAAAAACCCAGGAGCTTCAAATCGATACCCACCATCTCTTTATCGATTTTAAAGCCGCGTATGACAGCATCTATAGGGAATAGCTCTACAGAGCAATGTCTAGTTTTGGCATCCCTGTCAAACTTATCCGTTTGTGCAGAATGACGATGGAGAATGCACGCTGCTCTATCAAGGTCGGAAAAGATCTTACCGATGCATTTGATTTCAAAAAAGGTTTTAGACAAGGCGATGCACTTTGATGCGATTTCTTCAATATCATTCTGGAAAGAATTGTGCAAAACTCTACCGTCAATACTAGAGGCACAATCTTCCAAAGGTCTATCCAATTACTCGGATACGAAGATGATATTGACATAATTGGAAGACCAAAGCGTGATGTCAGTGGAGCTTTTTTGAGCATTGTGACGGAAGCTAAGAAGATGGGTTTAGTGGTCAATGAGGGAAAGACCAAGTATATGCTGCAATCAAAAAAGGACATTGAACAAAGACGTCTTAGACAATACGTCACCATGGACAGCTATAACTTCGAGGTAGTTAAGGACTTTGTCTACCTAAGCACCGCTATTAACACAGACAACGACACCAGCGCTGAAATCAAACAAAATAACTCTTGCAAATCGCTGCTTCTTTGGACTTAGAAGGCAGTTAAGAAGTAAAGTACTCTCTCGAGCATTTAAAATCACCATCTATAAGACACTCATCATCCCGGTTCTCATTTATGGCGCTGAGGCCTGGAACCTGGTTTTCTTAGGATCCTTCGAGAGAATAATTTTTCGGGTGATTTTTGATCCCGTATGCATAGATGGAGAATGGAGGAAAAGAAATAACGACGAACTGTACAGCGACATTGACCTAGCTAACAGAATTAAAGTCCAACGACTAAGATGGCTGGGTCACGCGGGGCGCATGGAAACCAATGCTCCGGCCTGGAAGGTCTTCGAATCCACACCCACAGGACAGCGCAGTAGAGGAAGACCGCGGATTAGGTGGCGCGCACAAGTGGAAAGTGACCTCACCCAACTTGGAGCGCGAAACTGGAGACATCTAGGTAGATGGAGAAGTTTGTTGGGTGAGGCCCTAGTTCACACATGACTGTAGCGCCACATTAAGTAAGTAAGCAAATGTAAGACAATATGTTTATACGTATACGTAATATAATAAATTACGACTCTATGTTCTGCTCTATAGCTGGTGTATTAAATGGAACCATTTTATGTCCATCCATCGATTGTATTTCAATCTGAGTCAGGGTAGCTCAAGAAGAAATTAAAAACTAAGAACTATTTTAAATAGAGATCGAACTATGAAGCTAACAGTCCCCTTAATTAATTAATCAGTAAATTAAATAAATTATCAACACTAATATTGACACTACAAATCATAATCTCAATTCTGAAAGCTTTTGAAATAATCTTACAAAAATAGCTAACTGAACAGAAATCAACAGCTTTTGACCGTATTACATCAGAGATCTCAGGTAGTTTAGAATCCGATATAAAAGGAATGTAAAGCTGAAAAAATCTATTTATTTATTTATTTAATCCGTTAATTATCTAACGTTAATATAAACTTATAGCTATTTACATAATTTTTAATTTAAAATTTTAATTAACATAGAAATAAATAAATACTATAACATATTAAAAAAGCTTTCTTTCAATTGTTTACTTTTAACATTGTTATTAACAGATGAAATTAAATTATAAAATTTATTGAAGACTGAAATCAATTGATTTAAAGGGCTATTCATACCATAGTTAGTTCTGCTAAAGATCGGACATAAAGGTATCTGTCTTTTTATGCTAGCTTGACTATAGCTAAAATTTAGACGATTCAGAGCTGTTGCGGATATAATAGAACCATTAATTAATTTTAAAATAAAACAAAATTGGAGATATTGTCTATGTTGTGAAAGTGTAGGGAGGTTTATTAGCAAAAGTCTCTGAGAATAAGGAGGTGGTGTGAATAATTGGGAAAACGGAAGAAAACGAAGACAAAAACGCATAAATATTTTTTGGATACTTTCAAGTCTGTCAATATGGACTGAATAGTATGGTGCCCATATAACACATCCGTATTCAATTATTGACCTGACAAATGATGCATAAAGAAGTTTTAAGACGTAGGGGTCACGAAAGTCACGAGAAAAAAGTTTAATAAAACATAGAATCTTGTTAGCTTTTTTAACTATAAAGTTATAATGGTCACAGAGCGTTAATTTACTGTCAAGAATAACACCTAAATCAGAGAAAACGGAAAGCTTACAAAGGGAGGAAGAATCTAATAAATAGTTATAATCTATAATTGTTTTTTTGCGTGTAAAGCACATAGTTTTACATTATGTCAATATTCAATAAAAGTCGGTTTGTATTGTACCATTCCCTAAAACTATGAAGATCTTCTTGAAGCTGTGAGCAGTTAATTGAACTAATAGATTTGAAAATCGGATGTTATGTCATTCATATATAAGATATATAATAAAGGACCAAAATGGCTACCCTGTGGAACACCAGAGTTGACGTAAAATTGGTCGGAGAATTCATTTCTGAATATAACGCTATAACTTCTGTTCTTGAGATAAGACGAGATCCACGTCAAGAATTTGTCGTTAAACCCTAAGGCCTTAAGTTTATGGATTAAAGTCTTGTGACACAATTTGTCAAAGGCTTTGCTGAAATCTGTGAATACGCAATCTAATGCTAACGATCTTCGAAGGAGTCAAGGCAGAAAGAAGTGAAGTGAAGTAGGTTTGTAATTGTTGATTTATTCTGGACGAAACCATGTTGTTTTCACATACAATTGAATTACAATTAAAGGATAACAT